>NC_090808.1:42294094-42669094 GCF_036512215.1 Solanum lycopersicum
GAGTAAAAAATAATACAACGACAAAAAACATTATAAAATGAAAAACCAGAAGTATAAACTCATGTCTAAACATACCCATCGAATACAATAGAATGAAATTGGTCCTAGACCATTGTTCATATCCAAAAAGAGCAATACACGAAGAAACAAAAACAATGATTACCATCCTCGAAGCATGAGGACTGCCGAAAGGTCGAGAATTAGTCAAGTCACCAACTAGACAGAAAACTGAGCACCCTCAATATTAGATCCTAAATTTGGAAAAATCTAGGCAAGAGTATGTGTTTGAAAAAAACAATGTATAATGTGTGATAGACATTCATAAAATATTTATATCATACTAAAAAGGGACATTTAATTTCATGAAATGCAATTCACATAACCAAAAGATCATATGAATGAGTTATAAAACATAAATCATAAATCATGGTCAATGCAAGATAACTTCTTCATTATAATCTTTGAAATCCTATGGTATACTTCTTGAAGTAACATAAGTTCATTATTACAGGGGGAATTATCCTCCACCGACATTGGGACCATGTGACCTATAACATGGAATTTGCTATATACCTTAAAAAGAGGTGTCCTACTTATAAAAGATACAACCACGAACTTCTAGCTTAAATGGATCAACTATCTAATCAAACAATGGGGAATACAGAAATGGGATAAAAAGATTTGTACTATAAACCAAACCTCTACAAACGGGGGGAGATTCCGTCTACCTTGGAAACCCGACCTCTCCTAACGGGATAACATTCATCTCACAATAAATATCCAATTGGTGTGAAACATAAATTTCTAAAGAATAGTTATTTCTTACTTGACCTCATTACTCATGAAAAGGTGCCCTTGAAAAACGAAGTGAAGCTCGTTGTCTTGATTCAATTAGGTGACAAAGCCTTTTAACCTAAGTATCCTTTCTATGTGAGAAAACCTTTCAAATCATGCTAGTATGTATTTTAGTGAGAATATACTTCCAAAACACAACATCATAGTAGGTACTTTACTCTCCAAGCACCCTTGAGAAATTTGCATAGATTTCATAAATAATGCATAAGTGCATAATTTACCTCTTTAAGTAAACGTCCCCTTTCAATCATTAAGTCTAAGAAAACATGGGTTAGATATGGATTTCCTCATAAATACATTTAAAGCTTGCAATACATGTGTAAATTCATAAAACTCATCAATGAAGATCAAAATCCCACATCATATGATTCATAACTTGAAAACATGGAAGATTACATGGGTTCATGAAAAAATCATAAAAAAAGTTATCAAGTATCAGCAATTAATGAAAAATAGATCATAAATAAATTATTTAAATCAATAGTAAAGAGAACTAATGATAAATTTTGAAAAACCTAACTCAATTAGGTTATTCGTCCTTTTGAAATTGAGAGATTCTAGTACTCTGTGTATGCAAGGAATCCATGTATGAAGACTATCATACCTAATACTATCCTTCAATGGAGGAATTTTAACCTTAGAATGAAACCCTAGGTTAATCCTCCACATTCTTCTACTTCTTCAAGTTGCTAGAGAGAGAATATTCTTAGAGTAATTTGTTTTCTTTTCTATGGCCTGTTCTCTAGGTCTGTGGTTCACAAATGCATCCCCTCCCAAATATCAACTAAGAAAAATTGGTGGAGACTCGACCCACGGACAGACCTACAGTCCTTAAGCTAGACCACGATCTGTGGTCTCTATCAAAATATCAAGACCCCTTTACCCAAACTCATAAAGGAAATACCATCGTCCAACCCGGAACCTTCCTTCGATCTACGGTTCATAGGTCTGACCGTAAGTGGGGAACAACAGTCACTCAGAGGAAGTTACTGATTGGGTCAACTTCAAATAGAAATAACGTTTAGCACTGAAGTAATTAGGTGTTCCATGACCTATGATATAAAGATAATTAAATCCTCTTTCCAACTCAACTGACTTTGCTAAAAACCAACCTTCGAGTAGAAGGTTATGCTTGTTATATTTAAGGCCTTTCGAACATGTTAGACTTACAGACCCAACCTACGGACCATAGATTGAACTACGACCCATAAGTCTAATCTTTCTGCCACTCTGATAGAAACTAATTTACGGGCCTTTTGGACTTTTCCTATTTTGTTGGACCCCTAAATACGTTGTTGAGACCCTAAATCATGAGGCTTTAGTCAATTTAAGCCTACAAACATAACAAGAACTTACCTAATTCAAAATAATTAATCAAAACATAGAAAATTAGAAACAAGAGAGGATAAAAAGGTCAAGAAGCCTAGTTCAAGTACGCAATAGCTTTCAATCAATTTTAACCCGGAAATCGAAAGATTTCTTGGTGGAAGTTGTTACCAGGTATGTGCGATTTCACAAGTGGGTTCCTTTCGCCTAATAGTTCCGTAGAATTCAATCAATTTCTTTATTCCTTTATTATAAAGACCTAGGGTTTCTAAAACTAAAAAAGATCATCATGAATTAGTTAGTTATATGTTCTAAATCATATTATCTGATTACTAATCAATTTATTGCATGAATTTCAACACCCTAGCAATGTATTTCTTTAGTTCTTCAATTACACATGATACGTAAGATATGTAAGTCATTCAATTATACATGCCTCAGTTATTAATCAATCATTATCAGAATAATTGTTGCATTCTCAGGTTGCATGTTCAGTTTGAGTAATCCAGTATTACAAAACTTCATTCATAATGTGCAAATTACATAATTCATTAGCAGTAGCATAATATCGAGTTGAACTGGGGTTCAGCATACCCAAATAGTCCAGAATTACTATCCACGTAAGTATTAAGTCCTTTTTGTGGGCATTAGTTTAGTGATTACGCTAGCATGCCTTTATACCTCTGATAGGGTATATTGGGTCCTCTCGATGAGGCATATATATCATACTCCATATTTAGATCATGTGATTTTATTATCGGCTATTAGTAGCTCTCACAGTTCAATGAGATTCTATTTCATTGACCTTTTTATCGGTATATCCAGTGTTAAATTTTATAATGTTATAAATTGGTCAATGCATTGAGTATCTTTATCATGTTCAGATAATTACATTACTTTATTGACTTGTTAAGTTATATGTTATTTCATATTTACTCTATCCATCATGCTTAGTACCTTTTAATTACTGACTCATATGTGCACTACATCATCTTATGACGTTGGTTTAGTTTCTCAGCTTCCATATAACATTTATTCACAAATAGGACTGGAGTACCCTAAAGCAAGACACTTGATCGAATAAAGACTTTCTCAAAGAGATCTATCAACTTCTCTTTTTAATATTTCAACTCTGTAGGTGCCATTCTATATGGCAGAATAGAGATAGGATGAATATCAGGAAAAACATCTTTACCAAAATCTATTTCTCTCTTAGGAGGGATTATTGGAAACTCAATAAGAAAGACTTCTGGAAATTCACTTACTACTTGAACTGACTGAATAGGAGGTCTATCAACACTATATTCATTAACTCGGACTAAGTGATATACACACCCCTTGGAAACAAACTTTCTCTGCTTATGGTACAAAATGAATTGACCCTTACGCACTGCTGCACTACTAATCCTCACAAAAGACTAGCTCATTAGCAAGCTGGAACATAACTAATTGAGTTTTACGATCGACTGAGGCATAACATGCATTAATCCAATCCATACCTAGAATTCCATTAAAATCTACCATATCTAACTTAACTAAGTCAACCGTGGTACTTTTGTGGTTGATTGAAATGGTACAATCACGATAGACTCTGTCGGCTAGAATAAATTGACTAACTTGTGTCAAAACACTTAATGGGTCAAGAAGTTTCTCAGGAAGAACATCAAAATTCATCACAATGTGGGGAGTCAAAATCAATAGACCCACTCTTGGATATAGTAAAGCATATATATACATTTAAATTAAAGACCTTTATCATACCAGTAACAACATCTGGTGAATCCTCTTTCTCATGGCGACTAGTAATAAAATATATACGGATTGCTCCTCTGTCATACCCTGAAGTAGCTCCTCTAGCCGTTTTTCTTGGTGGAGCAATTGAGGAGGATTGGAATTTATTTCCCCTATTGTCATTACCCTGCCTTCTCTTAGGGTATTCTTTCATAAAGTAATTGTTCTGACCACACTTGAAGAAACCGGTGAACTACAAATCCATTAGATTAATTATAACCACTAGATTAAATAACCATTAACCTACATTTAATCTACCAACAATCAATACCCAACAATAATATTAAAAAATATTCACTAAATCACACCTAAGAATTGGTGTTTTTAGCCATGCATCATGGAATAGAAAATATACCTTCAATGATGATAAGATCAAATGGTATGAAGATTTAAGTCTTAATTTGAGCAAACAAAGAAGCATAAATGGAACATTCTTTGAAATTGAAAAAGATGAAACCCTTGCTTTTAAATGTCTTCCAAAAACGATTATACAACTTGAGATTTAAAATATAGAAAAACTAATATTCAAGACTAAAAATCAATATAATTCTCAATTCTGTTTGGAACTCCCTAAAACTGATAATAAAACTAGTATTTATAGTTTTCAAATTTAATGTTGCAGCGGATCACTCGGTGACTTAAGATGTAATCGCCGACCAACTTGGTGATTTTCCCTTCGTCTTGTTTATTGCTTTCCATTTTTGCCACAACATCTTCCTGTCATGGATCATCGGGAGGTATGGTACTATTTCACAAAACTGATCGGCGACGCACTGACTGTTGCTTTCACCATTTATTTGATATCTTTTTTTAGCACTCTGCACTAAAGAACAAAGAGCGAAGTAAGTTCTTTCGGAGACTCGCAAAGTGGACTCGAAGATGCTATGGCATTCTTTTATTGACTCTTTTCATCCTTTTTACTTTTTTTTGCGACATAGCGTCCATGCTTTCCTCAAATCATCAAATACTTGAAAGTTAAGAGTTTTTATCATAATTGGCTTAAAAGAAGAAAACGAGGACACTAATTCTATTTAAATATGCCCCTAAATGAGTCCAATTTGTAGAGTCATCATACCTCTTAGTCGTGACATACTTGGTATCAGAGCATAAAGTTTTGAGATGATAAATAGGTTGATGTCTCATGTACCACGTGTATTAGAATATTGTCAATATGTGTGAAGTGATCCACACTTATTAGTCTTTAGTCATGCATTAGAATGTTAATTATATGCAGTCCTTTTTGTGATTATAGGTCATGAATACTAGAAGGGCGAATGAAAAAGGGTACAATAAGAGAATATGAATGAGGAGGTTCCCCCTTAAGGTCCTCAAGACCCTGAAGTTCCTAATGTTGAAGAATTTATGTCTTATTGGGAGATAAGGGAGGCACTCCGATCTTTGACTCAACTCATGATGGTACAAACATAAGCCGTCACCATTAAAGATAAAGCTTTGCAGCCTGAGTTAATCAAGATGTGTGGCCAAATCCTAATGTGAGTACCATAAAATCAAGGTAGATAGACTTTACGAAAATGAACCCTCCTATGTTCTTCGTGTTCAAGGTGAATGAAGACTCACAAGAGTGTGTAGAAGACATTTACAAAATAGTGTATGTTATGGGGTTTACCACCGTTAAGAAATCATACTAGTTGGATATCAATTGAAAGATGTATCCCAAATATGGTACACTCAACGAAGGGTAATAAACCTATATTAATGTGTCTCATTAGTTGGGAAATATTCAAGAAAGCCTTCGTTGATAGGTTTTTCCCCAGTGAAAAGGGAGAATCCAATGTTAAGGATTTAATCAACATTTGCGAATGAGGTAGCAGTGTCCGAAAAAGAATCTTTGAATTTCACTAAGTTATCCAAATATCCTCATCTTTTGTTGCTAATCCAAAGGGATGATATGATCTGGTTTGTGACCGGTGTATCCGATGCCATTGAAGAAGAGTGTCATGCACAATGCTCTATGGCAACATGGACATCTCACGGTTGATGGTTTATGCTCAACAAGTGAGGGAGAGTTGGCTAAGGAACAAGACTATGGAGGTGAAGAGGACAAGGACTGATGAACTAAATTTTATTAAGGGTAAGTCTGAGGGTCAATGGGGACTAAGGTTTAAGAAGAGGTTTACTAACCAAAGACCCTCCAATGATCCTAGTCCCAATAAATAAAGGGTGTGTAACAATAAGTCTCAAGAATACAATAGGAGTTGATCTCCCGTGAAGATATTGACATGTGCCAAGTGTGGCATGAAGAATGAAAATAAAATGTCTTGCTATTACAGGTGTGTGCCATGGATGTGGAAAAGCTTGATATCAATAAACAGATTGTCCTGCCGCCAAGGATAGAGAGGGTACTGAAGATCTTCCTAGTGGCTCAAGTTGTGGTACTTCAAGAAGAATTACTTATATGCTCTCCGATCTAGAATTGAGAAAGAGGGTTTTAAGAGGATTTAACCAGTTTATTGCAAGTATTTTCAACTGATGTTTATGCATTATTAGATCCCAGTGCCACTCCCTTTTGTTACTCTTCTAGTGGCCTTGAAATTTGATTTACTTCTTGAAACCCTAAAAGAACCTTTATTCGTTTTTTCACTGGTTGACTAAATTGTCCATTTTCCATGCATTTGTGATTTTATGCATAGGAGCCATACTTAGTAAATGTGGTTTGTAATAACCCATATTTATTCCCTTATTCCCCAACATTGTAGGTTTCAGCCATTGAAGAGCTTGTAGGCCATTTTGCAAACAAGACTTGGACCCTTTCCCCAAGTTGCCGGTGAGTCCTCAAGTCCGAGTATGGTTGAGTTCTTATAATATAGCTATAATGTTACCTATGTGTAAAGACACTTATTCTTCTATTGTGATTTTTTCTAAGGGTTTCCCCAAGTGTTTGAGGGAGAAAAGAATGATGGAATAAATGATTAAAATCTGATTATTTTGAGCCTGTTATTTTTCAAGCGGTTTGTTTATTGTTTTTTGAGGGAAAAGGACAAAAGCGACCCTTTTTATTAATTTCTCGTCAGCTAATTTATAACAGAAGGGTATCAGTTTATGAAAAGTATCATCATTTTTCACTCTAAAATTGAATTAATTTAATAATCATTGCATTGAAAATTGATTCAAATACCTTGGCTTCATAGACAGTTAGATATTGTTAGTTCATTTTTTTTCATTTTCATTCGTTTATGTTACGACTTGAGTTGTGACTTTTTCTAGTTTAATACTTACTCATGAAATATTCTATGTTATTTTTTTTATAAATTTTACTTTTAAAGTGATTTTATAATGATTAAGTCTTCATTTAAGAGTTAAGCAAAAACAAGGGTTCAGTTGGGAACAATAATGGTTCTCGTGTGTTAGCCGCACCGAGGGTTTAGGATAGGAGTGTGACATTTATAGTTCACCACGGTGGTCTGTAATTAGATGTACAAGTCATAGGTAGGTCTCTTAGGTGATTCCTAGACTTACCCAATTTATAGGAACCACAAATCGTACATAGGGTCCCATTGTTGGAGGCCCAAAGTAATTAATTGTGAACCCACACTGGTTGACCAAAAGAGTCGGTGGTTGGATCAACAGACCATAGGTCAAATTGTGGGTCTGGGGAATGGGGTCGTGGGGGGGGGGGTAGGTCGACAGTTACTTTTAAATGCAAGATTTTTGCATGGAAGTATGATTCTTCACCTATTGAGTTCTTTCTTCCACGGGTTTTTTAAAATCCCCAATTCTATAAAGTTAGATTTTCTGATCAAATTATGTTTTTCCTTCAATTATTGCGGGTTCCTTCCAATATTGACCTAGTTTATTTTTTATATGCTTTCCTATTCATGATTTGAATAAATTTCACATTTTAATGTTGAATTACCATGAAATCATTCTTGACTATGATGATCAAATGTGGGTTTTGAACTATGAAAGATGAATTCAAGAAGATATGCAGGCTCTTAGGGGAATTGATGAAAATGATTTATGTTTCTTTGAGAGTAAAACTTCAATTATTGTTGCAAATTTTATGAAAAGCTGCAACTTTTATGAAATGTTGAGACTTTTATGAAAGGTTGTAATCTTTCCTAAAGATTGTGACTATTCTAAAGGTTTGTGACCTTTCTAGTAACGCCTAATGAGAATCTTTTCACGCTACCCATTGTTTTCTATTAATTGATGAATTTCCTCTCATTTGAGTTTATAGAATTTATGGGCTTCTTCTACTACGAATACATTTAGTACTCTAAGTGTACTTTACTTCGGTTGATATATCGGGGACTAAGTTTCTCGTTCTTACCATACCTTATAACACCTATCATTGATGAATCTTTCAGATACACCCAATCATTCACCTCAAAGTCGAATGGCCTTCTCCGAACATTTGTGCTGGACCTTTGGTGATTCTATGCCATTTTCAATGTCTCTTTACTCACTTTCAGATTCTCCATAGCTTGGTGAACTAGATCTGGTCCTATCAACCCTATTTCACAAAGTTCAAACCATCCAATTGGAGATATGCATCTTCACCCATAAAGAGCTTCATATGTAGCCATTTGGATGCTCGAATAGTAGCTGCGGTTGTAAGCAAAGTCAATGAGAGGTATGTTATCATCCCAATTCCCTTTAAAGTCTATCACACAAGCTATCAATATATATTCTTAGGTCTGGATAGTATGCTCTGTTTGTCCACCTGTTTGAGGATGAAATGCAATGATTTTGTTCACCTTTGAACCAAACCATTCTTGAAAAAATTCAAGAGCTGTGCAATAAATAGTGCACCTCTATATGAAATAATGGAGACTGGAACTACATGAAGTCTTACCACTTCTTGAAGGTACAAGTTAGCATTATCTGTTGTAGAATAGGTAGCCTTTACTGGCAAGAAATGGGGTGACTTTGTCATTCTATCGACAATCACCCAAATAGAATCATGTTGCCCGCGAGATCTTATAAAACATGGAATAAAGTCCATGTAAATCATCTTCGACTTCCATTATGGAAGTTCTACAGATTAAGACACACCTCCTGTCCTTTGGTACTCTACTTTCACTTGCTGACAATATGAAGATTTTGCAACAAACTAAACAATATCATTCTTCATGCCTTCCCACTAATATACATCTTTGAAGTCGCAGTACATCCTACGGAACCCGGATGTATGGAATATCTGGACCTATGACCCTCCTCCAAAATCCTCTCTTGGAGTCCATCAATACTAGGAATACATAATCTACCTTAGTACTTCAACACACTATCTCCCCTTTGTTCAAAAGCCAATATTCTTTCATTATGAACATTTGCCTTCATTTCAGGCAAAATCGGGTTCTGGTCTTCATTTTCTTTCACCTTAGATACAAGTGATGATTTAGATTCATTAGTAACCATTATCCCTCCTTCTATGGAATACATAAGTCCATCTCCCAAATGTGTAAGTATGTGTATGTCTTTATCCAACTCCTTATTTTCTTCTTTGACATGGGCGGTAGCCCTCATGGATAATCTGCTTATGGCATCAACAAGTATGTTAGCCTTACACGGGTGGTGAATAATACTCATACTATAATTTTTGAGCAATTATAACTACCTTCTCTATTTGAGATTTATCTTTTTTTGAGTGAATAGTTATTAGAGGCTCTTGTGATCAGTGAATATTCTAATGTGAATGTCATATAAGTAGTGACACCATGTCTTAAACAAAAAAACTACAACAGCCGATTCTAAGTCATAAGTTGGACAATTCTTCTCATAAGTCTTCAACTTTTTGGAGGCATAAGCTATAACAATTCCATTCTGCTAAACATGTAGCCCAACCCAACTCTGGATGCATCATAAAAACAAAACCTTGAGTACACTCTGGTACGATCAAAACCAGATGGGGTAGTCAATCTCTTTTTAAACTCCTGAAAAATTTTCTCACAAGCTTCAGACCGTTGAAACATGATTGTCTTCTAAGTTAACTTGGTCGAATGAGACGAGATACATAAAAACCCTTAATCAAATCTTCTATAATACATTGCCAAACCCAAGAAACTCTTTATATAAGTTGGAGATGTAAGTCTTGGCTAACTCTGAACTGTTTCTATCTTCTGAGTTTCAACTCAAATTCCTTCACAAGAAAAATGTGGCCTTAGAATGCCACAAACATAATCCAAAAGTCACACTTGGAGAACTTCACATATAATTTCTTCTCTTTCAAGTTGTGCACAACAATTATGAGATCACTTGCATGATCGTCTTCATTCCTTGAATACATCCGTATGTTATCGATAGAGACGATGACAAACAAATCTAAATAATGTTTAAAGACTCTATTCTTCAGATCCATGAATGTTGCATAAGCATTTGTCAACCCAAAGTACATAACCTAAAACTAATGATGCTCACACCTAGTTCTAAAAGTTGTCTTTAGAATATCACTATCACTAACTTTCAACTGATGGTATCCTGATCTCAGATCAATTTTCGAGAAGCAAGAAACATGTGCGAAACTGGTCAAAAAGATCATCTATTTTTAGTAGAGGACACTTATTGTGTATGATCACCCTATCTAACTGATAGTAAGCTATACACATCCTAAGAGAACCATCTTTATTTCTAACATATAATACTAGAGCGCCCCAAGGTGAGACACTTGGTCGAATAAAATATTTATCTAACAAATCTCTTAGTTGTTCTTTTAGCTCTTTTAACCCTGCTGGTGCCATTCTCTATGGAGGAATAGAGATAGGAAGAGTATATGGGATGATGTCTATGCCGAATTCTATTTATCTTTCTAGAGGGACTTTGGGTAGATCATCAGGAAAGATTTCTGGAAATTCACTAACTATAGTGACTTACTTAAGGGAAGGTATCTCAACACTTGAGTCATTAACTCGGACTAAGTGCTAGATACACCCTTTTAGACCCTTAGGAACTGCTGAGGTACTATTCCACTCTATGAATGGCTTATTCAAAATCTGAACATTGAAAACTCGAGTCCTACAATCTATTAACGCATAACAGGCATTAAGCCAGTGGATTCCCAAAATGACATCAAATCTAACATGTCTTGTTTTACTAGATAAGACATGGTGTTCTTGTGATTGATGGATGTCGGACAATCATGATAGACTCTTTCCGCTAGAATAGACTCTCCAACAGGTGTAGAAACTCATAGGGTTCACAATGTTTTTCCGGAAGAATCTCAAATTGTTTTAACATAAGGAGTTACAAAAGATAAACTTGCTCCTGGGTCTAACAAAGCATAAACATCTAAAGTAAAGATTTTGATCATTCCCGTGACAACATCGGGAGAGTTCTCTAGCTATTGCGTCTTGTGATTTCATAGAGACGATTTTCCCCTTTATCAATACTAGAAGTGGCTTCTCTAGGTATATCCCTGTCTTGTGGAGCAACTAATGATCCTTGATTATACTTACCGGCATGGTTTCTACCACAACTACCACAAGTAGGATCCTAACTACCACCTTGTACCACACTACCTTGGGATTGGGCTGGTCTAGACTTGTAGTTTTGTGAATTCTAAACTTTATACTCACCTCTGCTTTTTGTCATAGGTGCACTAGTAGATGATGGTGCATGCCCTTTTAATAAGGAAATTATGGTCGACTTGAAGAACCATTTTATTGTCCAGACTCATTCCCAGTCTTGGACTTCTTGTTTTTATACTCTTCTATGTCCCTAAAATTTTTCTCTTCAACTTGTTGCACATAGACCATTAGCATTGAAAATATGTATGTCGCTAATCAAAATTGCAGTCCTACCTTCTTTTCTTTAAGAACGACCTACACCAGCGACAAACAAACTCATTTTGCTCATCATAATCCTTAACCATATTTAAAGCATAGCGAGACAATTGGGTGAAATTCAACCCATACTCATGTACACTCAGGGAGTCCTGTTTCAGGGTAAGGAACTCTCGCACCTTTTCTTCCTTCATTTCTCAGGGAAAAAAACACCTAAGAAGACTTCTTCAAAGAAAGCCCAATTTGGATGTGGTGCATCCTGAACTCTACCTTCCTTCCATTGAGGAAACCAGGTTCTAGCCATACTCTTTAGTTGATATGCATTTAACTCATCTCTCTGAGCACCAACCACATGCATCACATCAAACACCTTCTTCAACTCTTCTACACTATTTTTTCGGATCCTGAGTAGTGTTCAAACCAGTAGAGCTTGGGGAAATCATCCTTAAAAAATCCAAAATCTTGATGTTTCAGCCTCTTCTTATTGATTTCCTCTTTGTTTCCCAACTTGGTTGGTCACAACTTAACTCCACATCTGGATATCTTCACGTAGCTCAGCATTTGTGACTTTTCCTTACTGTTGCACATCAGGTGCATTGGGTAACTCTTGTTCCTCAATAATTCTTCTAGCGGGAGGACCTCTCGTTGTTCTTCTTGTAGGCATTCTAAATCACTGAAATACGTGCAAGGATGAGTTAGAGAGATTCTTATAGGGATAAAATATAATGCACTAAAACAATATGACAAAACTAAGACATTCTTAAATGTTGTAGCCTCGTAATCTTATAAGTAGTGTGCTTGAAATCGATGACTAACACTCTACTGAAACAACATCATATATCCCTAGGAATTTTGAAACCAAACTTTGATACCAATTTTTTCATGCCTGGAGCCTATACCCTTAGGAAGACTGGCACTCGGTCCATCATTAGCCTTGAATGAAACCCTTGGCAAGGCTTATCTTAATATAACAGTGAAGAACATTTTAAAGGGAAAATACTCTAAATGTAATAATCTATCCAAAATTTCACTTGTGTCTCAAAGTTAGAGCATCTGAAATGTAATATAAAAGAGAAATAGAACTGAACAATCTAAATTACTATATGTTTACAAAGCCTCTAAACTGACTGAGATGAATGTTGGGAAAACCCCCACAACATTCTGTTAAACTAACTAGAAAGCAATAAAAAGATCCTCTGGAATGGAAGAAGGTTCACCACTGACTCTAGAGCTCAATATGGATCAACAACGCATTGCGTGCTGATCCTGGTTACCTACATCTGCATCATAAGACGATGTAGGAAAAGTGACATCAGTACACTGAATGTATAAGTATGCAAATTGGAATTCTAAACACAATTATAAGTCTTGAAAGGAGTAAGAATGAACTTACCTTGGCTCTGCTCACTCAAGAACTCATAACGCAATATAAAGCATGACATATGCAATATGAGGAAAACTTAAAAAATAGTGTAACCACGTAGTTCATTGAAGATAAACAATATTAAACTCAACTTTACCTTTGGGGATTCTCTAACCGACAACCATCACAATTACTATAAGTGATGGTACAACGTATTACCTCATGTTACAAGAGGATTGTATATACCTTGCCGTCAGTATATAATTTGAACCACTAAGTGGATCCACTAGTCTATGCTAAAAAGGATTAAGAAATCATTTAAAAAGTATGATGATTTATCTGACCTTGTTGTCTACATGGTTTTTGAGACTTGAGATAATATTAACTCGCGTCACAATAACGGTGCTCAATAGCACTCCCAAAATACTTAACTCATATGATTTTAAAACAACTTCTTCTGTAGTTTTAGATAATTTTCTCAAACATAGCTTCAAAAGTTTTCTTGAAAATGATAGTTACCTTCTTGATTTACTAAAACTAGTCATAGGTTCCATAGAATTCTAGCTTCCTCTCTTTCTCAAAAGTTTGAAAACATTTTGTTTAAACTCTTAGTTACTAGTTATTTCCTTTATTTCTATTGAGAAGTGAACTCAACTTGTTAATCTTTGTGTTACTTGAAACTTAAATCTTCAGGAATACTTAGTTCCCTTGTATCTTTTGAGAATTTAACTCAACTCTTTACTCTTTTCTCAACTTATTTCTTGTTCCTTTAAACAAAGTAAATATGTTTGTTAATACTCTTGAATGCTTTAGGGACTTACTTTGACTTGCTTCTTAACTTTTAGACTTAAATCTTAACTTCTCTTAAATTGGATTATGGATTCAAGGATCATAATATCATGTTTATGAATGATTTCATGATGTTTAGATGTACTTTAGAAGGTTGGAATCAACTAGGAATGATAGGTACATCACTCAGGAACTAGTATGAAAAGATGTGGGAGGAATGGGGACTCCAGATTACCTTTTTGCTCTAAGAGGCTTGTGGCGCCAGAGCTTGACGAAGAGACTATCTTCAGGTGCTATTGCTGGCGTGGCGTGCTAGAGCCTGACAGACAGTCTTTCACAAGGGGCTCTTGTATGCGCGGCACCCCAGTGCCTGTTAGACGGGTTCTACGATTTTTTTTCAATAATTTTTAACTCTACATCTCCCAAACATCCATAAATCTTCCCCCAAACACTTAGAATCATTAATATACTCAATACCCAATAGATTAGACACGTAAAATAGCCCGGAAGCATAAATCATAAAATGAAAGGTATGCTACAATTCAACCAACAAGGGTTCAACCATTGTTCATCAAGAACTTCCATGTTCATAAATCAATCTCCACTAAACTATCAGAATTGAATTAAATTTGGTGTGACTGTAAGAACTCAACACCAAAATATCTCACATGCCTAAAAAGTATCATCCTCGACGAAACTATCTTAACGATCTAGGAGAAATCTTGGTCTTTTCTCCTTTCTCCTTCTTTTCTTCTCTTTTATCCCAAGCCCTAAGCATATTCAATATTATAAAAACTTACTTAAGTCTTATTTTTCATTTAATAAACCTTTTAACCAAATTAGGAAATAGTAGGGTTAAAAGACTATTTTACCGTTGCTAAAATCCGAATTGGATTCTCCTCAATCAACATACATAACATCCGATGCGCATATCTCCCTCATACGATATCAAAATTTTGCAATCTCGACGGAGTTGGAAAAATCTCTTCAAGCGCTTCCCAACCCGTTTAAGACCTCACTCTAATTTATTGTGATCTGGGATTTATGGCCATTTGAAAATGACCAAAAACATCACTCTTACACTTAGGTAATTTTCTAGATTTCCCATTTATTTAAAAAAATGATTATTCTTGATATATTATCTTAATATTAGTTATTTCAAGTTAAGATATGTTTCATTAATCATAAAATTAGCATTTTAAACTTATTTATGAAGTATATATAGAAAACCTTTTAAAATTCACTAAGACTGTGACTGTGGGAGCTACTATTAATCAATATAAACTTGTGTGAGTAGACATGCAATCCGATGTATATGCCCCATAGAGAGAACCCAATACACCTTGTCATGGATATAAAGAAATAGCTAGTGTGATCACTAATTCTGATTCCTAATAAAGGGGACTTAAAATCCTACAGAGACACATAGTTCAAAAACTATGAGGGTACACTTAACCCTAGTCAACTCCTAGCTACGTCTACTCCCAACAGAATATGTCTATGATAGAAATATAATCGAAATACTGAATACCTCAAACTACTGACATGCAAATTAAAAATACAATATTTATATACTAATAACATGAAATTCAAAATCTAAAGCATGATTATCTGATTACCTGACCTAGCAAGTATAATTTATGTACTAATAGTATTATACCAACTAGAATTGTGAGTTTCATACAAATAATTAAGCAATGTTTCTTGGAAAAATGATTTTTAGAATACAGATCATACAACCACTGAAATCACAATAATTTCCTTTGTTCTGCAAACCCTAGGTCTAAAAAAGCTATGTAGAATAAAGGATTTGACTTAATTCTGGGGATCTGGTGGATGAAAGGAACCAATTATTGAATCTCATATGCCTATTCACGAAATCTACAGATAAACCTTTTAATTTTGGGACTGAACTTTGAAGAACATTGTTTCTTCTTCTGGGGAGGTTTCGACGACTATTTATCTTCTCTTTTCTCAAAGATGGGATGATTTTTGGAGTATGATGGTTCTTGTATGTTTGACTAACTTGTTAGGCTTAAACCAATTAAAACGACGTAGTTTAGTCATCAAACAGCGTAGATTAAGTGCCTAACGTATAGGGTAGTAACCTAAATGACCATAAATTAAATCTAATTAGTACCCCTATACAGGACTTAAGGGTCGACAGTTGCCGTACTAGCCATCAATAGAAGTCGTCAGTCAAGCTGTGCATGATAGGCTTTCACAGAAATAAGTATAAATTCTTACTCCAGGATAGATTTTTAGCAAACTCTGTGGCGTTGGAAAGAGGAATCGATTATCTTTCATTTTATGGTTTATGAGACACCTAATTAATTTTTACTATAAAATATGAACGTATGAAGTTCACCCAACAATAATTTTCCTCTAATTGGTTGTTGATCCTCAACTACAGTTTGTTGGTCAAACCACGAAGTGCACTGGTCAACCGTGGCTAGTATTAGAGACAATCCATATGGACCTTAGTGATGGAAGCTTACCTACAATCGATGGGTGTTTCAATTTTGTACTGGCACCAATCTTAATTTTAAATTATGAGGTGTTACATTATCTCCACCTTGGGAATATTCATCCTCAAACAAGGTCTAAACTAGTTGTGTATGTATGGAAGGAGTTATGATGCGTAACATTATATACAAAGAACTAATATCTAACAGATTTGAGTTCCCTATTCATGTAAACATGATAAATGCAAGAATAATTGAAGGAGCAAGAAACTGAGGCAAAATTTATGCAAGAGTGAACTGAGAGACTGGAGAGAAACTAGTACCTCAAGATGAAAATGAATACGAAGGAAAAGGTAAGGATACTTGGGCTTCATGGATTTTCCTTCTTCCGAGGTTCCTCCCACTATACACTAACCCTTCGACAAACTTTCACTAAAGCTACTTCTTTATTTCTCAGCCTATGAACTGGAGAATCAAGGATCTCAACTTGAGCCTCTTAATTAGTGAGATTATCCTTCATAGTGACACTCTCTAATGGTAATATTAATGTCGGATCACCCACACACTTCATCAACAAGAAAATGTGAAAGACTGAATGAATAATTGTTGGTTCTGCTGGCAAATATAACTCATATGCCACATCACTAACCCTTTTTACAATTCTATAAAACCTTCATATCTAGGACTAAGCGTTAATTTCTTGCCAAATATCATCACCCCCTTCAAAGGTGATGCATTTAGGAAAACCCAATCATTGATTTCAAACTCTAAGTCCCTTCTCATCACATCTTCATAGGTCTTTGATTATTATGGTTTGTCTTTAGTCTATCTCTGATGAGCTAAACTTTCTCCATATCCTCCTCATAAACAGAATCTGCCCCCAATCAGGCTGCTTTACCTACATTAAACCAACCAATAGGAGATATATATCTCAGCCCATATTGTGCCTCATACGGGGCCATTTGAGTATTGCACTCAAAATTATTATTATAGGCAAACCCTAATGTCTTACTGATATGTTCTTCCTAAAAATTTTATACTGAGATTTACATGAGTACCAAGACCTTCATGAAACAATTTCTAGAAATAAGACGTAAACAGAGGGTTTCTATATAAGATTATAGCCAAGGGAAACCCATGAAACCTTAATATTGATCTTAAATTTAGCGTAGTCCTTCGCTAAATCTATAGTCTCGACAACAAAGAAGTGAGCGGACTTAGTGACAATTTTTACTATCACCCAAATTGAGTCATGTTGATATTAAATTTGGTGTAGTCCTTCGCTAAATCTATAGTCTCAACAACAAAGAAGTGAGCGGACTTACTGACGTTATATAATTACCCAAATTGAGTCATGTTGTCTGCGAGTATAATGTAAACTAATAATTAAGTCCATGTTCATCACTTCCAACTTCCATGTAAGGATGTTAATCTCTTAATTCATACCTCTTGGTTTATGATGTTCTACCTTAATCTGTTGGCAGTCAGAATACTTAGCCAGAACATCTCCCTTTTCATGCCTCTCCACTAAAAAAATTCTCGTAGATCATGGTGAGTCTAAGTGGAACCTCAATGTATTGAAGACCTAGAGATATGAGCTGGTATAAGGATCTGTTGTCTCACTAACCCACATCAGAAACACATTTTTGAAACTAGTAACGAAGTACACTATCTCCCCATTGGGATAAAACGTCACCTTTCTATGTATGAACTAAATCTTTCAACTAAAGTAATATAGACTCTGTATCCTTTTTCACTTAATCTTCGCTACCAATGAAGATTATAAACTAATACCCCACTATCAAATGTATTTGTAACTGAAACTGCTAAGAGAGAAAGCCGGTGAACATCTTTGTCAAACTTTTCTTTCTTCCTCAACATGTTCTAGACTACTCATAGAAAGTTTGCAGAGAGCTTCAACCATTACATTTTCATTACCAGGAAGATAAAACACATTCATTTCATAGGCTTTGAAGAATTTAAGCCATCTTCTCTAATGAAGATTCAACTCGTTCTATGTGAACATATACAAAAGGGTCTTCTTATCTGTGAATACATTAACATGAACACTCTACAAATAGTGTCTCCAATCTTTAAGGAAAATATTACAGCTGCGAGCTCGAGGTCATGAGTCGGACAGTTCTTCTCATGGACCTTAAGTTGTATAGAAGAATAAACTATGACCTTTCCTTGATATATCAACACAACCTAGGCTGCCCTAGATGCATCAAAATAAATCACATGACAATATGAACCATCAGGTAGAGTCAATACCAAAGTTGTAGTCAACCTAGTCTTCAAATGTGAGAATATTTTCTTACATTCATCTAAACACTGATATTTGACCTTATTATGAGTCGACTTGTTCAATAGGGAAGCTATGCATGAAAACACATCAACAAATCTGTTATAATAACAGCCTAAGCCCTAGAAACTTTTGATATTTCTGAGAGGTGGGTCTCACCACTGTTTCACTGCCTTCATTTTTTGAGAATCTATTTGAATGCCTTCACTAGATACCACATGAACAAGGAAAGGGACTTACAATAACCATAATTCATATTTACTTAAAATATATTCGATGATTTATATGCTCCTCCTTACTCTGAGAATAAATGAGGTTATCATCGATAAAGACGATAACGAACAAGTCCAAATACTTTTTAAACACCCTGGTCATTAAGTCCATGAAAGCTGCAAGAGCATTTGATAGTCCAAAAGACATAATTACAATTCATAATTACTATACCAAGGTCTAAAAGTTGTTTTTGGAATGTCACTATCTGTAACTCTGAGTCGAGGATAGGCAGAACCGATCTTAGAAAATCAATTAGCGCCCTTGAGTGGGTTGAATATGTCATGAATTTTGGGATGAGATACTTATTCGTTATTTTGACATTATTGAACTACTTATAGTCCATGCACATTCTAACAGAACAAAATTTCTTTTTTCACGAAAAACACTAGAGCACCCCACGCAAAGATACGAGGTCGGATGAAACCCTCATTTAAAATTGCTTTAAATTGTTTTTTCAATTTCTTAAGCTCGACTAGACCAATTCTATTAAGAGGAATTGAAATGGCTGAGTATATGGAAGGAGGTTTATTCCAAAGTCAATTTCCATTTCAGGAGGAATTCCGAGAAGATCTTATGGGAACACTTTTCAAAACTCTTTTACTATAGGGAGTACATCGAGAGTTGGGGTTTAAGAGTTTAAATCCTTAACCCAAAAATGATGATAGACATACCTCTTGGAAATCATTTTTCTAGCCTTAAAGTAAGAGATAAATCTGCCCATAGGCATTGAGTTACTATCCTTCAATTCAAAACGATTCATGTTCTTTATTCAAATGAAGCATAATAAAAATGAAACCAATCAATGATATGAAAATCTACCATTTTTAACTCTATAAGACTACTGAGGTGAATTTCTGAGAGACTATGACAGGGCAATTTCGGTATACCATTCTACCAATAACTCGGCCACCAACTAGAGTTCGAATGAGAAGGGTTCTGGAAGAGTTTATGGATATGCATTAGTAACATAAGATTCCTTTTGATGTTCGTACTAAGTATAGGACACTCCTTTAACTAATAGGCGGCTACATCTGCACTCTCAACTTGAGTTACACCCATTATGTTTGTTACCTTTTAGATTTTGTTGAGAAACTATTGTGGATCTTATTCTAACTTATAACCATGAAACTTTATAGGTTTTATTCGAGTAAAGTCTTGGATCCCTGCTATAGAAATGATAGTCGGTGGTAGAGTAAGGACCATAGCCTAATAATTTACCTTAGTAGTCATGGCGTAAGAAATTATTTGGTAAGCATCCATACACTCGGCATACGTGACTTGATCCTACAATGAGTATAGTGGAGCTTTTAGATGAGTCATAGTGTTAGCTCTTCTAGAAGGCAATTTTTTGAAATGTGAAGAGCAGGAGTTAGAACAATATTGAATAGAGTTCATATTCATGTAAGATAACAATAACAAGAAAAGTGATGTTTTTCATACAACAGTTTGTATCCTGCCTCTAACAGATTCGGTGCATTTCACACCCATAAAAGAGACTCTAGTGGTTTTCAGATATCATAGGACTCTTGGACCTAATGCGCTTATATAACATTTGTCATACCCTGAGGCTACCCACTTGACGTGATATGAGACCTAGGATCATGATGACCCCAAGCTAACCTACGTCTCTCGTATATTAAGCATACTCGGAAAAATAAACATGTTCTATGTGAAAGCTAAAACAATGGATAATTAAAGATGGGGAATACAGAATAAATCTGAAAGTATATAACTATTAAGAGTTTAAGAACAACAAAAATATGAACTTAACAATTAAAGATGATTTTATTACTATGTCAGTAAAGCCTCTAACAGATTTGAGTCGTTGGGACATGCCCCTAGATAACTCAAACAAAACTGAAAATTGAAATTAATAAAATGAAACCATCTCTATTATATTCAAAATATGAAGGCTCACAATTAAAGCTCCTGAATGCGGACCAAGATTTTAAATAAGCATAATTTTAATGTTGAGTACTTGAACCTACATCATTAAAAAATGTAGAAAAGAGTATGCATCAGTACTTGGAATGTATTAGCATACAAGATATACCACTAAGCTAAGCAAATACATTTACACTGAACAAAGGATAAATGTGCAGTGACATAAACTGTAACAATATAAATAATGAAATGTTACTGAAATACTAAGTAAGTACTAATCATGAAGATAACAAGTTTATTTGATTTTTGAAGTATATACTGATAACTTGTTCAAATGCACCTAGAGTCTGACTATTTGAGCTACTATTAACCGGCGTAAATCCAAGTAAGCAGAATGTGGAGTTTGATGTATACTCTCCATAAATAGAATTTAATATACCTTTTAAGGGGTATAAAGATATGGCTAGCATGATCATTAATTCTAACACCTAGTAGAGCGGACGTATAATCCTATAGGGGCACGTAGTTCTAGCACTATGAAGGTATCTTGAACCCTAATCAACTCGGTTGGGCATGCAATAACAGAATGCATCATTTATATACTAATAATGTGACATTCAAAATCTAGAGCATCATTATCTATTTAACTAACTTAGTAATCATAATCCATGAACTACGAGAATTTATACCAACTTAGGTTTTGAGTTTCATGTAATGAATTGTGTAACGTTTCTAAGAAAACATGATATGTGTATATATATATATATATATATATATATATATATAACAACAGAAATCACAATAAATTCCCATGATTTTACAAACAATAGACTAAACATACTATGTCAAATCAGGAAACTAACTGAATTGTAGGGACCTAGGGGATGAAAATAGCTCACTAGTGAAATACCATATACCCAGTTAAAAAATCTATGAAGAAATCCTTTGGATTTTGGGGATGAACTTTGAATAATAATATTGCTTGTTCTTGGGAGGTTTGCTTAACTTTTCTTTTTCTTTTTGCTTCGTGAGTGGATAATTTTTGGAGAATGACGGTTCTGCATATGTCTGATAAACTTTTTAGGTCTAGACAAGATAAAAACAACTTAGTTTAAGTTCCCAACGCATAAGAGAATGGACCAAAATGACCTTGACTTATATCTAACAAGTGCCACCTAGTACAGGACTAACACACCATCAGTTGACCTACCAAGCGTCGATAAAATACATCAAGCTCTGAATGATTTGGTTTCACTAAAATGAGAATAATGTTTTACTCCAAGATGGGATTTTAGCAAAACCAGTGGAATTGGAAAGAGGATTGTATTATATTTCATGAATTGGAAAGAGGATTGTATTATCTTTCATTTGACAGGTCATGGGCCATCTAATTCATTTTGTTATATAATACATGACCATTTCTGGTTGACTTTAGAATAATTTTCCTCTAATTGGCTAGAGATCCTCACCCAGGGTCTATAGGTCAAACCACAGACTGTGATCCGCACTATAATCCGTGGGTTGTTCCATTAAAAATGGCACCAACATTTAAAAACTAGGATTTTCATTATTTTGAGTTCATGAATGTTATATTTGAGTTCTTTAGTAATTGGTTCTCTAAAAATTCTATTTCTAATTATTGAGTTTCTATATTTTTATTGAAACTTTGAGTTGAGTTATTTGTGTCTATATATTGCATGAACCCTATTTTAAGTTATAAATCTTGAAAAGTTTTATAAAGCCAACACTTTGAGTTTTAAATTGAGTTTTGAGGAAACAAGTATGATAACGGGAAGAGTCATATACATGATTTACATATTTTTATTTAGACCTTTGAGTCAATTAATTCATGCCAATAAATTTCACATGAACTCCATCAAGTTACTATCTATAAGAGGAGTAGCATGTTCAAGTTTTAATTCTTGAATATTGAGTTCCTAATATTTTTTAGATTATATTTCTAATAATGGGGCTACTACATGTTACCCATTAATGTATTTGAGTTGAGTAGTTCATGACCATAATTATGCATGAACCCTATGAGTTGAGTCTTCTTGAGATAATAGGTAACATTGAGTCCTTGAGTTGAGCCCTTCATACAAATAATTCTGCATGAACCCTCTATGTCAAGCATTCTTGAGTTCCAAGTGTTGAGTTCCATGCATGGTAATTAAAGACCTTGAATTTAGTTTTTAAGTCAATAATTTGGCTTGAATCCAATTTTAAGAATCCCTTTTACAAATTGTTTTAATTAATTGAGCACTTTTTTGAGGAATAGTAGAAGTGAGTTAATTTAATTAAAAAAATTATATATCGGAACTAATTATTCCCAAGAATAAAAGTTTTTACCTTTATGATGAGAAAAAACTAAGATTTCCAAATGATTAGTGAGCAGTTTGTGTACCATCTCTCTTAAGAGAATGACTTTTTAGTAATAATATCAAAACACAAAAAGAGTTATGTTTTTAAACATATTTCCTAGTTTATTTTTAGAGTATTATTAAGCAATGATGTAGGGGAGAGTTCATACTACACACAACCCCCATAAACCTTGTAGCCAACGTAGGTAGAGATGGTCTTACTTTATATATCATTGCTTAATGTTTTTATCACAGAATAGAGTATCCACTTAGTAGTAGGTTTTATACTCCTTCAAGGTATATGAAAGTTCTGGCAGTGTAGGATAGATGTTGTATCATGACGTAGCTCATAGTGATTGTTGCCGGTTAGAGAATCTCCCATAGAGTTATGTAGTTTTTTATATTGAAATTGAGTTATTATCATAAACGTTGATAAAATTGAGTTATTATCTACTATTTTAAAAGTATTTCATAAATTGAATCTTTTATTTTGTTTTATCATTGAGTATCTTGAGTTGAGTACCTTTGAGTTGAGTTTCATACCTTGGAGTTGAGTATCTAATCTTTGAATAGAGTATCAGATTCTTTATTAGGGTTTAGTTGAGTGAGTTGAGAAGAGGTAACTATTTTTCCTTTTTATCAAGTTGAAGCTTATGTTCATGCTTTAGAATTTCTTTTACATGCTCATACATTGCATTAACTGAGCCATTTGGCGTGCATCATTTCGTTGTGAAGATACATTTGTTAGGATCATTAACAAGCATTTAATTGAGGTCATATGATATTCATGTTATATTTGGTGAACCTTCTTATATTGTGGAGGACTTTACATTTACCTTACAATTAGTAGTTTTGAGATGTCATGGGTCTTGTCCTGATATCTTTCTGTAATAGTATAGGTTTCATAGATTGGCAAAATTGAGCAGTTTTTATATTTTTTTGAGTATTGTACAGACTTTTAAAAAGGCCAAGTATTTTGAGTTCAGTTAAATTTAATTCTTTTTTGAACTTATGTATGCTTGAGCTAGTATTCCACTTATAGTCAGCTAGAATGAGGGTCGCTTGATGACAACCAATGGTTCTCGAGTGCCAAGTACGTACAGGCTGTAGGCTAGGATTGTAAGAAACATTACATGAGCACAAAGTGCATATAAAAGTGGGTTAATCCTTTGGATTTTATTGGTATAACTGGGTTTAAAATGTCATATGTATTAAACATAGAGTTCATGGTGATGACAAGAGCTAACTAAGCATGATGGTAATTAGAGTTTGTAATGAATTATGATTAGGATGCAATTATATAATAAAGACTGTTAGTTCAAAGGATATTTATGTTAATGAAGACTTATGAGTATCTAATGTTATGGTTTGCTACTATTTGATAAGTAATGTGGTTGCATGGAAACTTATAAGAGGTGATGAGACACCACTCGAATAGAACTAAAAATTAACTAGAGTCATTAATAGAAATAATTAGTGCGATGTAGTTTAAATTTTAGAAGTAGGATAAAACAATGATATTTACTTTGATTGCAAGGGACAAAGATGTATCTTTAGAAAGGGTGGATAATCTGATTCAGAAACACGTGGTTCAGCCTGTTTGCCTAGATTATTGTAATAGTGTTACATATCAGTTATATAAGTTAAAAGTTGTTACATAAGATTTGAGAAAGAACTTTACACATGTTTGATTCAAGTGTGGTGATAAGTTCTTTTATGATTTTGAGTTTGGTAATTAGTATGGTTGAATTTTTAATGAAAGATAGAGTCATGTTGATGGAGAGGCGATCAATGATAAGCTAAGATAAGGCATGCATTTTCATAATGTAACTACATTAAATGATTGGGATCAAAGTTTAAGTTTTTCTTGGTGTTTTTTTGTTGGTGATGGTATGTTTTGTCAAGGTACGGATTGATAAGTTAAGAAATGATTGATGGAGTTTAATAATGAATATTTGGAAGGTCTTGTACATGGTTTGATCCACAAAATGTGTTATTTTGATTTTCAAAGGACCTAAGGGTCTCATTTAATGTTTTTATTTGGAGGATAAGGTAAAAATTTCAAGGTTTTTTCGCCAAATAATAAGATTGATGAGCAAGATAACAAGAGGAACAAGAATCTAGTGTATTGAAGAGTTCAAAATAATAATATTTTATATCATGGGAAGATTTAAGAAAAATGAAGGAATAAGACTTCTCGTATAAGCACTTGGGTCTATAGATGATTTATTGATTTTTGCCTATGAGTTTAGATATATTTGTGAGATGTGAACTAGTTTGACATAGACTTACTCGGAATTTATCATAAACTTTTCTAAAGATTGGATTTTTGTTTGGGTGACAAGAAATGGTGTGTAAAAGATTATATGTGGTTGTGTCAAGCTAGATTTCCAAAACAATTATAGCTAACTTATGGATAATCGACCATGTGGATCTACAGTTTTGCATGATTAATGAGGATCCAAAATGGATTGAAACTACATTGTTGATGGGACGATACAAACTATTATAATGTGTTACATACGTATTTGGTGGTGAGTAGTAAAAGTTATGTGCTAATTGTATATTGAATTATTGGAGTGACCAATAATTTCTCAAATGTTGACATGAGGTGTATGATGGTGTAAATAATGATTGAAACTTGGCATGTGAAAGATTTTGTGGAGTTTACATTGGACATGATTCCATAGATTTATGTCGAGGAGAATATACTATTAGATTTGGAATTAGTCCTATCTTCCTCGGGTAGACCCATATCTATCATGAGATTCTTAATGAAAGGAATTCATAATTAAAATTTTTTGGAGACTGCAATGTGCTTGCTAAGAAAACTTTGAACTAGTGATGGTTTAAGAGTAAGGAAAATGACCGATGTGGGAATGACGTTTGTTAGTATTAAAAAAGATGACTTCAGGGGAAACTATGAGAAGTATATGAGATTTTTTAAAATGAGTACGTGTATGATTGTAATAAGGACTAGACAGGTTGGTTGTGGGTGGCAAAAAAATTAAGGGTAGGGAGCCAGATGAATGGATATGTGTGATATGGAAACTATTAAGAGAGCCTATTTTTTTATTCGACCTTGGTGTTGCAATTCTTATGTGACCCACCATATTTGTCTAAGACATGGTTTAATTATGATTCTCATCATATGCTCATGTGTGTTTGTACATATATGGGTGAATCTCTGGTGATGGATCAAATGTACCGATCGTCTTATGTCATCTTGATAGGGTACGATCCTTGAGTAGAATTTGTTATTTCGGTTATGGAACATTCGATATTGTTGCGTATAGATAAACTATACTAATGATTCTACACACGTGCAACCTTTGTTATGAGAACTTACATAAGAGCTACTATGAAGAGTTACAATTTTCTCAAAGTACTGTTAGAGGTTCTGCATTTTGAAGTGTATCTCTTGTTGGGTGGTTATATGATCTTGTTCTTATTTTGGTGAGATAAGTTGAATTCTCCCTTGATGATTACTCGATATCTAAAGATCATACTCTTATAACTTAAACCCGTGAAATGATTGTGTTTATAAAAGGAAATCTTGATAAGATATGTGATGGTTTGTGAATTATGAGTATATGGTGGTTGGCTCAAGTTCATTTCTTATTTGTCGATGGTATTGATTCAAAATGTTTCCTTTGTTATGTAAAAAATATTTGTCTATATTATGGTGTTATTGTCCAAAGTGTTTCATTTTGATTTAGATTCGTAGGTTAGTTTGTCACTTGATAATCATTCATGGTTTTCAGATCTTTGAAAGTTTTATTTGACAGTTCAGTTGTAGTAGTTAATCCTCAAGGTATGGTCTTAAGAAGGATCTGACTCAGAGAGATGAACACCGACTACAGGTCATAACTTAGACCTTTGGTAACATATGACATTCTTCCTTCTTTCTTCTTTATGTTCAAGGAAAAACATGATTTTTAGTGGTGGATAACATAATAACCCAAAAGGTTGTTTTTGAGAATTTTCATAAAATATCCATTTTACCCCTCTCGATAATGTGCTATTCATTTTTTATTATTCGTGATGTTGGTTAGAGAATTTTAATGCTATCCATTTAGTTATAGTTAATTAATTAAGTTATAATTTATAGATAATTAATTTAGTTTTTAACTAATGGTATAGGCCCATAATTTATTTAATAGTAACCATTAGTACATAATTAATTTATCAAAGAAAAAATGAGAAGAGGAAGGACATAATCGAACCTGCGGCGGTATCAAATAAAAAAAAAGTGCAGGTAATCAATTCTCATACATGGAAAATTTTGATTGTTGATTGCATGAGTACTGTGTGTGTGTGTGTGTGTGTGTGTGATGGACAGAAAGAGAAGGAGTTGCCAACTGAAAGTCAAGAATTCGATTAGTGCATCAACTTTAATATCATAATTTATTTTATCAATTCCTCTTATTGTCCAAAGTAATAATTCGCAATTATTGCCATATATGCCTTAGGAATTAGGAATTGGGTTTACATGAATTAGGTCTATTAAGCATTTTCATAACCAGACGATTCAGTTTTTATTATTTTCCTTCTCCTTACATTATAATTTATGTTTTGGATATATTGAGATAGAAAATTAAATATTAAGTGTAATATATAATAGAATAGAATTAGATTTATGACGTTGGAGAAATTGAGACTCAACCCTAGACTTGAAATTAGTAGGAAATTTAAAAGAGTGTACATGTTAACTGACATCAAGATTTAGCAACATGATTATAGGTTTTCATGATTTTTATGGGTCTAGGATAGACATGTAGTGATATCGGTGTTGTTAGTTTCGTCATCTCATTGTGATTATTTATTTGATAAGATTATATTGATTTGGGAGTCAACTGAAAGAGGAAACATCAAATTATGGAGTAATTGCTAGATTGATTGAGGCAAGTAGATCTCTAAACCCTTGTTAAGTGCATAGAATCGTGTATTTCCTTGTGGGATATGTTGGGGAGTAATGGGACTTGATGATGGATTTACTTGTCAATATTGAATAATTCTAGTGATGAAAAAGGGGTAATGAAAGTCAATGTGATTAATTGCTTGTAAGTGATGTGTTTTGAATTGTATGAAAGTTGTATTGACTCATTGTTGATGTTGTATCACTAATGTGTTGTTGTGAATAGTGAATTATTATGAAAATGATTGTCTCCTCATTATTTATGTGAACATGTCATTTGCATTGTTCTGAAACATGGTTCTAAAAATTATTTTATGAATTCAGAAATAATATGAAATTATAAAAAATTTACCATTTAGAGGGACGTGTCGCACGCTGCAATTGATACCTATTTCAAGGAATGTGTCGCATGTCGCAATGGGTACTATTATCAAGGTTCCTGTCATACGTCACAACACAGGCATGGACAAATATGTACCCTATGGGTCAAGGACTGAGAGACAACAGGTGTGTATCCCTAGGTCAGACATGCATGAATACACATTACATTGCATTCCATTGCATTGTACATATTTATCATTAGCAAACTTAATATTGTGTTTTGTTGATCTTTTGAGTGCCTTTCTGTTTTTAATTTGTTTGATTAATATTAAGCTTGTTGTTGAGGATATGTAATACTAGTGTTGTTGTTGAGTTGTGTGCTATGTGAATTATGAAGTGTTAGGTTGGGCTGGTTTTAAGCAGGTTGTAGTTGTGGAAGTTGTAAGTGATGAACATTGAGCATGTTGTTGTGAATATGTTATTTTTAGAATGTTGATGAGGTATGCGCTTGCAAATTGTTAACTGTTAGATCGGGTTGGTTTTATGCAGGTTGTAGCTATGGAAGATCGGTTGGGGTGTAAGGAGTAATCTATCCCCATAACTTGTGTTTAGAGGCTTACTTGCTAAGTACCTTGTAGTTTGGTAGTCGATTCTTACTACTCCATTTTTGTAGGTTACTAGCCCGGACCTTAGTGACATTTTCTCTTCTCCCTGTCTAAGGCTTCTTGTGGAGGTTTATGAGGTAGTTTCTTGTCATTTCAACAAACCTTCTTTCTTCTTAATTATGATCTTATTCTATTCTAGAAACAATATCATTTAAAACTTGTGTTTTTTTTAATTTTGTTATAACACATTAGAGGCTTGTGGAATTGACCCCAACCTACTAGTTGGGTTCTTTACTTGATAACGGTCGCTTATGCTTTTTAGGGAGGTGTAATTTGAGCGTATCAATCTTCTAGGGTTTGGATACTACGTTCTTGTTGTCCATCCATATGGGGATGAAAAGTGGTGCTTAAGTTCACCTTTGAACCTAAACCTTTTGGAAAGACTTCCAAAACTGAGCAATAAATTGTGCATCTCTATCTGAACTGATTGAAATTAGGACTCCTTGAAGTCTTACCACTTCTTGAATGTACAACTTTGTATAATCTTCCGCCCAATTAGTGGTGTTTACCGGCAAGAAGTGGGTTGATTTGTTCATTCTATCGACAATCAACCAGATTAAATCATTCTGTCTGTGAGACCTTGGCAAGCTTCTGATGAAGTCCATATTAATCATCTTCCACTTTTATTTCTGAAGCTCTATTTTTCGAGCTTAACCTCCAGTACTATGGTGTTGTACTTTCACTTGTTATCAGTTCGGGCACCTGGAAATAAACTCAGCAACATTTTTCTTCATACCTTGACACCAATATACCTCTCTCCAATCAAAGTGCATCTTTAAGGGTGAAAATTTCTAGTTTCGACCACCAAAGGACCTCGCTAGGGGTCCTTTAAGTGACCCCCCTTTGCCAAGCAAGTTGCCTAAGGCAGCGAGTAAATGCACTTAAGTGGACATTGATTAGGATGTCTTGAGGGGTTTACTAAGGATAGGTAGGGGTGTGTGACTCTACCTAGACATCACACAAGTTAACTCGAAAAAGAGTCATAGGAGATGTTCTTATGTATTACGATATCATTTACTATGAAATGTTGACTATGTTAATGAATGTTCTATTGGTCTAAGTTATAAGGACAAAGTCATATGCGGCCACTCAAACTTGTCCCGATTATTCATTTAGACACCTCAACTAGATGTACTACCTATTGAACACTTCAACCATTCTGAATTTGAACCATTTGAACATTTTTTCGAGAATAAACAAAAAGTAGAGGATGTGTGAAATACACTCGCGCTGACATGTCAATTTAACCAATCAAATAATGACATGTGTTATTTTTAATCCAAAAAATTATTTAAACATTATATTATAAAGTAAAAAAATAAAAATTATTTTAAAGTAAAAAAAATGAAAAAAAAGAAATTAAAACCTAAACTTCCCTTCCTTCAAGTGGACCAAAACATATATTTCCCCCAACTCCATTAATGGCTACCCTCCCCTCCCTGTACAGTTCCATCTTTAATCCGACAATTTTTTTTTCATCAGCTTTTTTTATTAATTATAACTTTTTATTTCATCTCGTTTTTTAAGTAGAGAAAGATGGGGAAAAGAATCTCTTCGAAAAATTTATAAATGAAACAAAATGCTAAGAATTTTGTAACCATTAGAATGGTGGGGGAAGAAGATAACAACTGATACTAAAAATTTTGAAATCATTAGAATGATGGGGGAAGAAGATAACCACTGGTGTATGGGTATGGGGGTTGGGTTGGGTTGGGGTTGATAGAAATAGGGAAGAAGAAGAAGAAGACAACAGTTCTTCTTCTTTTGTGTTAATTTTTTAAAAAAAATTAACTTAGAGGTATAAATTAAGAGAGAAAAAAAAGAAAAATATTATTTTTAATAAATTAACGCGCTCAAGGAAAATGAATTACACGTTTTTTGCCATGTCAGCATTTTGTGTCTAATAGGAATGACTTTTGAACAAATAAAGTGTTCAAGTGGCACAAGGATTAGTTGAGGTGTCTAAATGAATTATGCGGACAACTTTGAGTGGCCGAAGATGACTTAGGCCAAGTTGTTATATAAGATTTTGACTACTCATGATGCTATGTTACATGAAGTTAGGCATTATTTATGATCTCTTTCCTTATTTTCTTGACTATGTGGGGTAATGGGACTTCATATAGGCATTGCATTGCTAGGCTTGCGAAGTGGTTGTGAGGAAGGTCCTAATAAGATATGATGATATGAACTCTTGTACATGTATTGTTGTTATGACATTATGTTTGAGTTACTTTGGTTATATGATCTTGATATGCTACTATTCATCTTGATTTGACCTTATGTTGATATTATTCATGTTCCTTGACTTTATTGATGATGTTGGTCTAGTGTTGCATATGGACTTGTCTTAATGAATATGGGGTCATTGATTTGCATGTGCTCTTATATGTGCATTAAGGCTTTCAAAAGTGACTTAGCATGATTTTAACAAAATGTCCGTTTTATCATAATTTCAAATTTTTTATGTGCATATATCCATAATTAGTACATGTGGTTGAAGAAGACGTGGACTTTTTTCTCCAAGTGTTTGGTAGGTCCTCATGATTTCGAGGTTGATGCCACTCTCTAGCTACTTTATGATGTTGTTTTTTTAAGACATTTAGTTTCTTTCTCTTTCATTTGAAGACTATTATTGTATAAGCCTTTAAGTTGCTTTTGTTGTAATAAAGATGGGCTATGCCTGAATGTGATCATCTGTTCTTGATAGTTTAATGTGACACGGTATTATTGACTAAATTCTTATATATTATGTATATTGTCTAAATCAGAAGCCTATGTAAGCATCCTATGTGAGGAGTTTGAGTAAAATCCCTTACTAGTATGTGAGAGGTCTATGTAAACCTCAATATATAAAAGATATATTTTTCCACATTTTTAACCTATGAAACGTTATAACGAATGGTAAGTTCTTGTCTAAGTTCTATCCGAGGATGACGATGCCAGTTACATCTAGGGGGTGCTCCCCGGTCGTAACAAACTTTGTATCAGAGCATGAGGTTGAAGTAATTAGGATTTATGTCTCACTAAACCACGTCAATGTAGAGACTTGTTCATGGGTGTAAAGTGTGCCACACATATGAATGAGAGGCTGTGTGATGCTTAGGAATTCTCACTTATTGGTAATCATGAAAGTCGTTCCTTATGAGTTGAAACTATATGTATGCGTTTTTATATAATCATTTAGTTGTGGATATAGGAGATAAGTACGAGAAGGAACGTCGCAAGAAGAATGGAGGAATATTTGGCTAATGCAGGAGTTCATCTCTTCGAGAACCAAGTCTGTCCACGGAGCAATCAAGTGCCTCCACCCGACCAAGATTGGTTCATTCCTTCACCTATCATAGATGGAGAGATAACGTCGACATTTGTGAATTCGGCCCAATCCATGACCACCCAAGCTCAAGCTAAGACGGCTCAAGTAAATAGGGATGTTGGACTCCGTGTTCAACCAATTGCTAGCAAAATGTCTTCACTCTTGAGAGACTCCATTAGTATGAACCCTCCTATGATCTATGGGTCAAAAGTGAACGAGGATCCCCAAGACTTCATTGGTGACATCTACAAGATTCTCTATGCTATGTGGTTGACTCCAAATGAAAAGGCCTACCTAGCTTCCTATTAACTCAAGGACATGGCTTAAACATTGTACACCCAATGGAGAGATAATATGGCCTCGAGAGTAGGTCTTATCACTTGGGAGGTGTTTAGATGGGCTTTATTTTGTCATTTCTTTCCTAGGGAGAAAAGTCAGGAAAAAGTTGAAGAATTCATCAACCTTCGTTAAAGAGGTATGAGTGTGCAAGAGCGCCTTGAAGTTCACTAAATTGTAAAAATACGCTCCTTCCTTGGTATCCAATCCTAGGGATGAGATGAGTCGCTTTTGTGTCTGATGACTTAGTTGAAGAGTATCAATATGGATATCTGTCGGTTGATGGTTCTTGCATAACAAGTTGAAGAGACTAGGCTCAACAGGAAGAATAGATAGTTTAAGCGGGCCAAGTCTTATGAAGGAGGTACTTCAAAGGGTAGTTGACGTTCAAGACAAGCCTAGGTTCAAGAGGAGGGTCTATGACCAAGTTCCTTTCAATTTACCTTAGGCAAAAGAGGATAAGGTGCCTAACCCTAAGTCTCAAAAGAGAACAAGTGAAAATTAACCAAGTGACAAGCCTAATTGTGCAAAGTGTGGTAAGAACAATAGGGGTGAATGTTTTATGGGAACGGTAAATTGCTTTGGTTGTGCAAAAAAAGGCCATAAAGTTAGGGATTTCCCTAATGTGAGGAGTCAAGGGAACGCGAGTGGTCAAGAACAAGAAAGAGGTCCTAATTCGGATGTTCCAAGGAAGAATTGATTTTATGCTCTTCGCTCTAAGGGTGAGTAAGAGAGTTCCCCCGATGTGGTCATCGGTATGTTACAAGTATTCTATATTAATGTTTATGCTTTACTTGATCCCAGTTCTACCTTTTCATTTTTTACTTTTTTGATAGATAGAATGTTTGATCCATTGTCCAATATGATAAATGAACCTTTTATGATATCTACCCCGATGGGTGATTCGGTAGTTGCAAAAAGGGTATTTAGGAATTGTCCAATAATGTTGTCCAATAGACTTATTCATGTTTAATTAGTATAAATTGATATAGTTTATTTTGATGTCATTTTGGGAATGGATTGGTTGTATGTTAGTTTTCCACCCATAGATTGTAGGACAAGGGTAGTCAAGTTCAATTTTCCGAATGAAGTCGTCTTAGAGTTTAAGAGGGGAAATTCAATTCCTAGAGATCATATAATTTCTCGTATTAATTCTTTTAGGATGATCTCTAAAGGGTATCTATACCATATTGTAATGGCCAAAGATCTAGACTCCGTAGTTCCTCCTATTGAGTCAGTTCCCGTAGTGAGGGAATTTTCAGAATTTTTTCAAGATAAATTAACCAGAATTCCTCCCAAATGGAAAATTGACTTTGGTATCAACTTATTACAAGATATGAATCCCATTTTAATTTCACCTTATCGGATGCTCCAGCTGAATTGAAAGAGTTGAAGGCTCAACTAAAAGATTTATTAGATAAAGGTTTCATAAACCTAGTATTTCTCCATGGGGTTCTCAAGTATTGTTGGTGAAGAAGAAGGATGGCTCCCTTAGGATGTGCATTAATTGTACTCAATTCTACAAGGTCACAATTAAGGAAAAGTATCCTCTGCCTCGGATTGATGACTTGTTTGATCAAATCCAAGGGGAAAACTACTTTTCTAAGATTGACTTGAGATTTGGGTATCACAAACTTATGGTGAGAGGTAAGGACATACCTAAAATGGTTATTAAAGCTAGCGATGGTCACTATGATTTCCTAGTCCTGGTCTTTTTGTCTCACTAATAGCCCGACAACTTTTATAGACCTTATGAACAGGGTGTTCCAGAATTTCCCCAATTCCTTTGTCATTGTCTTCATTGATGATATCTTGGTACATTCAAAGACTGAGGGTGAACACATGGACAATTTGAAAGTGGTATTTCAAGTCTTTAAGAAACACCGACTATTTGACAAATATAGCAAGGGTGAGTTTTGTTGAGATCGGTAGTGTTTCTTGATCATATTATCTCAAGTGAGGGTATAAAGGTCGATTCAAAGAAAATTGCGGCAGTTAAGAATTGGGCTAGACCATTGACTCCAACCAACATTAGAAGCTTCTTGGGTTTAGTTGGGTACTATAGGAGGTTTGTGGATGTTTTTGCATCCATTGTTTCTCCTTTGACTACCTTGGCCCAAAATATGTGAAATTTTATTGGTCGGAGGAATGCGAAAGAAACTTTAAACATTTTAAAGACAGTCTTAACTCCACTATGTGTTGACTTTACCAGAGGGTACCAAGGGTTTTGTTGCATATTATGATGCTACCCAAGTATCTTTGGGTTGTTTCCTTAATAAACATAGGAAGGTTGTAGCCTATGCCTCTAGACAACTCAAGGTGAATTAGAATAATTATCCAACTCATGATCTTGAATTAGCGGCCATAGTGTTTGCTTTGAAAATATGAAAAATAACTTGTATGGTGTGCATGTTGGTGGGTATACCGACCATAAGATTCTTCACAATGTGTTCACTCATAAGGATTTGAATCTCCAACAAAGAAGATGGTTGAAATTGTTGAAATATTAAGACATGAGTGTTTCTACAACCCAGCCAAGACCAATATGGTTGTGGATTCTCTAAGTGTTATTACTATGGGTAGTGTGTCTTCTGTAGAAGAAGGTACAAATGACCTAGTAAAGATGTTCATAGGTTGTCTAAATTAGGTGTTTGGATAGAAGATTTCCTTAATGGTGGTTTTATGGTTCATAATAACTTCGAGTCATATTTAGAGGTTGAGGTGAAGTCTAAGAAACATCTTGATCCACTATTGATAAAGTTGAAGAAATTGGTACTTAGCAAAATTCAATGAGTCATTCTCCCAATGGGGGGATGGAGTAATCAGGTACCAAGGTAGATTCTGTGTACCGTATATTGAAGATTTGAGAGGAAAGGTTTTGGAAGAAGCTCATAGGTCCCGATATTGTATTTGTTCGGGTGCAACCAAAATGTATTTTGACCTTCAAGAGGTCTATTGGTAATATGGTTTGAAGAAGGGTATAGCATAATTTGTTGCTAGGTGTCAAAATTGCCAACAAGATAAGGTCGAGCATCAAAAGTCGGGTGGCGTACTTCAAGAAATGCAAGTTCCCTCTTGGAAGTTGGATGAAATAAATGTCGACTTTGTTGTTGAGTTTCCTCGAACCTGGAGGAAAAAAATTACTCAAATTGGGTTGTTGTGGATAGATTGACGAAATCCGCTCACTATATCCCTGTTATGTCTACTTATTGGGCGGAAGTGTATGTTACAATCTACATTAATGAGATTGTGAATCTTCATGGGATCCCTTTGGCAATCACTTTGGATAAAGTTTCTCAATTAACTTCTCGATTTCAAGATCATTCAAAAATGGGTTGGGTACTCAAGTAATATTAAGCACCGCTTTTCATCCTCAATGGATGGTCAAGAGGAGCGTATCATTCAAACCTTGGAACAGATACTTAGAGCTTGTGTTGTTAACTTCAAGGGAAGTAGGGATGAACAGTTGCCTTTGATTGAATTCTCTTATAATAATAAATACCACTTGAGTATTTTCATGGCTCCTTTTGAAGCACTATATGGTAGGTAGGATATGTACGTCTATGGTTGGGTGGTTTAAGGTTGACGAGTCTTTACTCCTTCGTCTCGAACTAATCTATGAATCTTAAGAGAAAGTTCATGTGATATGGAATAGATTAAAAATGCCCTATAGTCTGCAAAAGTCTTATGCCGACAATAGGAGAAGATAACTTGAATTTGAAGTGGGTGATAAGGTTTACATGAAAATTTCACCTATGAAAGGGGTGATGAAATTTGACAACAACGGGAAACTTAGTATTCGGTATGTGAGTTCCTATGAGATATTGCAACGGGTTGGGAAGGTTGCATATGAGTCGAAATTAACTAATGAACTATCATTGGTTCATTCGGCATTCCATGTCTGCATTCTTAAGAAGTGCATTCGAAATCCCGTGTCCATTCTTCCTATTGAAGGTCTAGGTGTGGGTGAGGACCTTTGCTATGAAGCGGTTGTAACATTCCTGAAAATTAGATGTCTAGTGAAGAGCCCAATAGGTCTTTAAAATTGTGTACTGGAGGTACATAGGCATCCCAATGCCTAATATTGAGAAATATCAGTCATACTATAGAAAATTGGCTAAGGGGTATTAGCAAATTTCTACATAATACCAAAATAAGCAAAATATTGGACATATTAGAAAATATTGGCTTAAAGGGTGTTAGCCAATTTTGTAAAATTAATGAGCTTGTCTAAGAAATGTACCTGCAATGAAGACCCTAAGCTAAAAACATATATTTTGTAGTATTTGCACACAAAGTACTAGGCATCCAAGTTTCTAGCCTAGTACCATAGCACATGATCATTTAAAATGATCATGTAGATTAAATAGAGGCCAAGGACATAGTGAGGATCCTTGGGACAATGAGTAAACATTCCGAAATGAACTTTAAATAATAGTTAGTTAGGAAATTTCTACCAACCCATGTGCAAGACATGTGAAGAAGCTACCAAAGGAGGGGACCACCCTAACCGAATTCAGTTAGGGTAGTTAGGGGGGAAGACGTGCTCAAGGGAGCACTCCATGTGGGGCCTAACCTCCCAACCAGTTCTACTCTCTAAACTACTGCCCTAAATAACTAAATGACCTAGGACTAACTGAATTGGACCCAATATTGCACCCGACAACCTAGGACCAAAACCGGGTTGTCACTAACCTAATACTAGTTAAAGAGATAACCTAGTACCTAACCTATGATGGTCCAAAAGGTTAGTTACGCTCCTAAAAACTTATGGGTAATTTTTTAATTCCCCTAGGTTACATAATTAATTAATTTAAAATTAATTAATTAATTTAAAAGGGCTAAAACCGAAAATAAAAAGAAAATTTTAAGATTTTGGTTAAGACAAAAAAGGGACAACCTAGTACCTAACCTAGTATAGTTCAAAGAGTTAGTTAAGATCAAAACGAATTCAGGGTAATTTAGTAATTATACTAGGATACTTAATTATTTAATTTATCAACATAATAACTAATTTAAAGGGGCAAAACCGAAATCACAAAGCAATATCCTGATTTCGGTTAAAATAAGAAAAAGACAACCTAGTAACTAATCTAGGATGGTTAAAAGGATTAGTTATGGCTATAACGACTTAAGGGTAATTTAGTAATTACCCTAGATCACTAAATTAATTAAATTAGACATTTAATTATTTAAATTAAAGGAGTCAAACCGAAATTCTTACACTAACCTAGTACAATTGAAGAAACATCCTAGTACTTAACCTAGGATGATCCAAAAGGGTTACTTTTTGTTACAATTACTTAGGGGAACTTTAATAGTTACCATAGGTAACTTAATTAATTACACTATAAATTTAATTAATTAATTTAAATTGTCAAAATGATGTTCTTAGGAAAAATTTCAGATTTGACCAAGTATTGTGTTTTTCTAGTTCTAGTAAATCTAGGAGGGGCTTTTTAGTAATTGGTGAATTTATTTATTTAATTGAATTAATAAACCCTAAGTTGAATAATTCAAGATAAATTTTTAAACCTAAAAAATCACGTTCAAACTCATAGACGAAAAGAATGCAAAAACAGTAAGCAATGATCTAGGAAAAAGACAGAAAATTTATCGATTTCTCTAGGGTGATTTCAAGGTTTCTTCAAGATTTCATTCAAGGTGGTCTTCGTAGATTAAGATTTACATAAGGTACGGGTTTCTCTCCTGGAATTCATTCTCCAAGATAACATTCTTTCCAATGATTCAAAGATCTTGAAAACTAAGGTTGTTCCCATGTTCTCGTCGAACTTCTTTGTCCCTAGTATCCTTTTCGATTCCATGTTGAATAGGTTAGAGATCATGTTGTTGGTATGTGGTTCTGGCTGATATTATGTGTAATGTTCTTTAATTATGAATTTCGATTAAACTATAAAGTTGTGATCATATAAAGTTAAGTTCTTAAAATGTGAATCCAGAATTTACGATGTGTTAGTTGCACCCGTAATTGTTTTAAGTTATGATGTGTTTGTCCGAATGTTGCATTCCTGTTATTGTGACGTTATAAAGGTGTTAAATTCATCAGATATTAATATGATTCTGTCCAATATGTCTTTAAAATGTTACCCTAAATTCATTAACCAAGATTGGTTAAGAGAATGATACTATATTAAGATGTGTCCGAAACTGTTATATATGACGATGATTACTGTTTGTTGTGCATACCTACAATAAATGTGACTTGTTTATGATGTTGTGTTCATTAAATGATCTTATTATGTTGTTCAAGATGTTTAATAATGTTATGACTAATGTTATGTTATAAGGTTTTCTAAAAAGATCTCCATGATATAATAATTTGAGTGATTGTTTGGTTTATAACGATAAAATGGCTAATAATACATTGTCAAAAAGGGATGCATGCAAATGGATATAATATTATGTTAAATAATTAAAAGATTGGCTAATGAATAATATACATATCATACCAAGCATGAAAGAATGTAAAATTGGCCTATGTCAACAAAGATGGTTATGTAATCTATACCCAAATGTTTATACCAATACTAATCTTATGTCAATCTTGTGTAGTAATAGTATCAAATATATTATAAGCACTTCTAAGATAATTAAAAGAAGGCATAATAAAGGGCATGCAACTCATTGGGACAACTCCCAACATGCTCGAAGAGAATGACATATGAACTCATGAAAATCATTGAATGAAGGCCTCATCGTTCATAAATTATCATATGAATCTACTTTACTAATGTAAGTAAGTAACTGAGTTATAGCATAATTAAAGGGGTCTAAAGTAAGTAAGTGACCAGAATGGGGTGTTAAAGGAAGTGAGGCAAGTCTAACTTACACCTATGCTACTATGTTAAAAGAATACACACGTATGAAGGTGTTAGAATGTGTGAGCCAGTCTCATTAACACCAAAGGATGATTTGTAAGGCAACTTCACATTACATCAATGTAAAGTAAGGACGAACAGTCATCAACACAGTAAGTAAATCTCAATCTAGAAGCAAGCCTCCATAATGCTTGAGTAAATACTAATAGATAAAGAAGAATTGAAAATTCACGTAATGAGATGAGTAATAATCTTTGTCTATGATGCTAATGAAAATTTTGACAGCCTATTAAGCGTCTAATATGAATGTTGAGACAAGTCTAAACGAAGTCTAAGTAAAGGTCACTAAAAGTACTAACCTAAGAGAGTGTTGACTATCAAGAGAAAAGTCTCAATCATATTGTATATGTATGTGTAAGGACAATTCACACTTATTACTAATGATAAGATGAGAAATCATATAATGAGCAATGATTCCCTCATGCACGAAGCCAAGTTCCATGATGTATTACTTGAATGTAATGGAACTTTATAATGAGCACCGATAGGCTAGCTATGAGCGGTGATACTTTTCTTCGGGAAGGGCGGAGGTTCACGTAACTCTCATGAAATGAGACTATCCGGCATGCCGGGTATGGGTCTCCTTATATCTCTTGGTCTTTGAACTAATACTGCCAATATATGGATCAATCAAGGTTTGACTCCCTATATACCCTAACATGTTTTGGTTCTTTGGTCGGTGATTCCACCTCTTTTTAGTGTAGGGAACACACTGGATTTCATGATGCTCACATGATCTATGTCAGTTTAGGTTAAAGTTCCCAAAGAAAGAATGAGGCCAACCTCAAATTTTTAAAGATAATGAAATGAATGATACCAAAGGTGTTTGTGCAAGACAATTAGGAGGTGAAATCAGATTCAACTGATGACATTAGTTCATTCTTGGTCATTGCACTTCATGATCCCGATGTGACTCTTAAACTTTGTCCTAGGTATAGCTGATGTGTACATCACCCTATGAATCAATGAAATTAACAATGTGAAGTATGAATGAACGAATGAAGTAGACTCTGTGTTTTCTAAAGAAGGCCCTCGGGTTGAGGTCCCATATGTTGGGCCCTCATTTGAGATGTCTTTATGCTACATCAACGATTCCAAAGTCCCGTGTATATGAAATGTATAATATACAAAACATGAACGTAATGAAATAAATTTGATGATCAATAGATATTTCTTATGAAAGGTAATGAATATATGGTGTAAAGAATGACTTACTATAAGGTAAGGAAATCATTCCTTAGTCCTTGGATTACATATTTCGATTCATTATGGGTATGGCACTACAATGAATCATTGGAATTTTAAATAAAACATAGTACTAAAAGAATTATTGAACTACACAACAGGAAGAAGAAAAAGATTGAAAAGTAATCTAAGTGTACAAAGAGGAGCTCTCTATCTAAGAGGATCAAAAATCTCAAATCTTTGACTGAGTTGTTCAAAAATTATGTTGATGATAATATTATTTTGTAATCATATAGAAAATGAGTTGTGTGCTTTGAATCGATTATAATACATCATATTCATACCACAATTCAAAACTAACGATTTAGCAAAGTCTAGTGGTTAGGCTTTCCAGAAATAGCATGTTGTTTAGAAAGAGCTTTCTTTGATCATGCATAGACTTATGTGTATGTGTGCATACACCCATACTTAGTACAAGTGGTGTACTAACCCCTACTGCTTACTATTTTATAGATGCAGGTAAAGGGACAGATTGACGAGTCTTGTAACGGTTTGAACATCAACATTTCTCCAGACCATTTGTTAGGTCCTCCTTATTTTGAGGATGCTACAATTTTAGTCTAGACATAGTTTTAGAAAAGTCTAGTGGATGTTGTCCCTAGATTTTCTTTTGTACTATCATTTCGAAGCTTTTGTAATAAGGTCGTGTTTGGCAAACGTATTTATTATTTCAAATTGATACTTATGATAGATGGTTGTTATATTTATGTTGAGCTCATTACATGATGAATTCATGAAATAACTATTTGATGTCTATGTATACTTCATACGTTTAAAAGTTTTACATTTTCTGCTAAAAATAACCATATGAATGTGATGAATGAAAGATGAGGCTTGTCAGCGACCTCTGAGAGGTCAACGATGTCGGTTGTGATCCGGATTCCAAAATCCGAGTTGTGACAGAGGTTTCGGTGCAAATTCTTGATCGCCAAGTTAGAAAGTTGAAGAACAAAGTAGTGGACTCCGTAAAAGTGCTATGGACAAACCACCTGGTTGAGGGAGCAACATGGGAGGCCGAGGCCAAAATGAAATCTCGTTATCCTCATCTTTTTCCTTATTGAGGTAAGTAGTTCCTCTAAAAATAAAATAATGAATAATATGAGTGTAGCTTGATTTTCAAGTATGTACATATTTTTATAAAGGTTCATGCTTAAATGAGTTTTTAAGTTAAAATGCTCATTTGATTAACTTTCACTTATGTGGAATATATGTTTTTGCCTTCTTGAGATTTTTGGTCTTTGATTTTTTCTTGAGAAGAATAGCATGGTAACTCTTCAATGTCACTTAGAGATCATTTTGATGTTGACAAGGTAATTCCTCATAATGTGTTGTGAAATGTTGAGCTCTTACGTGTTGTGACTTTAGTTTCTATGTGTAATGTCGTTGATATGTGTTGAATGGAGTTGTCAATTACTCCTATGAGCTATGGTGACTCTTGATGATTATAGACATTTCGTTTGTTGGGATTCTAGTATTGTTGAACATCAGCATTTCTCCAGACCATTTGTTAGGTCCTCTTGATTTTGAGGATGCTACATTTTTAGTCTAGCCTAAGTTTTAAAAAGTCTAGTGGATGTTTACCCTAGAGTTTCTTTTGTACTCTCATTTCGAAGCTTTTGTAATAAGGTCGTGTTTGGAAAACGTATTTATGGTGTATTCTTATTCTATTTCAAATTGATTATTATGATCGATGGTTGTTATAATTATGTTGAGCTCAGTACATGATGAATTCATGAAATAACTATATGAAGTCTATGTATACTTCATACGTTTAAAAGTTTTAAATTTTCCACTAAAAATAACCATATGAATGTGAGGAATGCAAGATGAGGCTTGTCTGCGACCTCTGAGAGGTCAACAATGCCGGTTGCGATCTGGATTCCCAAATCCGACTCGTGACAGAGGTTTCGGTGCAAATTCTTGATCGCCAAGTTAGGAAGTTGAAGAACAAAGAGGTGGACTCCGTAAAAGTGCTAAGGAAAAACCACCTGGTTGAGGGAGCAACATGGGAGGCCGAGGCCAACATGAAATCCCGTTATCCTCATCTTTTTCCTTATTGAGGCAAGTAGTTCCTCTAAAAATAAAATAATGAATAATATGAATTTAGCTTGATTCCCAAGTATGTGCTTATTTTTATATAGGTTCATTCTTAGATGAGTTTTTAAATTAAAATGCTCTTTTGATTAACTTGCACTTATGTGGAATATATGTTTTTGCCTTCTTGAGATTTTTGGTCTTTGATGTTTTCTTGAAAAGAATAGCATGGTAACTCTTCAATGTCACTTAGAGATAATTTTGATTTTGAGAAGGTAATTCCTCATAATGTGTTGTAAAATGTTGAGCTCTTACATGTTGTGACTTGAGTTGTTATGTGTAATGTCGTTGATATGTGTTGAATGGAGTTGTCCAGTACGCCTATGAGATGTGGTGACTCATGATGATTATATACATTTCTTTTTTTGGGATTCTAGTATTGAGTCTATCTTTCTCCTATAATGATTTTGGTGTCATTCGTGGACTAATGTTCCTAAGGGGTGATAGAGTAACAGTCAGAAAGTTCATGACCTAATATAGAGCATCACATGATAAACTAAATTCTAAAACATTGTTTCTAAGCCTAATTTAATGTATTGAAATTAGTAGGAATTTTTAGATTCAAAATGTCAACAAATGTCCATGACGTCTGGAAGCTAGTCCACTTGAACTAGTAAAATGTCCTTAGGTTTTGTGAATGTTTGAGAATGTCAAAGGATGTCTAAAACTTTTAAAAAGACATTTAATAGATAAAATGATGTATATTTGGTGAAAATGTCCAGGTCCGACCCCCCAAGGACCGCCCTAGGGTCCTTGAAGGGACCCCACCCTTGGCCAAACAAGTTGTCTAAGGAAGCGAGAAAATGTTCTTAGATGGAATACCTCTGCGTCGCGGACATGGTCCCCTAAGGACAAAAAGTCTTGGTCCATGTTTCTGTCCGTGATGCGAACTTGTTCCCTACGAAAATCTAAAACTTGGAATCAAGTATGACTTGATTAAAAAGTAAACTTAAGTGAGGAGTCTTTTGGGTATTTTATCGGAGGGTTATATTTTATTTTCAATCAGTTTTGCCTCACATTAACTCACTCAAAATTAAATCTTCAAATCAAAATCTAAAAACTCTTAGCTCTATCTACTTACTTTCTCTATTCAAGTACAATTGGAAGAACAAGAAAGATAGTAGAAGAAGACAAAGTATCAAAGGTTCTTACTATAATTTTGTTGATAAAAATTTATTAAGGTATGGTATCTTCACATTTTTTATTCTTTTCTCCAAGATTTCCTTTCAAAGTTGATTTCTAAATCACCCAATACCAAGGGTATTCCACTACAAATGGGTTTTCTTCTAAACTTGAAATTGATGATTATTTATGAATAATTGTGATTACCAATGGGTAATTATGTTTAAATTTTTGAGTAATTGATGTTGATAAATGGATATTTAATTTGATTCATGTCTTTTTACCAATTACCCCAAATCATGGATCTTGCTTATGAATTTATTGGAATTGATGAATTTATTGATTGTTAGACTTGTTTAACTATTCTAATTCATTCATGGACTTCCTAGGTCATGTATTGTTTGTATTAGATCTAATTACTCAACAATTCATGATGAACCCTTTCTCCCCTAACCCTAGGTAATGAATAGAAGTTACTTTGGATAGTGATGATACAATTCATATAGTTCTTGTATATATTAATATTAGCTGAAGTTATTTCATCTACTGCTGGATGAAAATGACTTGTTTGAGGGTAAGAATTTTGAGAAGACTTATGAAGGTTAATTGGTAAGACTTTTTGATCTTGAATCCTTACTTCAATGATGATTTTCTATAGTTGAGGATGATGTTTAATTGAAGTAATACATGTTATTAGATTAAATAGGTGATTATATGATGGATGTAATTGAAATGTCTTGACTATATGACTTATGATATTATGATTCAGGTATGATTATATAAGATTGATTGTGAATCACTTATGTGCCTCACTATGATGTGATGATCCTGGTGTGTTACTCTCACAATGAAGGGCTGTAATGAAAGGACATTCTCATGCAATACCAAATTAGCTAATGATATGATATACAAGGGTTTAGTCTCATATGTCCTATATTAAGTTATGATGATTAAGAATGAATTAAACACATGTCAAAAAGGTACTTTATCTTAGAAGCGAGCGAACTAGATGTAAGATCAGTCCCTTTGAGAAGGTAGGTTATCAATGGTTCTCATGAGATAGATATTACAATGCAAATGTGCATAAAGAAGGTCTCAAGAATGTCTCCTAGTTCTTGAAATATGATCTCCCCAAAGGAATACTAGCTAGTGGATCCACCTAGAATGCTATGTTAATGTTTTAGATCTACCTTGGCAAGTAGACCACTTTCTTCTGATGTATGAGTTAATGAAACTTGATTCCACATTTAGCTCATGTGGTCTATGTAGGTTAAGGCAATTATTTGCAAAAGTAAAATGAATTACTAAATGTAAATGAAGATGGACATTGATTAGGATGACTTGAGAGTCTACTTATGATAGGTAGGGGTATGGGACTCTACCTAGACACTCCACAAGTTTACTCTAAAAGGAGTTCTAGAAGATGATCTTATGAATTATTATATCATGTATTATGAAATGTTTACTATGTTAATGAATATGCTACTGGTCTAAGTTTCTATATATGATGATTAATAATCTTGATGCTATGTTAAATGAAGTAAGGCACTATTTATGATCTCTTTTGTTCTTTGTTTGACTATGTGGGGTTGTGGGACTTCATATAGGCATTGCATTTGTAGGTTTGGGAAGGGGTTGTGAGTAAGGGTCTTATTTAATACGATAATATGAACTCTTGTACATGGATTGTTGTTATGACATTATGTTGGAGTTACTTTGGGTATATGATCTTGATATGCTACTATTCATATTGATATGACCTTATGTTAATAGAATCCAGATTGCCTTGACATTATTGATGATTTTGGTCTTCTGTTGCATATGGACTTGTATTAATTAATATGTGGTAATTAGCTTTCATGTGCTCTTATTTGTACATTACGGATTTCAAAGGTGACTTAGCATGACTTGAACAAAATGTCTTTGTTTGCATGATTTTAAATGTTTTATGTGCATATATTTATACTTATTATAAGTTGTTGTATTTACCCATATTTCTATGTTTTCTACAAATATGTAGGTTCCGCCCATAGATTTTCTCAAAGGTCGCTTGAAGAAGACTTGGAACCTTTACCCCAAGTGTTTTATTGTCTAAAGACATTTAGTTTACTTTTCTTTCATTTAAAGATTGTTATTTTACAATCCTATATGGCTTTTGTTGTTATGAAGTATAGGCTATGATCGAATGTTGTACTCCGTTCTAGATGGTTTAATGTGAGACGATACATTAAACTAAATTCTTATATGTTATGTATATTGTCTAAAGGATAAACCTATGTAAATTTCCTATGAGAGAAGTCTAAGTAAACTCCCCAAGTAGTATGTGAGAGATCTAAGTAAACCTCAATATATAAAAAAAATTAATATTTAGGCATTTTTAACCTATTAAATGTTATGACGAACGCTAAGGGATTGCTTATGTCCTCTCCAAGGACGACAACGCCAGTTACGACTAGGGTGTACTCCCCGGTCGTGACAGATGGAACCCGGATGGTTGGAATATCTGGAGCTATGAGCCTCCGCCATGATCCTATCTAGGAGTCCATCCACCCTAGGCACACACAATCTACCTTGATACTTCAGGACACCATCTCCCTCTTGTTCAAAAGCCAATATTATTTTCTTATGAACATTTTCCTTCAAATAAAGCAAAATATGGTCTTGGTCGCATTTTTATTTCACCTCTGACACTAGTGAGGATTCAGCCCAATTAGTCACCACTATTCCTACTTCTGTGGAATCCTTAAGTCTGACTCCCAGGCGTGCAAGTCTTTGCACCTATTTGCCTTACTCCCTCTTTTATTCCTCAACATGGCTGGTACTTCCCATGGATAAGTTTCTCAAAGCATGAGCAACCATATTGGCCTTACCTGGGTGATAAAAGATACCCGTGGCATAATCCTTGAGAACTTCTAACCACCTCCTTCGTCTGAGATTGAGCTCTTTCTAGGTTAACACATATTGTAGGCTCTTATGACTAGTGAATATATCAACATAAACTCCATGATAGTGGAGCAATATATTCAAGTCGAAAACAATAGAAGCCAATTCTAAGACTTGGGTTGGATAATTCTTTTCATGAACCTTCAACTGGCTTAAGAAATAAGATATAACTTTGCCATTCTGCATTACCACACAACCCAAACAAACTCTAAACGCATCAGAATACACCAACACGACCTTGAGCATGTAAGAACCCCAAAATGAGTTAGGGTTTCTAGAGCCTCACTTGCGCCTATAAGCTTGATAACATGTTAATACAGTGCTTTAAAGTTATTTAGGTGATTTAGAAGTCAAACGTCAAGGGATGACTAAAACGTTTGACAACTAAGTCGCCTATGTGCCTTACATGTATTTATATGTGTTTATGTTTGTTTCATGATCTAATAAGGTTCTTATATGAGTTATTATAGTGTTTATTGGCAGTGTATCAAGTTTCTTGAAGTTTGGATGTCAAACATCCATTAAGGTCCATGACGTTTGAAATTTTGCTTGAAATGACCATACCTCTTAGAATATAAAGAACTATGTGAGTCATTACCTATGACATTAAAGATATTTGAATCCTTTTTTCAAAGCCAACAATTTCACATCAATCTAGTTTTTGAGTAAAAAGTTATGATCATTTTAGTGAATACTATAGTTCAGTTCCGTTTTGGCTGCGGGAAAATAGTAATTAAGGTAATTTTCCTCACCTTTTTCACTAGGAAAACCTAAATAAAATGGATTTCACAAGTCCTATAAAACCTAAATAGTCCTAATTACATCTTTAAATTCATCATTCTCTTCTCTCTCAAACTCTAGGACAAAACCTCAAGAAAAAAAATCAAAGTAGAAGACTACATTCAAGAAAATTCAAGATTTGTTAGGACTCTTAAAATAAGGGTAAGATTGAATCTACGTTTGAAAAACTTCATGGATTGATTCACCAAATTTTAGTGAATTCTTCATCTAATAAAGGTATGGTGATCCCGTATCCCTAAGTAACTTTCTCTTCGAGAGTTAATCTCAATGTTTTCGAAGAGATTTAATGATCAAACTTTCAATCTTTCAATCTAGCCATATGTTCGTTCTAAAAACGTTTTCAAAAACTTAATCATGATTAATTAATGATAATTTATTGGTTTTAATGTGTAAAACAATTCAATTGCATTGTGAACCCATGTCCCTTCCTAAACTCGATTTAGCCTTGTATGGGCATTGTGATCATGACTTGTTATTAGTTGAATTGTGATTCTATTACGTTGAATTGCATATGCCTACTGTTATTTACGTGAATTAATGATGAATTGATCATGAAGGATTCATGTGGATCAATGTGTGACGATTTTAACATGCTTAGCTTAGATCTCCATGTATTCTCTGTAACATTGGTTTTATAATGCATAAAATTGGAGTTCATTTATGATAGGATGCTTTTAGCTACTACCTTAGGATAATACGATGCTTGAATTGTGGATATCAATCTTGTATGATCAAAGAAAATAAGGCTTGGTTTGCATTGTTCTAGGTTCTTCTAGTCTATCAAGTGGTAATTTGTGATCTTGACTTAGGTTGGTTGACATGTAACTCAATTATTGTGAGTTCTCCTTAGCTACTGCCTGTATATATAATATGATGATAATTAGGTGTAAATCTCTACTTTCAAGTATATATGTGATGTATAAAATTAGATTGTAGTATGATCTTGTTAAGATTTGTACATGGTTTCTTTCATGATTATTGTACTTTAGCTACTTCCTTATATACAAATTAATTATGAAAGAATAGTAATGGTCAATGATGACCAAAGGCTAAAGGATTGGTAAGAATTTCTATACTCTTCTTCTACTTCTCTATTTTTCTATAGTATTGTTAAATATTGAAGCCTTGTATGGCATCGTGTGGTATGATTCACATATGGTTACGGTGTTTGCTTTATTGTCATTATATATGTGTTGACTATGTTCTTGAAGGAAAATTGATGATTACATGAGTGTATGGTTACAATGATCACATTATGTGAAGCTTATGCCTACTTTCCCATTCTAGTTGTGATCTAGGTTGTAAGACTATTATATAAGCATGTATCTATGTTAAGATCATGTGTAGGTGCTTACATTAATGAAGTGTTAAGGATTAATGACCCCTACCCATGTACCCCCAATATAAATGTGTAAATGTTAATGTTAGGAGTCGTGAAGTGTAATATGAAGTTATCTTGCCTCCTATGCTAAATTATGTTGTGTAGTCTATGCTTGAAAGTGTAATGTGGTCTTAAGAGGGTGATTGCCTCAATGTTTTTGATAGCCATTATGTGATCATGTTGAATAATGTGCACACACACTCACACATTATTCATGCTTAATAGTAGTATAGGGTCATAGTGTCTAATGAAAGATTGTGGTCATATTCAGTAGTGTCTATTACTATGCATGTTAAGTTTATGTCAATGAAAGTATGATATGTGTTTCCTTAACTAGGATGACTTAATAGGTGTACTAGTATGGGAAAGGGTATGAGACCTTGATATGATAGTTCCTAGGTTTGGTCTTTTATGTACATGGATATGAATGCATGAGTCTTGTATGAACATGTCTTATATGTTATAGTGTTAAGTATGTGGTATGATGAAGTATGATTATACCTAGTGTCTTAATGTTTTATATGAAAGCATGGCTGATATAGTTACACTTGTACCACTTATGCATCCAAGAAATTAAGTATGAACATATGTGGTCTAAAGGTGTTATGTGAAAGGTTTGCTCACATGTATGTAAACACAATTAAGTATGATCTAGTCAATAGAGGATATCTTGTAAGGTGTTCTCAAGAGTATCCTAAACTACACAATGTTGACACCCAATTTTTACGCTCCTCTATAGTAATTAACTAGCGAGCTACTTAAGTTGAAACAATTTTAAATAATTGATTTTATAAATTACTATGTGTGTGTGTGTATATATATATATGATTTATATATATATATATATATATAGATATAAATCATGTATATCTATACATATATCTGTATATATAAATGTTTTTATATATATATATATATATATATATGTATATATATATATATATATATCGATTTTTCAAGGCATATTTCCGCCAATGGGCAGGTAGTATGCATTAGGAAAATGGAAGTGGCATGGCTTTCCATGACTTTTGACGAAATACGTTACTGCATAGACACGATAGGCACTGGGATAAAAAGGAAAGAAAGAAAACAAGAAGACATTTTCATCTCTAATAAGCCTTCCGTAGAAGATATTGTGGACTGGCTCGAATTGGGGAAAGACTCTGCCTAGTGGTACCAAGAATCCCACATAGAATTCAAAGATCTTTATATAAGATTTGGACATGCGAGTTTCTACTCCACTTACAACCGAGAGTTCAACGTCTCTTACAGAGAACGGAATGAAATACGTCCTCTAGCTTACGTTGTAGCATTGTTGGAAACGATGGTCTTTCCGAATTGCCGAAGTCTGAGCATCAATACCCGTATTATAACACTCGGGCACACTGTGTTCAGAGGGTACGAGAACCAATGAATAAAAAAATACTACCCTATAGCTCCTTTCATCCTGTCCAACATGTATGGATCCTTGGGAAAGTGTAAAGAGGGACATCGATACTTGAAAAGGTGCAACCTACTCATTCAATGGTGGATCCTCAACCATTTAGCGAAGGGTGCTGGGAATCGGGCGATGTATACTCTTGACAAAAAAAACACCCCTAGAGATTGGAATGACATGTTGTGCTGGGCGAATATGGATAATCGGAGAACAAGGCGAAGATGAGCTTAGCTTTTCTCTGAATTGAGAGAACAAGATCTCCAATGGATGATTGACCATTTCATCCCCAAAGAAGTCGTCGTGGAGAGCCGCAGACAGATTATTCTTTCTCACTTAGGTATTTTGGGAATTCGCCCTTATGCACCCTTTTGTGTCTTGCGACAGTTCGGGAGGAGACAAACTGTACCCAAAGAAGTGTACTATGGCGCTTATGGATACAATATTGGAGATGATAGAGTGCGCGACGCGTCTGAAAATGTTTAGAGAATGGAAAAGTACCAAGCGTATGGATAGATACACCATCTCCCTTGACCAATTCAATGCTGGATATGAAAAGGGTTACAAAGAATGGCTGAAAAAGGACATACAAAACATATCCTCCCAAACCCCGCACAACTTTTGCAGTGTTATGGATAGAAAACTTAAGGCGGTGGCCGAGATACAAGATGTAAAGAAAGAGGCCCAAGAAGTGTACGCTAAGTTTGTCGAAAACCAAGGTATTCTTTAGAAGGTGACGCAAGAGATGGAAAGACTAAGGCGTGGTTATGATGATTTTGATACCTGGGTCAAGGAGAAAATCAAGAGGATGTGATACGAATGCTTCGAAGACAAAGGATTCCTGGGTGAAGGGTTCTTACTTATACAAAGGTATATGTTTTAGCAGTACAAGACTCAGGGGAAGGACGACACTGCAGGACCATCCGGAGCGGCATAGTGGACTTCGCCCCTATGTGGGCTTTTATATGTATTTACCTTGTTTTTAGCCCCTGCGTGGGCCTGCCTTTATCGCATTTTCAAATGGCCCCGCGTGGGTTTGTCTTTAATATTTTATCCTTTATTTTCCCCTTTGTGAACATAATTATTCACTAGTGAAATTTATTTTGGGGGAAATTGTTTGTTTAATTCAAATTCACACGTACATCATTCAAATGTGCTAGGCCTACCCCTGGCACGAAGGGTCCCTCTGTATGTGTCAGGACGCAATATATGTGTGTTTAACTACTTATATGTTATGTTTCTATGAATGAGGATATTGTAATTTCAATCCTATCCTGAAATTTCTAAAGAACATACAGAAGTCAATATTACAAAATGTCCGACCAAAATTTCCAAATCATAAGTTTCTCATTCAAAAGACACCTCTGGTACCACAAATCCAAAAACATTCATTCTACCATCTCAGATAAGGCAAAAAATCACTGCTATAGACAAAGGTAATAACATCTAAATATAACTCACTGGAGAAGAACTACAAAGAAAGATTGAATAGATCACTCGTTAAATTCAAAAAACAAGGAGGAAGGGCTCAGAGTCGACATGGCCACCACAATCTACAAATATGCAATCATGACGTTGGATGAGGATCAGGCATCACAGATGAAGTGAAAGAACGATGTTGAGATGGAGACAGAGGACTTGCAGGAGAAATTAGACATGCTTTGGTTGAGAGTGAAAGATAGAGAAGCGAGAGAGGCGAGGATAGAATCGGAGACTGCCGCTCTGCTAGCTAAAATCATGTCACTTGATGAAGAGCTGACAGTGGAAATGTAAGAATTCACCTATATAGGACAAAGGATGGCCATACTGAGGAAGAAGAACAAAGTCTTCCATAACAACATGATTAATAAACTTCGGAAAATGGGAGAAAAATTCCCTGTCTACGAGCAAGGAGCTATTAGTGGTCCCGATAACGCTCACCCTAAAGCGACTGGGAAAACAACGAAAAGGAAATCGTCTACAAACCTCCATTCCTAGGATGTCTGAAAGGAGCAGCCTAATGCAGTAAAAAGAAGGGAAATGACTGACGTGTCGTAATCATTTTATGTTTTAGCTCTATTGCTGCCTTTAAATTTTCTTGTAATCTTAATGAACGAATGAATGAAAATGTTTTATATTGTACTCGAACTACGTTGGGCGTGAATTTTCCTTGTGAGATACGTAGGCAGCCTTCCTAGGACCCACCCCTATCTTTAGAAAATTTCATTCCCCCCTTCATTTTATGAGAAGATACGAAGACCAGATCAACAGGCGTCAAAGAGCAGCTGCAAGAAAACTGTAGCTTAACGTGATTTAGCCTTTCTGATACAGCGTCAAACTTAAACAAGCAAACACCTGCTTGTTAAAAAAACATGTTTCCGTCCTGACTCGTGGGTTGAATATATCCTCAAACAAAGATACTTGTGTGTTTATCTTCTCTCAGTGTGATATTATGCATTTTGTACTCTGAATCTGCACTGGCAAATTTGCCTTTGAGTTGTTTTCCTTCTTAGGTACTTTGAAACTGATCTATGTCGATCAAAACCTAGCAGATCATTTCTGTTTCACCAGATCAAAAGGTCCCGCAAATTCATTCCCTAGACAAAGCTCAAACAAAGAAAAGAGTGTTATGGGGGATAATAAAGAAGAAGTAGGTCTTAATGATCTTGTGGTGGCTCAACCAACCATAGCGGACCAGAATAAGTTGATTCTACAATTTATGCAACACATTGCAAAGATGAGGGAAGAGATGCAAAGGAGACGAGATCTACATCCACCAGAATTTGCTGCTAACGATGTTGATGGGAGACTTTCAATCTACTTCCCATCTTCAAATATAGATCCATCACAGAAGCAGTCATCTACACCTACTCATAATCGATCAGTTATAGATATGATTACCCAAAATCCCCAATATGCTTCCGCATCTTACAAAACTCCACTTTCTCCTCAAAACAACCATCCTGAAATGCCATCCCATCCTCAAAATACCCACAATCAAACTGCTGCTCAACCTCAAAATCAAAACAAAAATCCAAATTAAAATACATTTAATCCACAAACATTCCACCACCAGTTAAATTAGAATACAAATCCTCAAACGTACCCTTACAAAAAAGAGCCACTTTCCAAATTCATGTCCCTGTTGAGCACGATGTGCACGGTTTTGAGCTGGACCATTACAAGGAACAAGAAAAGGAGTGGAGGGAAAAGGCAGAGGTAAACATCGACATAAAGGAAGATATCAAGAAATCCATAAAAGAGTTTCAATGCGTCCCTAATATCGCCGGGCTTAGTTATGAAGACTTATGTATTCATCCATATTTGAACCTTCTAGAAAGATTCAAAATTCCGAAGTTTCATACCTTTGGAGGAGTGGTCAACCCAATGGCTCATCTGAGAGCCTACTATGACCAGCTCATAGGAGTTGGAAGGGATGAAGCTTTATTGATGTGGCTCTTCAGCCGAAGCCTGTGTTGAAAAGCTCTTGAATGGTTCACCTCGCATTAAACCAGGCAATGGCCGAGCTAGAATGCATTCGACAAACATTTTATCGATCCATTCGCTTACAACATAAAAATTGTTCCAGATCGATACTCTTTGGAGAACATGAAGCAAAATAAACTGAGAGCTATAGGGAGTTCGCCTATAGGTGGAGAAATAAACGGCAAGGGTGAGACCACCCATGTCTGGGAAAGAAATGGTTGAAGTGTTTGTGCGCGTTCAAGAGCCTTAATTTTATGATGGAATTATGATGCTCGTTGGAGCGAAGTTTTCCGAGATAGTCAAGATTGGTGAGACTATCGAGGACGGTTTAAAATCAGGAATGATAGCACATGTAGCCTGATATACCGTGGTTTTATAGTATTTTTAATGTTTTTTCCTTAAGTTTAGTGTGTGTCCAAAAGACATTTTGTATTAATTTTAATGTAAGTTTCTCTTTATTTGAAGGAAATCTGTCTAAAGATGAATGCTGAAGTTTTTTAGCAAAAAAAAGGAAAAGTACCACCTACGGAGCTTGTGATGGTCCATCGTGCCAGTGACGGACCGTAGGTGGCATCGTAGTGAAGGTGCTGAAGGAAGATGGGGAATTCTAACCAAGTGTGGGGTTACGAAGTGCATGACGTACCATCCTAGCTGTGACGGTCCGTCATGCTGGTTCATCGTGATGATCAAAGAAGTAGTCCAAGTACCTAAATTCCAAGAATTTAAGTGTTATGGAATAGAGACACTCGACAGAACATTGTGCCTGTGACGATCCGGCGTACCTGCCGTCAAGGGTAATAAAATGAGCAGCAGAAGACTTTGCAAATTATAGGACGACGGAGTCCATGACGGCCCATCGTGACCACGACGACCCGTCGCAAGGTCCGTCGACCCAACCGCGTTTTGACAGATTTTCAGCAAATAGAGTCCTTCTTTGATTAGGTTTTTGTTTTTATAAATAGTTTGAAAAACCTCGTTTTTTGGGGTTAGACTTTTGGTGATTATAAACTTTTATGTTAGATTCTTTATAAGTATATTATTTTTATTATTACACTTTGGATTGTTACACTTTTCTCTGGAGTTGATTGTTGGTGATTTTGTTGATTAATCAAGTAAATTTCGGGATTTTATTCTTTCTCATTGAACTAAGTGCATGAATTCTTATATTATATATATGAATATTGTGATTATGACTATGGGTAACTAAACTCCATAACTAGGGTTATGGGAACCATGGGTGAATAATAAGATAAAATCTAACTAAAATAACAATTCAAGAATAGTGTCTTGAATGTAGTGATAATTCTTTCGCTTAGAAGTCTTTTTAACGGATGGCTAACGTTAAAACTCGCCTTAATGCTACCTGCCGAACCAAGGAGGTAGATAATTGGAAAAGAATTATCAACATAGATTTAGTGTATACTATCTAATAGGCTAGTATTGATTGGTACGAGGTAATAACTTAGTCAAATATCAAATAAAATGATTAATATGGGTAAGTATAGCAAAACACGTAGCCGGACCATGTTAAAAGTGAAACTTTCTAGATGCCAGACAAAGGATTTAAAAACACATCACTTATCACTTCGCATGCAAGATACTAGAAAAGAATAGTTATAGTTAGAATTATCAATTTAGGAACCTGTGGGGAACATGTAAACCCTAGTTACTTTTATTAATTGATTAAAATCCATTATTTAAATCTGTTAGTTGTCTATTTTAATTTAGCTAGTTATTTTATTCATTTTGAAATAAAACCCCTCCTTTTATTGTCTTTGTTCTCCAAGGAAATAATTGACTAAATAGTAGTAATAATAGATTAAAGTTCAGTCTGAACTATTTTCCTCGTGGGAACGATCCTAGCCTCAATAGTTGGGTTCTATACATGATACGACTGCTTTACTTCTTAATTGAGAAGGAAGTTTGAGCGTATCAAATTTTGGCGCCACTGCCGGGGAAAGGAGCTTTTAGATTAACTTAAACTTATTACTAAAAATTTAGTCAGTATTTTCTTGATTTTACTTTGTTTATTGTTTTTGATTCTTGAAGAACTATCTTCCTTGTATGACAAATACACGGAGAGGTAGAGAACCATTGTTTCCCTACGATCACGAATTAGAGCATACACTACGCAACATGAATCGAAACTTGGGTATTAATGATGATGGTCCACTACTGAACATCTCAGCTTCGGTTGATGTTCATGGTTAGTTATTACTCGATGCTCTGGTTCAAAACCAACAGAGTAGACAGAATCCTGCTCCACATCCTCAAGAATACTACAGAGGTTATGACAATATAGCAGACTCCGATGGACCACTTGTCTTGCCCCCTACCACCAGGCCATACCTTTGTGGTAACTAGTAGGCTGATGCAAATGCTTAATGCCAGAGGTTTATTTTCAGGGCTACCTTCTGAGGATCCACATGCCCATATAGCTAAGGTAAAGGCAGTGTGTAAAAAGTTGTGTAGAGAGGCCTGACTTGGACTTAGATGTAATAGGGCTAAGACTATTTCCTGTCTCACTGACGGGAGAGGCTGCTATTTGGTTCATTGAGCTCCCTTATAACTCAATTTTCACTTGGAACCAACTAAGGGACGTTTTCGTAGCACGCTACTACCCGGTCTCCAAGAAACTGAACCACAAAGACAGAGTGAACAACTTTGTGGCACTACCAGGAGAGTCAGTTAATAGTTCTTGGGATAGATTCACCTCTTTTTTGAGAAGCATCCCCAATCACCACATAGATGATGAGTCACTCAAAGAATACTTCTATCGAGGACAAGATGATAAAAATATAGCGGTGTTAGAAACTATTGCGGGTGGTTCTTATGGAGAGTGTCCTTTTGCTGAGATTGCTGAAAAGTTAAAGAAAATCACTCGGAACAATAAAGCTTGGAGTACTAGAAAGTCAGATACTGGGATAAATACCTTCGTAGTTCAATCCACTCACAACCCAGCCACAAATGAGATTCATGAAAAGATGGCTCAGATGAGAATTGAGCTTCTTGGGTTGGTATTAAAACATATCACTGGGGTGCAGAGAAGATAAATTTTGTTAACTACCTATCTAAACCACCACCACCACATGATGAATTTCATTATGCGGAGGATTCCTATGCAGTAAATGAGTAGACAGGGGATTTCTGACCGAGTTCCCAAGGCTCTAATCAGGAGAATTGGCGCCAAGGTCGGATCTATGGTAACTATAACCGTGAGGGTCATTATGTACGAGAAGGAAATTATAAACGCGACAACAACTTCAATAGGGGTAACTATGGTAATAGAAATGATAGGAATGGACCCTATGTCCCTCCTCTAAATTGTGAAGTTACTTCTAGGGATAGTGGAGATAGTATGGCGCGTGTTGAGGATATGTTGCACAAAATGATGAGGAGGTTTGACACTAATGATAAGCACATTAAAGAGTTAAGGAGTGATTTAGAGGGTATTCGGCAGAAAGTCGATATACATGCAATATCAATTAAGCATATTGAATTGCAAATGGCCCAATTATCTGCGACTGTGAACACATGGCAACCGGGCACTCTTTCTAGCAACACTTTCCAAAATCTAAAAAATGACGGAACTGTATTGCAATCACTACTTGGGGTGGTAAGCACACCATTGACCCACCTATGCCATCTAAGGAGAAAAATGTGAAAAGATAATGATAAGGTGGTAGAGGGTAGTGATGAAGTAGAAGATAATATGGGAAAAGATCTTGAAGTGCCTATAAAGTTAATTCCCATGCCTATACCACCACCCCCGCTTTCCTTAAAGATTAGTGAAACAAACCGAGGATGACAAATATCGGTGTTTTATAACAATGTTGAAGGAACTTTCTATCAATGTCCCTTAGGTAGAAGGTCTCGAACAAATGCTCGGTTATGCCAAGTTTATGAAAGATCTGGTTAGAAAGAAAAGATTGATCATTTTTTAGGATGATGATAGAATGCAACATTGTAGTGCAATTGCTACAAGCTCTATCGTACAAAAGAAAGAAGATCCGGGTTTGTTTACTATTCCTTGTACAGTCGGATCATTACATTTTGCGAAATCATTATATGATCTGGGGGTAAGTATAAATCTCGTGCCCCTCTCGATTTACAAGAAGTTGGGTTTGGGTGACCCAAAACCCACTGCCATGCGACTACTGATGGCCGATCAAACAGTGAAAAGGCCTATAGTGATACTCCACAATGTGCTAGTAAAAGTTGATTCGTTCATATTTCCAACAGATTTTGTTATTCTTGATTGTGAAGTCGATTTTTAAGTGCCTATTATTATTGGGAGGTCATTCCTTGCTACGGGTAGAGCCTTAGTTGATATTGAAAAGTTACAGATGAAATTTTGGTTGAACAATGAAGAAGCGACCTTCAACATTTGTAGATCCATGAGGCAGAGTGGTGAGCTCCAATCCGTATATGTTATATCCTACAAAGAAAAGATGAAGAAGGATTATGACCTAAAAAGTGAAAAATGAGAATTTATGGTTAGAGATTTGGTGCTTTTAGACAGTTCTAGGTTGCGTTGGCTTCTAGGCAAGCTCAAGTACAAATGAATTGGGCCTTACTTGATTACCCAATTATTCCCTCATGGAGCAGTTGAGTTGGAAACCAAAGAGGGAGTGCGGTTTAAGGTTAATGGAGAACGACTCTATTTTACGCATGCTGAATCAAAGAATGAAGTGATCAAGGCATACCATCTTTATGAAGGCTGAGTAATCAAGTGTCGTCAGTCGTGCCACGACGTTAAATCAGGCGCTTGTTATGAGGCAACCCAATACTTATACTTTTTCTTTCTAGTAATGGTAGCATTTTCTACTAATGAGTTTGAAATTTGCAGGCACGTCACTAGGAAATTCTGCAAAAAATCATTCTGCAACAGTCACTGATGGACACATCAACGGAGCGTCAGGCACACGATGGACCGTCGCATAAATCCGTCGTGCCAGGTACGTCTTTCAATTATTTTCAAAAATAGGGCACACATTAAGGAACCAATGACGGACATTCGCACCTACAATGGACCGTCGTCGGGGTCTTGTTGCATCATTAATCAGCCTACCCGAACCGACCCAGTTGGTAACTTTTAAAAAAATCAACCTATAAAACCCCCCACCGCTTCATTTGAACAGTTTCTTTCCCTCTTTCTCCAATTCCCTCCTTTTTAAACTTCCCAAATTCTTAAAATCCACTCTCTACTAGTCGGAGTCTGCTGTTGTTGCTCTATTCTTGCTAACTAAGTGCCTCACTTTCTTGTCTTTCTTATGTTCTCAAGTTTTTGTCTATGATTTCTACCCATTTACATTGCATTTTTTATTCAATTAGTATTAGCCTATTTGTTATTGATGGGTCTTCATTATTTGATCCAATTTTGTCTAACCTAGGTTAAAAATCCTTAAATTGCCTTGTTAACATTCTAGAAATAGGTGATTTAGCATTGCTAGTTACTAGGTATTTGGGTAGAAATGTATAGGTTAACACTAAGTTTTCTATGTGAGTCACAGAGGATGAATGTGGCATCCTATGTTCTATCACTGAATGAAAGAACGAGACCCCGATGACAGACGGGCGTACCCACGACGGACCGTCATATGGTCCATTCCAACATCCCTAACACCCCACTGTCAAATTTTCTCCAAGTGTCCACCAACAGACACAAGCGACGGTCTGTCATTCCCACGACGGTCTGTCCTGCATAACCACTTTGTTTGTCAGAAACCCTATTCCTAAGGGTCTCTCACTTTTTCCAAGTATCCTCTTACAGACAAATATGATGGACCCACATACCCTCGACGGTCCGTCTTGCACAACCATTCTGGTTTTTAGAGACCCTGTTCCTAAGGTCTCAAACTTTTTCCAAGTGTCCTCTTACAGACATCTACGACGGACCGTCATACCCTCGATAGTCCGTCCTGCATAACCGCTATGACGGTCAGAGACCCCTCTCCTAAGGGTAACCATACTTGTTCAAAGTGTCCCACGACGGACATCGATGAAGGACTATCATCATCACAACGGTTCATCCTGCTTATCTATCATAATTGTCATAGACTTTCTTTCAGGGGTCTCCACATCAACATAGTTGGTGTAAGACATGACTGACCCCATGACGGTTCGTCGTGAGTACGATGAACCGTCACGTGGTCCATCATGTTTCATAGTTACTACAGAAAAGTCATTGCAGCATAGCTCTTATATTTATTTTGATTCGTTTTTGCTCTTCTTCTTTGCTCCTTCTCGTACTAATATTTATTTGTTACAGGTACTATCTATTATGGCACCAAAACAAGATAGAGTTTACGCACGTGGGCAATCAAAGTCTGTCGCCCCGTCTTTCTGCCTGGTTATTGGCTCTGATGATGAGCGTGACCCCGATTATGTTACCCCAGGCACTGCCACTCCATCCCGAACTGCACGTGCTGCCAGAGCTACGCCCAAAAAGGTGGAGTCAAGCGTAGTCACTGCCTCCCAGTTTGATGAGGAGCGCACACTAACCGGCACACCTTTTGGGTCATCTACTCTTGACGAAGGAGCGTCGGGCTCCATAGGAGTTTCAAGGTCGGAGGAAGCCTCCGGGTCACCTGAAGTTCCTACACTCGCCATAGCTGCAAAGTCTGCCTCGTATGATGAGGCTGACAGTTCTGAATCCACTCCCGGATCACCGACTCATGCTGTCATCCCGGTTGCCGACCAGCCCAACCGATGGTGTGTTGACGGGCAGTATCAAGTTTATTCAGACGCAATGTTTCTGAATAATAAAGGAGTCATGACACGGACCCTTACATTGGAGAGGCGGGTACTCACGGGCAGTCTCCCTAATATTCCAGAGATCCACAATCTCTTCACAAGACACTGACTGGAGTGGACAACGCGTTCTTTGGGCCATTATAGTGAAGAGTTGGTCCGAGAGTTATACGCCTCCTACGTGGCTACTCTTAGATCAAAGATTGAAAGGCGGGCTGCCCCTGCGAAACAGGCCCCACTTGAGCATGTCCGAGTACGTGGTATTCAGGTTGATATCTCCCTTCCTGCCATTCGTCGGTATCGATACAGCGAGGATGTTGATGCCAACCGGACCCCTCTCACCGCCGAGTTTGACTACCGGTGGAAAATTGTCAAAGATGGACAATTCTTGTGTGAGACATCGATGAGAGAGACCACCAAGAGGTGGATGGCCCTGCACTTGTCTGTTGCTGGAGAGGGTGCCGACTAGGTAACCGAGCCGAAAGGAGCCATCAAGAAGACAAACATGACCTTCACGGCTAAGTTTTATGGTTGATTGTCCGCCACTGCCTTTCCACCACAACCACTGATAATATAGTCATGTGGAATCGTGCAGTTCTGATGGGGGCGATTATCCGAGTTTGAGGTAGACTTTGCTTGTTTTCTAGAAGCGATCATGTACAAGAGGTCTTTTAAGGGCACAACTACTTACCCTTTTTCGTGCATGATATTTCCTTTTAACAGGTCCGCAGGTGTGCCCAGCTGGGAAATTGATTAGCGCATGACTTCACTGGGCACTATTGATATCGGCCTTATCAGGGATGAGGCCAATGAGTTGTCTCCACGAAGAGGGCCCCGTCAAGAGTTGCCTCCACTTCGTGACAATCTGGTTGAGACGGTAGCAGAGGCTCGCAAGGCTAGGCAAGATGCTTCTGACACCAGTAAGACTATCCTGATCGAGTCTATCTCGGGTAGTAGCAGTTCCCCAAGCTCCTCTCACTCAGCCCCTTTCTACGCTATGGTCCCTCTTGCTAGGGTTTAGAAACTAGAGGCACAGATGGCTACACTTATGCATCACATCCAACCTTGGATGCAAAGGTCTATTACTGAGGCAGAAAAGCGCTTGGAGAGAAAAATGGTCCTGCACACAGAGCGAAAGATCTCTAAGGTTCATCAACGCTTGGACGAGCCCGGCCATCCCCTCAGGTGGATGTTTTGACCCTTTGGGCTGAGGTTGAGAGTCTTCGAGAATACATTGATATGATCCTAGAAGCTAGGGTGCATGAGTCGAAGGCACCTTCTGCAGAGCCTGGTGAGGACACAGTGATGGCGCCCTTATTCGCCACTTCTGAGATTCCACAACCTCCCCCTCAAGAGCATGCAAAGAGGCGTAAGGGTCGAGAGGAGGATGAGGCTAGAGCACGGAAGAAGGAGCGCCGTGAGATGGAGGCTGTGAAGAGAGCCTCTCTTGCTAATAAGGAGGCACGTCGGATGAGTGTTGTAAAGTCAGCTATTGGGGCATCTGGCTCCAGAGATGTGGTGATAGTGGGAGCCACTGCTGATAGTGTTATTGCTCATCAGGACGCTACTGAGAGTGTCAAGATTACAGAGGTAGTGGGTTCCCGGGAACCGGACCCACAAGCTTTCTGATCGTCGGCATTGGGAACAATTGAATGTCTTTTGTTGGGTTGGGGTAAAAGGAAAGTGAGTACTAGGGTGAAGTCTGAGTGGCCCAATTGACTAGCCTCTTTTGTGGTTTTCTTGCGTGTGATCTTTTTCCCCAATAGACTGATTATTTTTATTGTTAAATCGGCATGTCTATATATTGTGTACATAGTTTAAATCTGAAGCATGATGGCTAAAATAATATCCTGATAAAATGAAAATGATGCATGACTAGGCATAGTAATTGATAAATGTATGGCTCTAAGCATGACATAGAGATACACCACTGCATGACCCTAACTCTAATATTCGAACTAGGTGTCTGATAATCAGGTAGAGTAATGAGATGTCAAGTGAGTGTGAGGAAGATTTGAATAGTCCACTATTTGTACTAAGCTAGAACATGACAGGTTAATCCTGCTAAAAGTATGTTGTAATAGACAATTAGGAAAGGATAATAGGCACTTGTTCAATATTGACCATTTTTAGCCTAAATAAAAACACAAATGAAATTAATTCCTCTTTGATTCAAATGATTTGAGATTAAACTAGACCTTTCTTTTTCACCCCAACTGATCTTTTCATGGCTATGACCCAACTAAGGGTATTGTGTACATTGACTGATGGAAAAGCCATGAGTTGAGGGTGCTATTATGAGGAATGCTCTGGAAAGTGGGGTTGAAAGAACAAAGAGAGAGAAAGAACAAAAGTAAAGTGACTCAAGAAACAGTTGAATCAAAAGTTAAATAAAAAAATACAATAAATACAATCAAGAAAAGAAGAGAGTCAGTTACGCAAATGAAGAAAGAAGGGAAAATATCAAGGTAAAAGAATATGAGAAATTGGCTGAAACAAAATGATGAAAACAGGTATGTTTAGCCGATATGTCAAGGAGGGAAAAAAGTCACTAAAGTATACCTAAATATACCCTACCTGACCCGGAGCCTATGTTACAAGCTAAGAAAGTCCTATCGTGATCCTAAGAGTTGTATAGCGAACATAAAGCACTGAAAATAAGGGCAAGCTTATGAAATTATGTATGAATAAGTTGTGAATTTGTTCTGAGAGTGAGTGTTAAAAATTAATCCCTATACTCAAAATGAAATCATTGTGTGAAAAATGAAGATGTCCTTTTGAAGTGAGGACAGTAGTTGCAATACCGGAAATATTAGCACTTCGCTGAGAGGTTGAAGAGGATAGGTTTTAGTGCGGGGTGAGTCTGTGTCATTGTCTGATTACACATAATTCAAGCCTAATAGTGATAACATGCATAAATATGATGAGCATGATCGGGATTGATAGCCAAATGATTGCGAAACATAAAACATGGATACTATTGTACAAAGATTTTGTAGTGGATCATAGTGTGTCACTTGAGGACAAACAACCAATTTAAGTTGAGGGTGTTGATATACCGTGGTTTCACGATATTTTTAAAGCTTTTTCCTTAAGTTTAGTGTGAGTCCAAAAGGCTTCTTGTATTAATTTTTATGTATGTTTCTCTTTATTTGCATGAAATCTGTCTAAAGATGAAGTGGGTGTTTTTGAGCAAGAAATGTACAAAAATACCACCTACGGAGCTTTTGACATTCCATCGTGCCAGTGACAATCCGTAGGTGGAATTGTAGTGAAGCTGCTGAATGATGATGGGGAAGTCTGACCATGTGTGGGGTAACGAAGTGCATCACGGACCGCCGTAGCAATGACAGTTTGTCCTGCTAGTTTGTCGTGATGATCAGAGAAGTAGTCTTAGTACCCATAAAGAGGTTAAAAATCAGCATCCATTTAAATAAAACTCAGAGAGAGGGATTGATTCATTTGCTTACTGAATATTTGATGTGTTCGTTAGGGAAGTCAGTGGCATGCAAGGGATGAGTACCGATGTTGTATCTCATAACCTTTCGATTAATTTGGGTTCGATCCGGTAAAGCAAAGACTCGGAAGTTCAAGACAGAACTAAGTTTAAAGATCAAAGAAGAGATCACGAAGCCAATAAAATCTCGATTGGTTGAAGTGACACAATACCAAACTTGGTTAGCCAATGTTGTTCCGGTTGCCAAGAAAGACGGAAAGATCACGATTTTGCATTGACTATAGAGACCTCAACAAAGCTAGCCCGAAGGATAATTTTCCGTTGTCGAATATCACATTTTAATTGATAACTATCCCAAGCATGAAATGTAGTGATTTGTGGATTGTTAACCAGGTTACCACCAGTTGTGATGGATGAAGAAGATGCATAAAAGACAGCTTTTATTACACCTTGGGGTGTATATCATTATAGGGTGATGCCATTTGGACTCAAGAATGTTGATGCAACCTATATGAGGGCTATGAAGACCATATTTCATGACATAATTTATAAGGAGATTGAAGTTTATATGGATGACGTCATGAACAAGTCCCTCGAGAGTTTGGACCACTTGACTCATTTAAGGAAATTCTTTGATCGTTTGCGTCTTTACAACTTGAAGTTAAATACCACCGAATGCGCTTTACGAGTTCCAGCTGGAATGTTGTTGGGATTTATAGTCAGCACAAGGGGTATTGAGCTCCACCCTTCTAAGATTAAAGCAATTCAAGAGTTATCTCCGCCGAAGACGAGAAAAGAGGTGATGAGTTTCTTAAGGAGATTAAACTACATCAGCCGATTCATAGCTCAATCGAGCGTGGTATGTGAGCCTATTTTAAAGTTGTTGAAGAAAGACGGCCCGACAAATTGGGATGAACTGTGTTAGGCTACTTTTGATACTATCAAGAACTATTTGTCCAATCCACCGGTATTGGTTCCTCCGCGTGAATGGAGTCCTTCGTTGTTGTATTTGTCAGTCTCATATAGTGCATTCGGATGCGTACTTTGTCAAAATGTTGTGCTTTGACGTGGCTTGCCCAGAAGGTGAGACATTATTTGTCTTTTTATACTACATACTTCATTTACATAATGGATCCACTGAAGTATATCTTCTAGAAGGCGATGCCGACAAAAAAGTTAGCTAAGTGGCAAATGTTGTTGAGTGAATTTTACATTGTGAATGTGACTCAAAATTCAATAAAGGCACAGGCTTTGGCTGATCATCTTGCAGAAAAGCTCGTTGATGAAGAGTATGAACCATTTAAAACTTATTTTCACGATGAAAAACTGTCATTTGTGGGTGAAGATATTTTGAAGCTTATCCAGGTTGGGGATTATTCTTTGATGGAGCGGAAAATCATCAAGATAAAAGTATGAGAGCAATCTTAGTGTCAGAATCTGGTGAGCACTATCGCATGGAGGCTACGCTCCGATTTAATTGCACGAACAACATGGCCGAATCTGGTGAGCACTATCTCAATTTCTTTCTAAGTGGAGATGTCCTTTATTGGTGGACTCAAGATTTGGGTCTTCTAAGAGGCGTTGAAGTCGTCGAAGCTGCAAAGCTTATTGAACAAATACATGTAAGAGTTTGTGGCACGCATATGAATGGGCTCAGTTTGACAAGAAAGATCCTTCGAGACGATTATTTCTAGATGAATATGGAGAATGATTGTTGAGAGTTTGTGCAGAAATGTTATAAATGTCAAGTGCACGGTGATTTGATCCGAGTGCCATCTCACGAGCTTAATACTATGAGTTCACTTTGGCCATTTGTAGCTTGGAGTATGGATGTCATAGGTCTTATAGAACCAGCCGCTTCTAATGGACAGAAATTTATTTTGGTTGCCATTGACTACTTCACCAAGTGGGTGGAAGCAGCTTCTTAGAAATCGGTAACCAAGAAAGTTGTAGCTGATTTTGTTTGCATCAATCTGATATGCACGTTCGGAGTACCAGAATCCATCATTATTGATAATGGTGTTAATCTCAATTGTCACTTGATGAGAGATATATGTGAGCAATTTATGATTACTCACTGAAACTCAACCGCTTATCTTCCTCAGATGAATGGAGTTATAGAAGTGGCCAATAAGAATAACAAGAAGATTTTGAGGAAAATGATTGACAACCACCGATGTTGGCCCGAGATGTTTCCATATACTTTATTGGTTTAACGAACGGTTGTCAGAATGTCGACTGGAGGTATTCTATAACTTTTAGTATATGGAACAAAAGCAGTCATACCCGCCGATGTTGAAATACCGTCCTTGAAAATTATCCAAGAAACTGCGCTGAGTAATGCGGAATGGGTTAGCAAGTGAATTGATCATCTGGCCTTGATCGACGAGAAGAGAATGGTTGCCGTTTGTCATGGTCAACTATATCGACAGAGAATGATTCGAGCTTTCCACAAAGAGTCTGAGCCAGATTTTTTTTAAATTCGCAGTTTTTCCCCATTATGATGAGTATAAAGGAAATTCGCACCGAATTAGCAAGGTCCTTATATAGTTTGCAAAGTATTATCCAGAGGTTCTTTGGTGCTTTTGGAGGTGGATGGCTCCGCGTGGCTGAAACCGATCAACTCAGATGTTGTCAAGAGATACTATGTGTGAAGCTTCGGTTGGCATTTGTGTTGTTTACTTGTAATCATTCTGTTTGCTTGTATTTGTTTTGCTTAAATTCTTATTTCTTTGTAATGATCTACGTTCGACCTGAATTTTTAAGAATGGGATACGTAGGCAGCCTATGTCGGCTTCAGTCACCCCTTTTTTCTCTTTTATATATTTCTTTGTAATTGAACTATGTTCGACCTGAATTCTCAAGAATGAAATACGCAGGCGGCCTATGTAGGCCTCTGTCAGTTTCTTTATAAAATTCTCTTTTTCCTTTAACCTTGAGGGGGAACTACATGTAACCGGATTCCTTCCTCCACGGGATATGTAGCCACCACAAGGGTTCGATCATATCTCCCATAAGATGTCTATTCCTCTTTAAAACAGAAACTTGGACAGAATTTTTGAGAGGGACTCAAAAAATTCTCTAGAAGAAGATTCTTCCTTAGCAATTCAAGGCTGAAGATACTTAGAGATGTGTGACTGGGACAGAATTTTTGAGGAGATCTTCGATCTACTCAGTTACAATGAAAAGATAAGAAAGACAGTTAACTAGGACAGAAATTTTGAGGAGGGCCTCAAAATTTCAGCATGGATATACATGTTCGGAGTGACTCTGAAAATTCCCCAGCGAATAATCAGATAAACCTCCAAGCATTAGTCTCAAAGAAGTTGCTAAGCCTCATACGACATTACTTAGCAGTGAACTTTTTCAAATACTATTCCTCGAAAATTTATTTCTCTTAATTTTTTTCCCTTTTATGTTTCATTTGTTTTGGCATAAAGTATTTTGTCTTATCTATCGAGAGTCGGGAGATTGGGAAATCAATAGGAGATAGCAGGGCAAGGAGCAGACAATTGAAGAAATCGACACAGATCAATCCGTTTTAAAACCAATGATTTTTCTATGGATGCAGGTCTATCGCTGTACTTTGTTACCGGCAAAATTCTTCTGATCGAGTAACGGGGAGAACTCAAAAAGGGAGAAAACTCTCCCAAAATCAACAGTCTTCAAAGGTGAAGGAATCATATTATATCGCTTATGGCGTAGACTTGGGAATATGATTTGCTTATTTCAGTCAATTTCCCACAAACATGATGTTTGTAAGGATTGTTCAGCTGTATTCGAAGGTGAATAAACCAAAAATCTCAAGGAAGAGTTTATGGTTTCCATAAAGGACGTCATTTGCATCATAATGTCAAAAATGATACTATGCATCACCCGGGGATGAAGATATTAATGCCCTGCAGAAGATCATGCATCGCGAGTCAATATACATGCATCGCGGAAGAGCACGCATCAATATCCATGCATCACAAGTCAATATCCCTGCATTGCAAAAGGTCATGCATCATAGAATATCAGGCATCGCGGGTCAATATTTATGCATCGCTGAACACCATGAATCGCGAGTTAATATCCATGCATCGCGAGAACATTTCATACATCATAGAAATTTATGCATCACGAGAAGATTTAATACAATGCAAAAATTTATGCATCACGAGAGGGAACCACAGGTGAAGATGATATCAGAAAGGATGCAGCACAACGTGGAACTTTTTCTTAGCAGCGAACTAGGACAAAGTCCGAAGAGGAGTGTCAAACTCTTAGGACGCGAGCAGAGGAAAAGACTTCCACCACAATCAAACCACATCCCTTTTAGAAGGCATGTGGGTTTTTCTTTGGGTTTTGACAGTTTCGGTCTCGCATTTGGAAATCTTGATATTTACCGGAAGAAAGTTTCCAATCAGAGTGACTATGCACCAAGAGCTTTGGAAATTACGTCCCTATGAGTTCTTAATTATGGGTGTAAACTACACCACAATCATGACTAAGAGGTTACAAGCCTCCTTGTTCATACTCGATTTAATTGGTCACTCGTACGAAGGCAAAATACATCTAGCACAATCGATTTCTCATCCACCAACAGATTTGAACTAAAGCAGCCTGATTCCTGAGGTTTAAGGATATGTGGGCGAGCTCAATGTTGAAAACTTGGCTATATTCCAACAATCGCTCTCGAATCTTATTCTCGAGCTTTTCAATACCTTCATAATTTGATATCGAAGTAGCTATTGATTTCCTTCAAATTCAGGCGTTAAATCAAGCTTATGGAACAACAAGTGGCCTGAATTCTCATATAACCTGAGATATGTAGGAAACCCATTTCTGGGGCTCGGCCATAGTTTTTAAAGATCTCTGTCAAACCCTTGTCTTACAGACGAATATGTGGTTGGTAAAAATTGGCTTGGTCAATTTCATGTTCCTATAATTTCGTTCATCAATCTGAGTAAAACGAGGTACAGTTGTTGACAACCAATTTTCACTCTCCTCGGTAGTAATTAACTAGAGAGCTTCTCAAGTAATTTAAGATGATTAATTTTATAAATTAGTATGTATATATGTGTGTGTGTGTGTGTCTGTGTCTGTGTGTGTGTGTGTGTGTCTGTGTGTGTGTCTGTGTGTGTGTGCGTGTGTGTCTCTGTGTGTGGGGGGGGTGGGTGGGTGTATGTGTGTGTGTGTGTGTCTGTATATTAAAATTATAGTAAAATATAAATTTAGATTGAGAGTTATAAATTATAGTAAAATATAAATTTGGTTAATTGTTCCATAACCAAATTAATTATTTTTATTTTGTTAACATTAAGAAGCTTGTTTAATTAATTTATCTCAATATATTTCATCTACTTACCAAATACTTTAATCCATTTGGGCAAGCCATTTTGGGCTCCTATATGTCAATTTTCAGCAATCAGCCCCCCCCCCCATTTTATGTTCATTACCCCTCATCTATCAGCCCATTTTAAATTCCAAATACGTGACCCAATATTCCAAGCCCAACAAATTGTACGAGCAGCCACAACCTCGCATATCCTATCCATTCCATTCTCTTTTCCTTCAACCCGACCCAAATTATGTGGTTAAAGAAAAGCACCCATTTGCACAAACGACAAGAGCATCGAAATTCACAAGTGACAACCAAGAGGTTCACGACGTCAACCTTTGTACGCATCTTTAGTTAACTCCCTTTTTTGTTCTTCAACACTGGTGGTACCCACAATGGATAACCTACTTAAAGCATCTTCAACTATGTGAGTCTTACATGGGTGGTACAGCATAATCTTGTCATAATCCTTGAGTAACTTTAAAAATCTCCTCTGTCTGAGATTTAGCTCCTTCTAAGTGAACACTTATTGGAGGCTCTTGTAATCCGTGAATATGTCAACATGAACACCATATAAGAAATGTGATATCTTCAAGGATAAAACTACATCAGTTAGTTCAAAGTCATGTGTGGGGTAATTCTTCTCATGAACCTTCAACTATATAGGGGCATAAGTTGTAACCTTTCCATTCTACATTAACATACAACCCAAACCAACTCTCGATGCATCACAATACACCACAAAACCTTGAGTATCCTCTTGTAAGGTAAAAACTAGAGCATTAGTTAATCTTTTTTTCAGTTCCTCAAAGGTTTTCTCACAAGCTTTAGACCATTGAAATTTGACTATCTACTGAGTTATCATGGTCATCGGAGACTAGATAGAAAAAAACCCTTCGACAAATCTCCCATAATAGGAAACCTAACCCAAGAAACTTCTTATATCGGATGGAGATGTGTGTCTAGGCCAACTCTTAACCGCTTCAATATTTTGGGTATCAACTCTAATCAAATCACCAAAAACAATGTGGCCCATGAACGCCACAGGATTAACACAAAACTTATACTTCGAGAACTTGGCATATAGCTCCTTATCTTTCAAAATCAGTAGAACAATCCTAAGGTGACTAGCATGAACTTCTTCATTCATTGAATAGACCAGTATGTCATCAATGAAGACGATGACAAAGAGATCAAAATAAGGTTTGAAGACTCTATTCATATGATCCATGAATGTTGTTGATACATTGATCAAACGAAAGGACATAATCAAAGAGTCATAATGCATGTATAAGGTTCTAAAAGTTATCTTTGGAATTTCACATTTCCTAACTTTCAACATATAGTAGTCTGATCTGAGAGTAATTTTCAATAAGTAATAAGAACCTTGAAGCTAGTCTAAAAGATCATATATCCTTGGGAGAGGATATTTACTCTTAATGGTCATCTTATTCAACTGACGGTAGTCTAAACACATCCTAAGGGTACCTTTCTTCTTTCCCACAAATGCAATCGGAGCTCGCCAAGGTGAGACCCTTGGCCGAATAAAATCTTTATCTAACAAATCTTTTAATTGTTATTTTAGCTTATTTAACTCTGTTGGTGTCATTTTATATGGATGAATAGAGATAGGAAGAGTATCTTGAATGATGTCTATGTTGAAGTTTATCTCTCTTTCACGAGGGACTTTGGGTAGATCATCACAAAAGAATTCTGGAAACTCTTTCACTATAGAAACTGAATGTGGGGAATGTAACTTAACACTTGATTTATAAAATCGGACGAAGTGATAGATACTTTCCTTTGCAACTAACTTTCTCGCCTTAAGGTAGGAAATGAAACGACCCTAGGCACTACTGAACTACTACTCCACTCTATTAATGGCTCATTAGGAATCTGGAACCTTACAATCAAAGTTCTACAACCTATTGACACATAACAGGGACGAAGCCAGGCCATACCCAGAATGACATCAAAATCTCCCATGTCTAGCTATCAGCCATGGTGCTTTTGTGATTGATTGACATTAGACAATCACGATAGAATCTTTCCGCTAGAATAGACTCCCCAACATGTGTTGAAACACAGAAGGGTTCACAAAGCTTTTCAGGTTGAATCTCAAATTTATATGCAACATAAGGACTTATGAAAGATAAACTTTCTCATGGGTCTAGCAAAGCATAAACATATAAAGTAAAATTTTTTATCATACCCGTGACAACATCTAGAGAGTTCTCTTTCTCTTGGCATCTAGTGATTGCATAGAGATGGTTTTCCCCTCCACCAGTACTAGAACTTTCTCCTCTAGGTGCAAAGCCATCTAGTGGAGAAACTAATGACGATTGGGCTTTACTGCTCGGATTACCACCTCCCTGCTTATTTTTTTGACCCTCATTCATGTAGTGACCATCTTTACCGCATTTGAAACAGCCTGACTGACCATCATGACACTTACTAGTGTGGGGTTCTACTACACCTACCACATGCAGGAGCCCAACTACCTCTTTGTTCCATACTACCTTAGGACTGGGCTGGTCTAGCCTTAAAGTTCTGCAAATTCTGGCCATTGTACTCACCTCTGTTTCTTGGCGCAGGTGCACTAGTAGATGATGATGCATGCCCCTTTTGTTTATATAATGTTGATACACATGATCAACCCTTATGTTGGTCAGACTCATTCCTGTCTTAGCTTTCTTATTCATGTAATCCTCTCTATGCCTCACCTTTTAATCTTCAACTTGTTGCACAGAGACCATTATCCTTGAAATTTCAATTTCCCTAATTAGCATTGTTGCCCTACCTTCTTTTCTTAAAGCACGACCCAAGCCAATAACAAACAAGCTCATTTTTCTCGTTATGTCCTTAACAATCTCAGGAGCGAAGTGAGATGGTTGGGTAAGCTTCAATCGATATTCATGCACACTCAAGGAGTCTTGTTTCAGAGTAAGGAACTCTCATACCTTTGCTTCCTTAAGTTCTCAAGGAATGGAACGCCCCAATAATGTTTCTTCAAAGCAAGCACAATTTTGAGGTGGTGCATCCTCACCTCTACTCTCCTTGAACTGATGTAACCAAGTCCTAGCAATATTTTTGAGTTGATATGTGTTAAACCCTCTAGGTATTAACCACATGCATCACGTCAAACACCTTTTTGAACTCTTCGACAAAGTTTTCTGGATAATAAGTAGTGCTTGAACTGGTGAACCCGAGAGCATTCACTCTCAGGAACTCACGAATCCTCGAGGTGTCGGCCCATTGTTGATAAAAGATTTTCTGTGACCAACCTGGTTATTCACTGCTTGGCTTATAATCTAGAGAGACTTATGTAACTAAGCATTGGTAACCTCTCCTTGAGGTTTCACATTCGGTTCATTAGGAACCTCTGGCTCTTCAATATTCCTTCTGATTAGACGACCTCGTATTGTTCATCATGGAGGCATATTTATTTGAAACACGGGCAAACACAAATCAGATAGAGAATTTTAGAGATGAATTCTAACCCATGAAACAAATACAAAAGAAGTAAGAAATTCCTAAATGGTGTATCCTCCTTTTCATAGTTGTGGCGCGCTTCACACTAATGATTATGACTCTATAGACACGGCTTCATAGACTCTCTAAAACTCTTGAACTCTGGGCTCTAATACCAAGTTTGTAACGCCCAGAGCCTACACCCTGAATGTGGTCCGCATCAAACGATCCTTACTGGCCTTGAGTGAACCCTTGTCCTAGCTTACTTAACTAAGTGGAAGAATTAACTTAACTCTAGTGTAAAACATAAAATATTCTCATAAAAAATACTTTAAACTATAGTCTTGGAAAAAATGACACTTAAGTCTCAAAACAATATATGTATATTTTCTAATAAAGAGAAACCCAAAACTTACTGTCTGACTATCTATTTGTTTATGAAGCCTTTTCTACTTCTAAGATGAATGTTGGGAAAAACCTCACAAAATTATATAAAGTAATTACGGAATGAAATTTAAAAAGTCCTAGTCAATGCAAGGAGGCTCACAACTAACTCTGAATTCTCAAGCTGGATCAACAAGGCGCTAGACGCTGATTTGGGTTACCTGCGAGTGCATCATAAGATGATGCATGACATATGATATCAATACATTCAATTCACAAGTATGTGAGTTATAATTTTAACAACTACTACTAAGCTTGAAATGATTAAGAATTAACTTACCTTGTCTCTACTCAACTAAAAAAAGTCAAAACGCAATATAAAGCACTAAAGACACATGCAGTATATATAAAACTTGCAAAACAGTGTAAATACTTAATTCATTAAAAGTAATGCAATTATGTACTAAACTTTACTTATATGAAAAAATTAATATAGTTTTTGTGGGAGATTCTCTAACCGACAAGCATCACTATCAACCTAAGTGACAGTTCAACATCTTACCTCACGTTGCAAGAGGACCACTCTATACCATGCGTAACGATTGAATCCGAACTACTAAGTCGATCCACTAGTCTATACTAAAAAGAACTAAGGAATCATCTAAAAGTATGATCATTTGTTTGTCCATGCTGGCTTTATCGTTTATGGATACTTGAGTTGGCATGAACTCGCGTCCCCATATCGGTGCTCAATAATACTCCCGAAATACTCATCCCATATGTTTTTTAAAACGACTTCTTCTCTGGTTTGAGGTAATTGCTGAAACATAGCTTTAAAAAACTCTCTTGGACATCATAGTTCCTGTGTTCAAAACTAATCAAAGATTCCGTGGAAGTCTAGCTTTCTTTCATTCTCAAAATGTGAAAAGAATTATAACTCTTAAGGACTAATTAGTTCCCTTATTGCTTTTGAGAAATGAACTCGCTTTTTGTTCTTAACTTTACTTGAAACATAACTCTTGGGGAATATTAGTTTGCTTATAGTTTTTGAGATTTAAACTCAACTCACTTCTCATTACTCAACTTGTATATTGAACCTTAAAACAAAGTAAAAAAATGTTTGTTTAAGACTCTTGAAAGTTTTAAGATTTCTCTTTGACTTGCTTCTTAACTTTTAGACTTGACTCTTAACTTCTTCGACTTTGTTCTTAACTTTCCTTGAATTTTATTATGGATTCAAGGACCATGATCATATGTAAGTCGATGATTTACTGATGTATAGATGTAACTTAGAGTTTTCGAATCAACAAGGAATTATAGGTACATAAATTAGGATATCGTATGAAAAGATTGGGAGAAAATGAGATCTTCAAGTGACCCTGCGCTCTGAGAGGTGCCGGGTGCCAAAGCCTGAAGGACAGGGACCTTTCGAGGAGGTTATGACTAGCACGGCGCGCTAGGACCTGTTAGACAAAGGTTGCCCTTAGGGGCTCTGGCAAGCGTGGCACCCTAAGGCTTGTCAGACTCGATTTTTGACTTTTCTTGTCGGATTTTCAATTCAAAATCTTCCAAACTCCCATGGATATCACCCTCAAACACATAGGATTACTAAAATACTCAATACACAATATGTTACACTTGTAAAACAGCTCGGAAACACGAATCAAACAGCCAAAGATATTTTACAACTCAACCAACAAGAATTCAATGATTTTCATCAAGAACATCAATGTTCATCATTCAATCTAATTTAATTGCGCTGAATTAAGCATATTGTTGTGTGAGTGGAAGAACCTAAAACAAAAAAAAATTCACATGCGTTATAGGTATCACCCCCTACGAATTCCTTTCAACGATTTGGCGTTCTTCAAGAATTCTTAGTCTTTTCTCGTTTCTCCTTCTTCTCTTCTCTTTTCTCCCAAGACTTAAGCATATTCAATCTTTTAAAAAATAGCATAAGGCTTAATTTTACACCTTATATAACCTTAAAACAAATAAGTAAATAGTAGTGATAAAAGACTACTTTACCCTTACTAAAACCCGGATTGAATTTTCCTAAGTCCAATAACCCAACTTCCGAAAGGCACATGTCCCTCATAGGACATCAAAAATGAGCAAACTCGGTGGCGTTAGAAAGGTCTCTACAACGTCTTTCCAATCATATAAAGAATTGGCAGTAACTCATCCTGAGCTAGAAGTTATGGCCGTTTGAAAATGATAAAGAAATAACTTTTACACTTCAAAATTTTTCCATATTTTTCCTGTTCTTTCCTAAATTAACTATTCTAAGTTCTTTTTGTTTAATCCTAGCTATTTTCATTTATGAGATGTTACACATAGATAAAAGCAACTTTTATTAAATTTGGAATACCTTTAATAAAGGTGAACACATCTTGTTGAATGATGATAGCTCTCCAAACAACAATTTTTGAAGTGTTTGACATGCTAGAATTGAGTTTTATCTTTGAAAACAAATTTCGAAAATGTTGTACAACTTATTCTTCTCCATAGGTAATTTTTTTACCATGATTTTTTTTTCTTTGATTAACCATTCTTTCTTTTTTGTGCAGCTGATTTGTTCTTTACGTTTCTTGATCTTATTGAAACTGATTGTTTCGATCAAACTCATGTAATTTTCTCTCAGTGGAATGTTTCCTTTTTCCTTATCGTTTTGCTTGTTAGAATTGTTGTAATGTCTCCTTTTATAAGGGAATTATTTGTATAATTCATATTTATTCAGTGTCAACTTAGAAGGGGTTTAGGGTTTTTTTCTATTTAACTACAATTTATTGACCTTGATAACTTAAAAATAAATTAATGTTTGACATTGATTGTGTGATTGAAAGTTTCTTCCTTTTCTTTGTTGATTTGTAATATTGGAAATCTTATCGAGTATTTAAGTCAATCAGGGCGACCCACCTTACAATAAGGGGTGTCATTCGACACTTCTTTCATCAAATATTTAAATCACTATATACACATTTCAAGAATATATATATATATATATATATATATATATATAAGCGTGGGGGGGGGGGGCAGCACAGGAGAACTATTTCTTGTCCCCAAGCTTACACTCATGGTTGACTACAAGGGGGAGACTAACTCAAACATACAAAGCTTAAAACTGAATAAAGCGCAATGAACTCATTTACAAAATCATTAACTCTGAATAAAATAGTATATTAAACTCACCAGAAAAACTAATCTCAAGTCTTTAAAATATTTAATAAAATACAAAAGACGGATTTCGCAAACTTTACCGTCTATCTATGAAGCCTTTAAATAATAAAGATAGAAGTCGGGATATGACCCACGACAACTTAATGAATTTGAAAACAAAATGATATCCCCTTAATGCAAGGAGGCTCACAATACCTAACTCAAACTGCAAGGTGACTCAAAAAATAACCAATTGATTAAATTTTAAAAGAATCTAATGAATAAACGAATTTTAAAGGAGTCGTCACCTAATTTTTGAAAAACTAGGAAACCAAATTAAAGTTATATACCAAACCAATTTGATTATATGTAAGAAGTTCAAATTATTTCAAAGGGAAGGGGTTAGGCACCCTTCGGAAACCACAAATGTGGGTCCCGACTGAATTCATTTTTTAAAAAAATTGAGGAGGAGAATAAATAATGTACAAAGTATAATAAATATTTAATATGAACAAATAAAATAATAAGAAAATATATGAAACGGCGTACAGTTTGTCTGACGTCAATAATATAAAATATATTTGAATTCCATTGGAATAGCTTCGATGAGAAGCAATTCCGGGATACCAATGAACACACTTAGTAAAGAGTTAGTGATAAACAAATATGAGTATTTAATAAATAAATAACTGAAAATAACATTCGTCTTATTGACATGGAAGACCATGAAACTCGACGGTAACTTCTTCATCGGTCTATTTTATCAGATACATATATATAAATTTGAACTAAATTTTTCGTCTTTTAATCATTGGGAAGACCTCCAAAATCGACGTAGATATTTTACCATTGACCAGTTTTACTAGTAACAACTAAAATGATATAATAAAAAGAACAAACAACAATGGTAGACAAATAAAATGAACATTAGATTTGTCGGACACTTTATTAAATAGTGAAGGAAGTCAATCCAAATAAATTGATTAAAAAACTATATGTGAATCAAATGGAATAGCAATGCAAATCTAAAGTTAATGGAAAATGGAAACATAATAAACATATGTAATAATTAAAAAAAAAACTATCATATACATCCATATATTTGAAATGCGGAAATTACTGCTAACTCAAACGAGTCAAACAAAAATGGCAAAAACAATATAATGAGATAGTGAAAACAAGCTAGCAACTAACAATAACAAAATCTAATAAAATTAACTAAAGAAACAATAAATTGATTAAGCTTAATCGTCATTAAAAATGCACTTTTTAATCTAAATTAAAATAATGAAATAGAAATTAACAATAAAACAAATGAAACAAAAATAACACAATGTTATTATAGCAATTATGCAGAAAACAATGAAAAAATTTAGAGAAAAGTTTAAAAGTAAAAAAACAATAAATTAAGAAAAGAATTACACTAACTTATAATTATAGCAATTATGCAGAAAACAATAAAAAATTAGAGAAAAGTTTAAAAGTAAAACAACGGCTTACAGCAAGTATGAGGAACGAAACTACCGCACAAGAAATAACGGTGACCGGAATTTAGAGATTTAAGAGCGGTGCATCTGTTGCTTACCCGGAATTTGAGCTTGTCCAGCTCGTTTGCTGCGATAGAAAAGGCTAGAAAGGGTTTCAGGTTATTTAGCGGAGAGCTCGTAGATGGAACTGGTTCGAACAGCTAGTTGCCTGCGTAAATGGAAAAAGAAAAATGTTAAGGGGAAAGGGGATGTGTATTGGAAGTATACTTCCGCCAGAACACGGAGCTTTAGAACTGCTGACTGCTTTATTCCGCTTCATCAGAACTTGGAGCTCCTCGGCTGAACTACTTGGAGCGGCGAACAAAAGGGAAAACAGGATGGGATTTGACTTAGCTGGTTGTTTTGTGAGCTTGAGGCTTGCTGGAAAAAGGTTTTGTGTGTTCTGGTGGTTGCTTTTCTGGTTGATTTCTGGTGTGACTGCTCGGATAAGAAGAGGCATAAGAATGTCCATGTTGTGGCAATTCCACCCAGAAGGTAATAGGTTACTCCTACAGCAGGTCCAAGGCTCTCCGCTGAGTAGTAGCAGCAACTTTTAGTTTATTATGATTCCAAATGATTGATTAAATAAGTTCTTACCAAACCTTAAAAAATTAACCCTAAAAAATTTATATCCCACACTTTTATTTTTGACCTAATCTATACTTAAATAGAAAATATAATGCTATGGGCCCAAGTGTGTGGGCTTGAAATTGTGGCCTAAAATTATGTGTGACAAATTTTATTTGTATTTGAATAAAATTTTACATTGTGCAAAATATTAAAGAAAAGAACTTAATGACGTAACTAATGATATGTAATGATGGAATTTTAAAATTAACTAATAAGAAATTCTAAATTTTAATAAATATGGATACTTATCGATAAATTTATTTAAAATTATAAAAAAATATATTTTAGAACTATTAAATAATTAATCTTAAAATTTCGAATTATTAAAATGTTAGGTCAAAATTGGGTGTCAACAATTGTCCCTTTCGTTGGATATGATTGATGAAAGAAATCGTGAACAACGAAAATTGACAAACCCGATTTTGGCCGAACACATGACCTTTATAAAAAGTGTGGTTGAAATGTGGTGGAAGTTAATCCCAGACTTTCCTCCAAAAGGTTCCACGCTGTGTTGCGTGCTTTTTGAAGTTGTCTGCACATGTGACTCAATTGAGAATTATCTTTGGTAGGATATAAATGCATGTACATCGTTAGGACGAATGAAAAAAGATAATTCATCGGTAGGATTTTAAATGTATGTCCATCGGCAGGATGAATGAGAAAAATGATTCATCAGCAAGATTTTTAATGTGTGTCCATCAGTAGGACGAATAATTAAAAAATAATCCATCGGTAGGATTTTGAATATATGTTCATTGGTAGAACGACTGAAAAAGATGATGATCCATTGGTAGGATTTGAATGTATGTCCATCGGTAGGATGAACGAGAACAAGATAATCTATCGGTAGGACTTTAAAATTTATGTCAATCGGTAGATGAATAAAGTTATTTCATCACAAGTTTCCTCTGACTTGAACGTGGAATAGATAGGGTGCACATATTTCACCTCAGAATACATGCCTGAAATGAAAATATCTTTCAAAGCAAGTTCCCACCGACTTGAACGTTGAAAAAAAAGAATGCACATCCTTCACCTCCGAATAGATATGACTTAAATGCAAATATCTTTCAACGCATGTTTACACCTACTTGAACGTTAAAAAGATATGGTGCACATTTTCACCTCCAAATAGATGCGACTTAAATGCAAATATCTTTCAACGCAAGTTTCCAGCGACTTGAACGTTGAAAAGATATTGTGCACACCATTCACCACCGAATAGATGCGACTCAAATGCAAATATCTTACAAGCAAGTCTCCACCGACTTGAACATTTAAAAGATATGGTGCACATCATTCACCACCGAATAGATGCGACTTAATGCAAATGTCTTTGAATGCAAGTTTCCACCGACTTGAACATTGAAAAGATATGGTACATATCCTTCACCACCGAATAAATGCTACTTAAATGAAATGGCAAATGAAAAATGCAATGGCCCTCTTGACAAATAAAAAATGCAATGAAAATGCAACTAATGGCTGGCCTAATGATTTTCCACTGTTACAAGGTAGACGGCTCGGTGATTATCCAACTTTAGAGAGGTGGATGGCTCGAGGATTGTCGACTGTAAGGAGGGAGATTAAATCGATGATTGTCCAATTGTAATGAGATGGATGGCTCGGGAATTGTTTGCTGTGACGAGGTGGATTACTCGATGATTGTCCTACTGTAAAGAAGTGGATGGATAGATAACTGTTTGGAGAGTTTCATCCCCCTAGTGCTTTTGCCTGTTCCTCTACTTGAAAAGAAACAATTAGCAGACACAATGTCGTCTTAGATAGCGACTCAGCCAACAACCTTGAGAAAATATATTTTTAAAAAGAGAATGTGCATAAAAGTATGGTCACTTTAGCACATGTGAGCAATCAACATTTTACTCTTGAACTTTTTATGTTTATTGTAAATCATGTTTTATTGAGAACTTTGCGAGGATCTGCTGCATTGCCATGACAAAGCTGAAGATTCGCAAGTTGATTTTGACCTTCAAACGTTGAAGGATCATTTGGAGTTAGCTACCAAGCTTCTCAGGGTATATATTGGAATTTCTGAGGTCTTCCTCAAAAATTCAGTTCCCTGTTAGAACTTTGACTAATCTGAAAACGATCTCTAATCTTGACTTGATAAAGATATCAAATTCATTTTGATTTTTTGAGATATTCTAAAAAATTCTGTCCCAGTGTTTAGCACAAGGAAAAAGAGAAATTACACTGGGTATATGACCATGCCATCATGGCGCCTACACATCCCGTTGAGCCAAAAACAGGTCAAATGTAGTTTTAGCCCTGTAGATGATGAATACTACAAAGAATTCTAGACAAGATCATTAGTAGAAAATGCACAATACGAACATGATAAAATAGGAAAATAATATTCCATGTGATATTCAAAGCCTAGAGATAAAATACATTTCAAATTATTGGGACAAACAACCCCATAAAGTAAAATAAGACTCTCGCATATACAAGATTAACCTAATGACACTTTTTGCGATAAACAACTCAAAAAGGCAATTTCTTTTATTTCTCTTTTTAAAAAAAAATGGAAATACTCTAAAGAAATGGTTTAAAATATTAAAACGTGGGTTCTTGCTTACTTTATTTTGTTTTTCGTTTCTTTTTGAAAAATAGAGAATGTGATGAGATAGTCAAAATCTTGACTACAATTGTTACCAACTGTTTGATTACAAGTAAATCTCTTCATTCTTTTTTTTAAAAATTATGGTTGAATTCAAGGTAATTCATAGAGCTTCAAGTGGTACCTCAAAAATACTTAAGGGTCAACAAGATTCGTTCATTTTACTTAAAACACAGGTTTTGAATTGTTCCAATCCTCATGTTCAAGTTCTTTCACGACAAAGACTGATCCGATTCACACATATTTGAAACATTTTTTTTGGGACATTTTTTTTCAAACTGCACTCACACTCACTAGAATGTTCAATTCATACAACTATGATACCATATGCTTGGCCTTATGTAAATCTCCTCTAATGTGAGAACATTTGGAATGAAACCATATAGGGCTTTGTTATTGGCTTGTAACATAGTCTTAGGGATGGGTAGAATATTTATTTGGGATAAAATTTACTTAATTCCTCCTTGAGCGTCACACTAAATTTGTGTCCTTAATGATTTATATGCCTTTGGCGTCAGATCCTCTTCATTGTCCTCCCCTCTTTTGAATTCATTTGAATTATAAATTTATGGATCTTTTTCCTTCTTCTTCTCTTTTTTTTCACCCCCTTTGTTTCGACTTCTTTTGAGTCCTATTTCTTGGAGTTTTTCTTTTATTTCACCCCTTTCGTTAGACTTCTTTTAAGTTCTCATTTCTTGGAGCTTTTCTTTTATTTCACTCATTTCCTTTGAATTTTTCTCCTCTGTTGTTGGAGTATTTTTTTTACTGACCTTGTAGGGGAAATTTTGTCTTTCTTTATTGCTTTAAACTTTTTTCTTTTTTTTCTTTCTCTTGAATTCTTTTCTTTTTTGTTCTTTGACTTCATGAGACTCGATATCTTTGCTTTTGGAAATTTCAAACATGAATCTTCTCTTATAATTTGCACAATCTTGGTACATTCAAAAAGGTTGGGCCAAGAGAAGGATAGTGCAAATAAGCACTAAAAAGGGTAATGACTCAAATGTGGTTGTCCAAAAAAAAGGTTTCAGGCTCAAAAGTTTGAAAACTAGGGATTGATGTTATTTTGTAGGCTTTGAAAAGCACAATCGGATCAAAAAAGGCCTACAATCCTTTCCGCAACCAAACATTACTCAGGTTTCGCCTCAAAAAACATTCGGCCAAGTTCTAGATCGACAATGTGATGCAATTGAATTTTGATCTAAAAGCTATCCACACCATGCACATGAAATCAGGAGATTGGTTTTATTCTTTTCTTGAATGTCTGCAAGATAACTTTCAAACATCACAAAAGTACAAATGAGAAGTACCATAATATCGATTATTTTTACATGATCCTAATTGTATTAGTCAAAACTAAGTCGAAGACATGACTATTCTGATATATAATTTTATTTAAAGAATGAATAGCGAACCCAAGAAGGGCTGCCTACATATCTCGTTGAGATGAGAACTAGGTGATCATAGTTCATGCAGTTATACCTTTGAAAATATGCACAAACAATTTTACTTTTTTTTTTGAATTCAAAAGAATGAATGTCGAACCGAAGAAGAGCTGCCTACATATATCATCGAAATGAGAATCAGGTTCGCGTAGTTCGCATCTAAGGTTTTGAAAATATTCACACAATATTATCTTGTTATTATTTTTTTTTGCTTTTGAGAAAATGGATACCGAACCCAAGAAGGGTTGCCTACGTATCTCACAAAAATGAGAATCAGGTTTGCATAGTTTGTACAGGTATGATTTTGAAAATACGCACAAACTATATTAATTTATTTTTTTCTTTTGGAATAAATAATACCGATCCCAAGAAGCGCTGCCTACGTATCTCACCAGAATGAGAATTAGGCTCAAATAGTTCGTTCAGAGAAGACATATAATAATTTAAAGATTTAGACAAAAATCAAAGAAATTCCCCGTACGTGTAGCAGCACTGACATCTATAGTCATCAAGTGTTTTTGACCCTTTTTTTTCACTGCAATATGTTTTACATCCTCTTAATCGTCAATCTTTATAATGTGTGTTAAATGTAGGCTACAAATTTCTACAATAATGACTTTCTGTACTCTTTTTGAATGTTTTCTTGCAACAGTGTCTCCTCCCCATTATTCACGGAACCAGATACTGTTATGACCATCCCCGCCAATTGTCGAGAATGGTTTTCCTGAAAAAATATAAGAAATGTATGAAAGTAAGGCCATAATAATAAAAGTAAAATTAAATAAATAAGTGTAACTTTATAGTCAACGACTCCCCTGATTTGTCTTTTTAACTTGAGATTGAGATTTCGCGAGTCCTGTTGTGCGTTGCGACTTCGGACGAACTATGACTTTCAAATTCTGACATAAATCAACCTCTAACTTAAATGGAAAAAAGACTCAAAAGGTAAAAGTGTTAGATTGTGTTTATAATGGGTAATGTAAATATCACACGAGAATTAATTTACACCTAAAGAGTATTTTTAATTAAATACATAACATACAAACGATTATTACGCATCCTATACAAATATGTGACCCTTTTATGCCAAGGGTAGGCCTATCGATCTGAAGGATGTATTACGCCATTTGACAACTTTCTATTTCCCCCCAAAATTCTTAGTTTAATTTTATGAATAATTCAAATAGGATTACAAAATAAGATCAGTCCCACAAAGGGGAACAATCATAAACTATGCCTTTGTGGAAGGTATTCTCTCTTTAACTTATTGTTAACTCGGAACAACAATACATGTAGATAAAATGGTAACTTGATCCTTCTTCGACTCGAATAAACTATTAAGCTTCCTACCCCGAGTGATAATGATTTTTCAAATGACATATATATCCTTCAAATTTAAACAAATACACATAAGTTGTCTTTTATTGACCAATAGGCTAGATAGACACAAGGTAGGCCTTTAATTGGTCCAATACACCTTGTGTATTAGGTCAACTTAGTTGGAAATGCGCTAGAATTCGGGATTTGATTTAGCTCTACACTATATCACTATGAGTGGCTTTTGAAAGACCGGGAACCCAAGACAACTTAGGCTAGAATTCACGACAATCATTGGACGCATGAGCAACTAATAAATTGTCGATCATTCAAAAAAGGGTTGAGTATAAAAATTTTTATTGTGATTCTTCAAAATCATCATTAAATATACTATACATACAAGAGAAAATGTCATTAAATTCAATAAAAGTATACATATAATACAATAAATAATGAATGAACAACAAGTAGAATATACAAATAATCGAGAAAATATACAATATGCAAGTTATAACGCAATAAAAGAAAATGCTCCTCAATTTTAAAATGTGATTTAATATTAGTTGGAATCTCCAACTCCCCTGCTGAGTCACCATTTTGTTTACATCCCTAATCTATTTAAATAGGGAGAAACGTTGCGTTGACTAAAAAAATAACTAATTGATTCAATTTTAAAAGAATTTAACGAATAAAGGAATTTTAAATGAGTCTCCACCTAATTTTAGGAAAACTATGAAACAAAATTAAAGAGATCTACGAAACCAATTTGATTCTAGGTAAGGGGTTCAAATTATTCTGGAGGGAAGGGGTTAGACACCCTTTGGGATCCGCAAATGTAGGTCGTGACTGATTTAATTTTTTTTACATTAAGGAGGAGAATAAAATAATGTATCAGTATAATATGGGCAAATAATAAAATAAGAAAATATAAGAAACGGCCTAAAGTTTACCTAACGTCAATAATATACGATATGATGAATATAAAACATATTTGAATTCCATTTAAATAGCTTCGATGAGAAGCAACTCCTAGGTACCTATAAACACACTTAGTAAAAGAGTTAGTGATAAATAAATATGAATAATAAATAAATAACTGAAAATAAAATCCGTCTTATATACATCGAAGTCCTTGAAAATCAACATTAATTTTTTCATCGGCCTATTTTATCACATAAATATAGATAAATTTACTAAAATTTTTGTCGTTAAAACATTGGGAAGGCCTCCAAAACCTACAGAGAGATTTTATCACTGTCAATTTTTACTAGTAACAACTAAAATGACATAAAAAAGAACAAACAACAAAGGTATCCAAATAAAATGAACAAAATAGAATTGCCGACACTTTACTAAATAGTGAAGGAAGTTATTCCAAATAAATCGATTAAGAAAAATTATATGTCAGTCAAATGGAATAGCAATGCATATCTAAAGTTAATGGAAAATCGAAAAATAATAAAACATAAATAATATAAAAAAAAATAGTATACTGAAATGGGGAAATTACTACTAACTCAAACAAGTCAAACAAAAATTGCTAAAACAATTTAATGAGTTAGTGAAAACAAGCTAGCAACTAACAATACGAAAATCAAATAAAATTAACTAATAAGAAACAATAAATTGATTAAGCTTAATCATCATTAAAAGTGCACTGTTTCAATCTAAACTAAAGTAATGAAATGGAAATTAAAAATAAAACAAATGAAACAAAAATAACACTAACTTATTATAGCAATTATGCAAATAACAACAAAAAATTAAGAGAAAAGTTTTAAAATAAAAAACAATAAAACAAGAAACAAAAATAACACTAACTTATAATTACATCAATTATGTAATGTGAAATTAGGTATTAGGCCTTAATCACACACCAAAAGCTACCTCAAAGGGATGAGGATTGCCCAACCTTTATAAGCAGTCCACCCATCTCATTAACCACCACTGTGGGATATTTTGTCATTCTTTAACAGCCCACCTCATGCCAGTGTTTAGCATCAGGTGCGTGGAAAATATTTATTTGGGGGACCCAACATCAGGTGAGACGTCCTTTACTCTAATTCTATGTGAAATTAGGTCTTAGGCCTAATTCACACCCCAAAAGTAAGATCAAATAGATGAGAATTGTCCAAGCATTATAAGGAGTTCACCCATTACATTAACCACCGATGTCAGACATTTTGTCATTCTTTAGCATGCAGAAAATATTAAAAAATTAGAGAAATGTTTAATGGTAAAACAACGGCTTACAACAAGTGTAAAGAACAAAACTAGCGTAGAAAAAATAATGGTGACCGGAGTTTAGAGAGTTAAGAGCGGTGCATCTGTTGCATCCCCGGAATTTGAGCTGTTCTAGCTCGTTTGTTGCGATAGAAAAGGCTAGAAATGTTTTTGGGTTGTTTAGAGGAGAGCTTGTAGATGAAACTTGTTTGAATCGCTAGTTGCTAGCATAAATGGAAAAAGAAAAATGTTATGGGGAAAGGAGATGGGGATTGGAAGTTTACTTTTGCCGAAACTTGGAGCTTTGGAACTGATGACTGCTTCACTCCGCACCACCGGAGGTTGGGCTCCTCGCTTGCATTACTTGGAGAGGCAAACATAAGGGAAAACGGGATGGGATCTGACTGAGCTGGTGGTTTTGGGAGCTTGAGGCTTGTTGGAAAAAGGTTTTGGGTGGTCTAGAGGTTGATTTTCTGGTTGATTTACAGTGTGACTGGTCGTAGAAGAAGAGGCAACGGGGTGGAGGTGAGGGTATGGTTTTCTGGTTGGTTTGAGGAGAAAGACGGTAAAGGGAACTGGTTGTTTTCTAAAAAATAATGGGGTTTTGGCCTCACCCAAAAAAATGCTCTGACGAGGGTGGTGGCCGGAAAAATATGAAGCACTAAAGAAAAATCTTTTGACTTGCCAAATCTGAATAAATTAACCCTAAAATTTATTCCCCCCTTCTATTTTTGACCTAATCAAAACCTAAATAGCAAAAAAATGTAATGGGCCCAAATGTGTGGGCTTGAAATGATGGCCCAAAATTATCGGTGAAAATTTTATTTTAATTTGAATAAATTTTTACGTTATGCAAAATGTTAAAAATAAATTTGAATGAACATAAATAACGACATGTAAAGATACAATTTTAAAATTAACTAATAAAAAATTCTAAATTTTAATAAAAAAGTATAGTTATCGATAGACTTATTTTGAATTATATAAAATATACTTTTGAACTATCAAATAGATAAACTTAAAATTACAAATTTTGAAAATGTCAGGCCAAAATTGGGTGTCGACATGCGTACGGTGCAGCGACCAACAAACAACAAAGTGTCGATTTTAAAAATTAAATGCAACATCACCCAAAAGTGTGTCCTAGTGTTCAATGAAATTGTTGATAACCCTAAGGTCTCACTAGAGAAAAACCACGAAGTAATTCTTCCCACCTGTTTTAGACTTGGTGCACATAGTTTGCAGATATTGTAGTTGGTGGGAGGTTGAAAAACTAATGCCCTTTAAAACTTGTAATTCCTATTTTTTTCAAAACATAGTCGTTCTCATTTTTTAAGAGAAAGATATGGTGGACAGATTTGAGAAATTACTTACATGAATGTCTTGGTATTAATACATCGTAACAAAGATGTGAAGACAAAGAGTCAAGGACTCTTTGCATATTGAGGAAAAAACAAGTCCTTGATTAGACAAATGTTTGCTCAAAATCATGTTTGAGCACCTCTTCAATAAATATATATCATTAGCAAGGACACATTAAGATAAGATAACCAACAGAACTAAAAAAGTAATCCAACAAATCAAAGACATCAAAACTATGCTTTAAAACAATCCGACATACCACGTAATCCAAACATGTAATTTGATAATATATTACTTATAATGATTTAAGGTTATAAATAAATATATTATGGCTTCTTATCGATTTTGATTGCTCGTCTGAATCTTTTATTTATATGATCTAGATTTCTTGTTGTACATAATACACAAATCTTAACTTGGAGATAAAATTACAGTTCATACCCTAGAAAATTGCTAAAAGTTTTATGAAAGAACTAGAAGTTTAAGCAAGTCTTACAAGTCTAAGTTTTTGAACTTGGACTGTAGAAATGACCGCAATTTGTGATATACTATTCCTCATAAATTGGTGCAAAGAATTTGTGAATGCCCATTCCCAATGGGGAAGACGACTTACTAGTATTCAAGTACATTAAAGCCTTAAGGTTTGATGTTTCTGTTTTCAATAGTCAAAACTCGTGCGAGAAAATAAGTTCGTTTTAAAAAAAATGTGAGGATGTTGATGTTGCATGTAAAAATATGGTAAAGACACCTGCAAAAGTTACGAACGATACAACTAATAGAATGTCTAAGGATTGAGTTGCTAAAGGAAGTTGCAATGCCAACTCTTTGTACTAATTTTTTTTGGTATTTAATAATGTCATTATTGATGATCAAATAAATAGTGGGAATGTTATATTATTAATGACATTACTGAATACAAATGAAAATAAAAATCAGGACAATGAGTTGGTGTTGCAACTTTCTTCAGCAAATCAAGTAGTTATATCGCATCTTACTGCTATACCTCTTTGTCCTGCTTCGACATGCAACATCACCGTGCTAACATTTTTGTAAGGTAAAATGAACCTTCTTTCTCACACAATCTTTTACTACCCAACATTGTAACATCAAACCTAGAGGCACCAATGTACATAAATCTAAGTATGTTATTTTCGTTAACAGTATGAATGTACTAATATTATCACCACCCATTTTTGAGGAATAATGTATTGCCAATAGTAGAATATTGTACCTTAAAAGTTGAAATACTTGGGCCTGTAATACATACATAAGATTATAGCAGATCCCTCAATCTTTTAGTAATTTTCTGGGGTATGACCTGCAATTTCATTATTCCTATTTATGTTAAGTTTTTTGTACAAAAAGAAGACTAGCTAAGATTGTAATTTCAAAAGAATAGTCATTATCATGGAATGTTAAATGACAACAAGATATGGGAGACACAAATGATAAATTTGTGACATCAAAGGCACGGTATTCATACAGTGAAACAAAGAGGCGAAGACAAAGTTTAGGACTATTCTGCACTATATCAAAAACAGGACCTGTATTAGCCAAACATTCTTGCTTTGAGCACCTTTTCTATCAATATATAGCAGACACATTATGATAAGACAATTACATTAACTAAAAAAGTAATCCATAAATCCAGTATAATAGTAAGGTCATCAAACTATAGTATATGATATTTAAAGATTTTTCAGGTAATAATAGTATATTTAAAAGAGAAATTCCTGAATTGTATTTCCTCATAAATTTCTTTCTCTGCCTAAATCTCTCAACAAAATATACTGACATATGAGATTGTGTATATATTGTCTCGACTGGCAAGTTTTAATACACATACATCAAACGCTTTAAGGAGATTATCGATAAAAAAATTTCTCTAACTACCAAATAGTGCACCACTGTAAGGGTCCTGATCCGGCTACTCAAAATTGGCAAAGTAGAGACAAAGGGTTTGCAATAATGACTTTGTCCAGGCCCAAATTGTGGGTGGAATCAATCATGTTAGATGTGGTTGAAGTGTTGGCATGAATTAGTGATTTCATACAATGTTGTTAAGGCAGTGTCATGACATTACATGGACGTTCTCAAGGAAACAGGCCATGGGATGGCATGGACTTTGACAGACAACGATTGAGGGCTGGTTTAGCATAGGAAAAACACAATCTAGTCAAGTGCTGGAAAAACAAGCTGACGTAAGTTAAGGCATGGACAAATGTGAAAAAAATGCAGAAAGAAAATAATTAATGGCACAAGTTGATTGAAAGTTATCATGTCCAAGGCAAACACATGCAAGGAAGAGGCAAAGCCTTGGTAGTGAGAATGCGTGAAAAATAGGCACATGGATTCAGTCAGACATTGTTGAGGCAATGACTATACAATTTTTATACATTATATTGTAACCAAAATTATGGAGGTAAAATGCAGCAAAGGACCTAAATCCACTCAGTCAAAGTCACATGCCAAGCACATGCTATGGTTACCTTTTTTGTAACCGCTTGTGTCTAGATTCCTTGTAACTTTAAATTGCTTTTTGAATTTGAAATATGAATGCTTATTATCATTTGGGGATGTCAGCTGAAGTTTAATTTAGTTTGTAATTTCTTGACAAGTGTTAGACATGTGTCAAAATACTATGCATTGTAAAACACAAGACTGCCACATGGTCTTTAAATGGACAGTCTTGGTGACATCTAAGACAGAAAAAAGGGACAGTGAAAGAGGGAAGAATTAAGTCTTGAATTTCACTAAGACACATAGAAAAAACTTTAAGGTTTAAAAAGTTGTCAAAGCCAGCAATTGACTTGTGATTATGCCTGAATCGAAGTCAAAATTAAAGTTGGGATAGACATGTTATACTAACGAGTGAGCCCTTTTTATTTATTTTGATTATCAATATAAACGTTGGGTTTTTACTTTATATCTTATGTTAATTTTAATATTAAGGTTTGAATAATAATCTAAGGAAGAAAGAAAGAAAAATGTTATTGAATTTTAGGTTGTTTAGGCTGTGAACCGGCTGAGTTAAGTTGGACTTGACTGCCGTACATTGTTCTAACCTTTTGCACTGAAATTAGGTGACATAGTCTACTGGTGTGACAATTTTGTATCAAAGCGTTACTTAGATTTATTCGATGGCTGGTGGAGTAGTTGAACTATGGGAGAGGATAGCACGTTTGGCTCTGGTTTGTGGGACAAATGATCGGGAGTACTTTTTTTATCTGGTCGCTTGAATTCAAAGGTTGAATGAAGAAATAACCTTGAATAAAGAGGTCTTGAGTTAAAAATCTGAAGTGTCAGAAGTAGTCTATGCTGCTAAACATAAAATTGCCTAAACATAAATAGAAATGATTATTAAAGATACGGAAGATTTGTGTGGTGAATTTCTTCATCTACATCGGGTGTTGTAAGGTACTATTAACCCCAAAAGGTTGAATTTACCAGTATCTAAGGATTGCAATTGTGTGAGGAGTGCTAAGAAATGAGAGAACTTTCCTTGGGATGTAAAAAACTACTTCAAAGGTAGCAAAGGTTATGTATGGTTAAAAGGTGTCAATCACAACAATGTGCTTAAGTGATGATAAAATGGTTTGGTGGAGAACAAGGTTTTCTAAAGGGGAAAGTTCAAATCTACCACATACTGAAATGTGGGAATGTTTAAGAAAGAATTGAAAACTCAATTCCTTCCAAGCATTTTGTCTGGGTTGTTAAGGGACAAGCTGGGTGGTTGAAAAAAAGTTGCATGATGATGGTGTATATCAAGGAATTTTCTTCCTTGACATTAAATATAGGCACCATGGTTGAGGAAGACAAGTTGCACTACTTCATGAGAGGGTTGAAGGGATGGGCATAAAGAGGTTGAGGAGGAGAAAGAGAAGAAGGAGGAAGAGGAGGAGGTAGTGGTGGAGGTGGAGGAGGACGAGGAAGATGAGAAGAGTGAGGTAGAGTTGGGGGTTGAGGAGGTGGAGGGGGTGGAAGAAATGAAGGAGAAACGGAAGGAGAAGAAAAAGGAAGTTCATATGTGTTCAATGTTACACTTCAATTGTCTTATTGAATCTTAGAATTGGTCTTTGTTGTTAACGTATTGTGGTTTTCAGTAATGGTAGCTTTCATCAATGTAGTTCTCTCAAAACCTTCAATTTTATAATAAAGAAATCCCCAAATGTTAGTGTTTGATTCAAAAGTCATAGGTTCCTTTCAAAGTTGATTTTAATGCTTGAATTGAGTTTTGTTAAGCATGAATTGATGATCTCTAATGAGTTTTATGATGTATCCCTAAGAACACATGAAATTCCCATATTTCTCATAGTTGATGATATGATGCGGGTTTTTGTTTATGCAAAAGGTATTTTATGGATTTATGCATGGGGTGATAGAATCACAGGAATGACAATGAAATACATGTGTAATGCTTGAATTTTAGATGTATTTATTGAAATTACACCGTGAACCTTGAAAGGGTAAATTATAAGATTATGTAAGCTTTTATGATATTTATTTAAATGCTTTAAGGACACTTTGAAAGTTTAGTGTCAATGATTATGTCATTGTTGTTGTTTTGATTGAAAGGACATTTTCATGAACACATATTGAACATGATGTCAAAGGTTTCTCACATAATAAAGATTCTAGGGTTGAACGACTTTCTAACCTAATTGAATTTAATACTTACATGTAGACATGTACGGGAAAAGTTTTTCTCACGCGTGATATAATGAGCTATCCTAATGAACTATGTTGGGTTAGTGTCCAGGACACCCCTTAATGAGACATGAAAAAATTTATGACTTAATAAGTACTGTGTGGGATTTATGCTTAGCACTGAGTAAATATTGTTTTGATATGGATGCTCCCCCACTAGAAAGGCTGGGTTTCTAGAAGCAATCTCTTGAGATGGAAGCTCTCCCGTTGAAAAGGTTGGAGCCTACTAACAATCTCCCTATCCTATAAACTATGTTCCCTTGTACGATATATATCTAGTGGATCTACCTAAGCTGTCAAATTGTGGTTCTAGCTTAGCCAAGTAGGATAATCCTTTCCAGTGTGGGTAACACCGGGTGATATTATTATAGCTCACGTGGTCTCATGTCGGTTAAGGTTATTTCCAAAAATGATAATACTAATAGGCATTCTTAAGGAAGTATCACTTAAATGTTCAAAAGTTATAAATATGATGTTAGATTATGTTGACTATTATATTATGACTCAAGATTTCCATCTATCTTTTATATGATGTTCAAGCTTCTTAAATTGCATGTCATGAATTGAAATGCCCTTTTGCATTTTAAAGAATTTTTATGCATGTCTACCATACTTAGTGCATTTTTATGTTAACACCGACTCTTAGCCGACATTTTCCTCACGTTTACGGTCCGACACTGGAGGTAATCTTATTTGTGGTAGAGCTTGGATTTGACTGTTCCCGAGCTTGGTGAGTCCTCATGGTTCAATGACGGATTTCCTTATGTCTAGTTTTTTTCATGTACTTTCTGTTATTGGACATGGTGTATGAGTTCGTCCCAAATTTATTCAATATTGTAATAAATTGATATGATGAAACAAAGTGTCTAGACTTTCGCTTTCTTTAATGAAAAAATTCTTATACTTGAAATATTGTTTTACTCAAAAAATTTCTTCTGCTTATGCTATGTGGACTAAGTGTTTTGTATGGATATGCCTTCTTACATCTAGGGGGTACCCTTGGATCGTGACGCATATCTCATACAGATGATTGTTAGTTAGAATATTTCCCAAACATAATTTATTTTGTATTTTTACATAAAACTAAATTATTATTTTTAATTTCAATACATTGAGTTGCTATCTGCTGTTTTAAATGATTTTATTTATATTGCTTTATCAGTGCTTTATATTGAATTGAGTTGAGATCGAGTTGAGTTGAGACAAGGTTAGTTGTTTCTTAAGTTTTAGTTCAAGCTTATGTCATGTTTTAGATTTACCCTTAGATGCTCATACATTTCATGTACTGACGTCATTTGTCCTGCATCTTTTGTGACACAAAAACAAGAAATCTGGATCAGTCACCGGCGCTCAATTGATCCATTCATGTTTGAAGTTGTTTGTTGAGCCTCCTTGCTTACGAAAGATCCCTAGTTTATGCTTTAACATTCTATTCTTGTTATTAGTACTTCATCAATATTGTCCCGATGTCCATCTAAGTAAATAGATAATTCATAGATTGACACTAGTAGTTCTAGAGTCCTTTCCATTTCTTTTGTTAAATGTTGAAACTTGAGTTTCCTTTGTGGCCAGTTGAATTTTCTATTTCGAAAATATTCCAAGTTTACCTTTTGAGATAGTGAGTCAACTTACTTTTGAGTTCTTTTAAATGTTGAGTAAACTTTCCCCTAATAGTTGATCAGGGACAAGGATTCACTTGGGACCAATAATGGTTCTCGAGTGTCGGCCACGTTCAGGGTGTAGGCTCATGGCGTGAAACATTCAAGATGGAAAATTATCAACATATTATTAAGGAAAAAATTTGTTTTAAAGAAAAGGAATAGGAATCTATTTATTTGAAAAAGACATTTTATTCATTAACTAATAATAAGCGCACTTTTATAGAATGCATATTGTTGAATAATACATATAAAAGTAAATTAGTCGATGAAATATTTATTAATATATTATATTTCCTCAGTCTAACAACAATTATCCACCATTGACTTGACACAGAGATTAGGAAGTAGCAAATGATAGGAGTAACTTTACCAAATCTACCTTACTAAATATAAGCCATCTAAATATTAAAAAATAAATAGTTTATAGTAGCACCGGTAAATTATTCAAAACAAAGTAAATTCACTACAACAAAATTGACTATAAAGGATAAATAATTTGTCACTTGTAAATCATTTTTCGTCACTAAATAACTTGCGTCAAAAAAAAATTCACTCAGTCGTAACTTAATGTGTAAAATTTCACAAATTGAAATGACTATGAAGGAGTTAATAACTTGGAACAGTCATTTTGGAAAGAATGAAAAATTTGGAAATTTTGTTATGTTAGAATACGTTGAGGTTTTGGTAACCTTCAAATTATAATTACTCTTAGATCAGCATGATTTAGGTTTTTTTGTAGATATATTAGTAAATATCTTGGAATAATCTTTCGAACTCCGTCGAGTTTGTGGGATTTAGATTTTGTATGTGTGAGTTATGCCCATTGGAAGTTCGGATGTTAAAAAAAATTAGATCAGTTTGATCAATTGGAAATTCACGCTAGGGATGGAAGAAAAGAGAAAGGAGGAGAAAGGAAAATAAAAGCTTAAGATCTCTGAGATCACGTGATTGGGTTGTGGATTTCACCAAGGATTTAACCCTACAAAATATGTGAGACTTTCATAGTGTGTGGTTCGTTCACACACGCGCCAAACATGTTTTGATCGAAAAGCTCAAGATCGCTAAGATCACGTTATTCGGTTGTGGATTTCGCCAAGGATTTAACCCTACAAGATATGTCAGACTTTCATAGTGTTATGTTCGTTCACAGACGAGCCAAACATGTTTTGATCGACGACGTTCTTTCTAAAAAGGTTGAAGGTTTAATGTTCTTGACATGTTTTCTTGGATTTCATGTCTTTTTTGAATTGGGCTGAATTAAGAAGTTTCTGAGATCTTTTTGTTGATTTTTAGAGTTATTTTGTGTTAGGTTCTTGGGTAAATTTTTTGGGCATCTGAATCTAAAGAAAATTTGAGAAAAGTAGTCGAGTTTTTGAAATTGGGACTGGAAAATGAAGATGGAAAAATGTCAAGCGAAACTGGGAAATAGGGCTACGTCACGGACCTTCTCCTCAGATTTGAGAAAATTTCTTCGCGTCAGGGAATTGTCACAAACCATTGTATTTCAAAATTTATTTTCACGACAAAAATTTAAATACATCTCCATGTCGCCGACCCCCATTCACACAGTGATTTCTTGATCTTTTATCATGTTAAGCTATTTAATGAACATCGTAAACATCATGAGATATTTTCTATCATAAATCATAATCCTTGTATCCATAATTAAATTGAGGAATAGTTAAGAGTTATGCCTAGAAGTTAAAGATCAAGTCAAAGAGAAGTTCATAAAGTTTTCAAAAGTCTTTCTGAAATGTTTTAACTTAATTATTAAGACTTAAGTTCTAGTTTAGAATTGACTAAGAGTAAGAATTCATTTCTTTAAAGATATAAGTGAACTAACTAGTTTCAAGATTTAATATATTTTCATTTGAACAAGAAAAGGAAACACTAAATTCCAAGAGAGCTTTTAAGCTATGTTTTGAGTAATTATCTCAAACCAAAGAAAGAGTTTTGTTTTAAAATATATGAGCTAAGTACATTTTAGAGTAATATTGAGAAATACTATGGGAGATGAGTTCATATAACTCAAGTCTCCATAAACCATATAACCATTATGGGTAATCGAAGATCATACTTTTTAGATGAATTCTAATTGTTTTTTAGCATAGACTAGTGGATCCACTTACTGAAGGTGTCCTATATGACGACAAAGTATAGGACAGTTCTGGCGGCGTGGGAACGACATTGTACCACCTCTTATACTCATCGTCCAGGTTGTTAGTTAGAGAAACTCCCATAGGAACTATATTAATTTATTATATGAATTAAGCTGAGTTTCTTGTTGTATTTTCTTGAACGAACTGAATTATTTTCCACTGTTTTACAAGATTTCCACATATTGCATGTATTATATTTCTTTATATTGAGTTGAGTTATTCATGAGTTGAGTAAAGCCAAGCCAAGTATTTCTTTCAGATTCTTTCAAGCCTATGTTATGCTTAGCATTTAAACTCGCATACTTTGACATTTAATATACTGATGTCAATTGGCCTGCATGCATCTTCTTATGATACAAACACATATAACCACGATCAGCACCTAGAGCCTTGTTGATATTGAACATCCTTGCATTCTGGAGGACCCCTTTTATTTTGCTTTCAATAGTTCATTGTTAATATGATTAGGGTTCTTGTTCTGACATCCCTCTTGGTGTTAGAGGCTTCACAGTTAGTCATTCCGTTGTCTTTTACAATGTCATTTCCTATAAGACTTGAGTTTTAATTTTGTCCTTGTTGAATGTTGACTTTTAAACATTCTAAGCTATTTTATTAAATAGTTGAGTAAAGTGAATTTGATCATGGTAATATTGCTTAGGTCTTCCGCTGACTAAGTAAGTCAGACCAACTGTTCGCTTGGGGCCATCAATGGTTCTCGTGTGCCAGCAACGTCTGGTTTAGGCTTGGGGCGTGACATAACGTGTGTCACAAAAGTATACTTAAGGTGATTTAGTGGTTTGTCAATTAAAATTTGTATTAACTACAATACGAAAATTTTTCTTAAATGTATAAACATTTGTGACAAATTTATTTGTCATAAATTTAAAAGATTTGTATCTAGTTGTATGATTTTTTCACTAAAAGTTATTATATCTTAACTACATTTTTGTTCAATCAATTACAATAGTAATTGTCTCTAAAGTTATATGTATTTTGTGGTAGAGAAAATGTAATTTATTCACTAACGAGTCCTTTTTATACTCAAAACGTTATTTCGACCTTAAATATATGATTAAAACAAATTTATTATTAGGAAGTATATTACTTTATTATATGAGTTAAGTTGAGTTTGTTGTCGCATTTTGTTGAACGAACTAAGATATTTTCAACTATTTTACAAACATTCCATATAATGCATGTATTTTATTGTTTTATATTGAGTAAAGTCAATGTAATAGTTTCTTTCAAATTCTTTTCAAGCCCATGTTATGCGTAGCATTTAAACTCGAATACTTGTCCATTTAATGTACTGATGCCAATTGGCATCCATCTTCTTATTGTATAAACAAAAATAACCATGATGAGCATCGAACTCCTCCTTGATGTTGATCCTCCTAGCATTATGGAGGACCCCTTTTATTTTGCTTTCAGTATTTCCTTGTTAGGACGATCAGGGTTCTTGTTTCGACATCCCTCTTTCTGTTAGAGGCTTCATAGACAGTTAGTCATTCTGTTGTCTTTAGATTATCATAGTTGAATGTTGACATTTAAACATTCTAAGTTATTTTATTATACAGTTGTGTAAAGTGCATTTGATCATGGTAATAATGCTTAAAGTCGTCCACTGTTTAAGTAAGCAAGACCAAGGGTTCACTTGGGGCCATACATTGTTCTCGAGTGCCAGCCACGTCCAGGGTGTAGGATCGAGGCGTGAATAACGTGTGTCGGTAAAAGTATACTTAAGATTATTAAGTCTTTGAAAATAGTCAACTAAAATTGTCACAAAATAAAAATTAATTTGTATTCAACAAAAAGGAGAGTATTGAACGAATATATTGTTTCTCATTGAATATAGTCAACTTATAACAAACTATTAAATTTCATGACGAAATTATTTGTCTTGAAAAGTTCCTTTTAACCGTGCTAAAAGTTACATTTTAATTATAAAATATTTTGTCACTAGTTACAATCATTTCATGACATTTAATTTTTTCATATTGATGTTAATCTTTACACTGGAGTTGCATTAATTGAAAATTAATTAATAATATTTGCAAGATAACAAGGGAAGTCACTCACGACCATACAATTAAAAACAATTAAAATTATATCAAGCTAATATCTTATACAATCTCTTTAAGTAAAAATTAAATATATCCAATAAGAAAATCTAATTGAAATATACTAAATATTACTCCGTAACTAGGTAGAATTTCTTCCGAAGTATCAATGATGTGGTCAGACTTAGCTCACCTATTAAACCTGAGAAAAAATTTGAAAAAATAAAATAAAATCAAGATTTAATTTAATGTTTCCATAGTACGATCAAAAAGAAAATTTAAGTTAATGTTAGTAGGTTGTTGCATCATATGAAAATCTTTATTCAATCTATGTTTCTGGTCGAATATATAATATTTGTCTTATAACATAAATATACAATTGTGGAAGATTTAAAGTTGATAATATAAATATTTCATATAAAATGTATCATTTTATAGTTTATAATAATGTAATACAAAAAGGTTGTGAATAAATGGTGTATGTAAGCTAAAATAATATGTGTCAATAAATGTATCACAATAAATAACAATGAAGTTATCAATTAGATGAATGAATGAATCATCTACTAACTCCAATGTATCCGCCTAAATGAATCAATAACTAAGTAAAACTAAGTTATCAAGTATATACACAAATTAATCACTAATCAAGTTATCAAGTACATTGCATTGGTTAGGTGTTGAATGAAGTTGAACTTTAATTTGTAAGATTGCTATTGTAAGTCAATTTCAAGTTCATAAGATACAATTTATATATAATGCATCATTTTGTTGTTGATAATATTTTATCTGATATAATAGGAATGTGAAAAACAACGTATGTTAAATAAACAAGATAAGTCGTAGAAGAACTTAATAGATTATGGATAGAATATTACAGCATGATATACACAATTAAGTCTAACAATATCTTAAGCTTACCCACAAAATGGGGAGATAAAGTAATCTTGATTAAACAGTAAAGAGAGGCAGTAACTAAAAGACTTAAACCAGAATAACTAAAAACATATACTGGTGGAAGTAGTAAACTCTAAGTAATGCACTGAGACACCCCCTCAAGGTAGGCAGTGTGAAACAACGCGTAGCTTCAACATGTGCATGTCGAAGGCTATGTCTGAAAGGGCCTTGGTAAGAGTATCTCCTATTTGTTCCACACCGTGTATATGGATAGCTTGAGCTTGTGTAACATCTCGAAACTAAAAATAACTTATAAGGAATTTTAGAAATTGGAAATAGCTATTTTTGGAAATAAATTAAAAATATGGAAATTTGTAAGTTAAAGTGAGTTTTTTGTCAATTTCAAACGTCAATAAAATTTAACTCATGATGATTTATGTGTACTTCAAGATATGGTTGGAAATCCCTTGAAACAATCTTTCAAAAGCCGCCGAGTTTGCGCAATTTTGATTTGGGATGAGTGAGTTATGCCTTTTGGAAGTTTGGCTGTTGGAATAACGAAAGTCCAATAGGGATTTTAAAAAGTGTTTTGGTCTTTCTCTTACATTTTATTTAAATTCATTTTTGGTAATATTATTAAGGTCCTAAACTGAACTTGTTCAGTTTTATACTTTTGGAGAAAGGTTAGGTAAGGAAAAATGAGCCAAGATCGTCGAGTTCGTCAAGAATAACTTGTGAATTTCATTGCGGGTGATCACCACAAGGTATGTGAGTATCTCATAAGGGTTGGTTTCATTAACCCACGCGCCTAACAGGTTTAGTTTAGTAAAGCTCGTCCTTAGAGAGTTTTAAAGGTTATGTTCCTGACATGATTTCTTGAAATTGGATGTTGTTCCTGAATTTCATAGATTTGTGGATTTTTTGAGGTCTGTAGGTTGAGTTAGAGTTTCTTTAACTTAGATTCGTAAGTATTAATGTTGGGTATCAGGATCTGAAATGAATTAGAGGTCAATATTTGAGTTTAGGCGAATTGGGCTTCAAAACGAAGAAGGAAAAAGTCGGACAGGTAATGTAAAATAAGACCGCGTCGTGGACTTGTTCCCTCTTTGAACATAAAGTCACTCCGCATCATGAAGAGGACTCAGACTACACTGTATCAAAACCTGATTTCATAAATAATTATTTGGGAGCATCATCCCATCGCAGACTTTTTCCAAGACAGAGATTTCGTCGCTTTTCTAATGTTTCTCAATTCCAAATAATTTCTAAATATGATGGTGTCTTTTCGAATACAAATCATAATCCTTAAATCTATTATTCAATCGAAGTATCAATTAAGAGTTGATTAAATTAAGAGTTGAGATCAAAGTCAAGAGTCAAGTCAAGTGAAGTTCATCAAAGTTTTCACGGTCTTTTTCAAATATTTTACCCTTGTTTTAAAGAATAGAATTTTCAAATTAAGCTAAGTGTAATGATTTGAGTTCACATCTCAAAGTCTATTGGGGACTAAGTATTCCAAAGGACTTTTAAAATGTTTTCACATTTGAGAAAGAAAGGGAACATCGATTACTAAGGAGAGCTTTTAAGCTAAGTTTTGAGTAATTTTCTCAAACCAAAGAAAGAAGTTTTTTTAAAAACATATGAGAAAAGTATATTTGAGGGAGTAGTATTGAGCACCAATATGGGGATGCAAGTTCATATTAACTCAAGTCTCCATAAACCATGTAGTCATCATGTGTATGAATGGTTCATACTATTTAAATGATCACATAAGTTAAGACAGTGGATCCACTATGTTAAGTAGTTTTATAGGACAACAAGTATATGACAGTGTAGCAGCGTGATGATAAAGATGTTGTATCATCACTTAGGCTCATAGTGGTGGTTTTTGATTAGAGAAATTCCCATAGTAGTAATTGCACAGTTCCTTAAGGAGTTCTGCTTACTATGAGTTGGGGTATGGTGCTTCGTTCATGCATTACACAAGTAGACTTTCAGAGGAAGCATGGTATGTCTTTATGATATTATGATTATGAGTTGACATCATGTTTTAAATAGTTTTCCTTTTCTTTATATTGCAGTTGTTGTAAATTTCATTATAATGAAATGGGTTTTGCTATGTATTCATGAGTTGAAAAGAGCAAAGGTAAGTGTTTCTTTCATATTCTCTTTCAAGCCTATTTTATTTTAGCATTTCAACTCGCATACTCGTAAATTGAATGTATTGATGTCAGTTTGCTTGAATCGTATTATGATGTAGACACATGTAACTACGATTGGCACCTAGCGTACCCTTGATCCAACGAGCATCTCAGAGGCAGTTGGTGAGCCTCATTGAATTTCGGATGACTCATTTTCCATTGTTTTCAATTTCATTTTCAGTTGTTAGGATAATCGGTAGTCTTTCCCATACATCCATCTCATTTTTAGAGGCTTCATAGATAGTCACTCAAATGGTAGTCATTCGTCATTATCTTTTTATTGGCTTATGTTCAAAATTGAGTTTCAAGTTTGGCTAAGTTAAATGTTTTTAAACATTTGAGTTCAGCTTGAGGCAGTTAAGTTGTTAAGCATTTGAAATCTATCTTACAGCTTTAATTCTTTTGCTGAGTTATGTAAGCTAGGCCAAGGGTTTGCTTGAGGACCAACAGTGATTTTTAAGTGCCGACCACACTCAGAGTGTAGGCTCGGGGCGTTACAAAATTTTTGTCGAAGCAGTGAGTTCAAGACTATTGGGGAGTTTATGAAGTCATGTTTGTAGAGTTCTAGTTATCGGTGTGAAGTGTTCCACATCTATAATTAGGAGGCTGCAACGTTTAGGATTTCTTTCACTTCTTTTGTACTCCTTTCATATGTTAGAATTTATCTCTAAGATGTTTCATGTAACTCGCGCTTACACGTAAATTTTTTTGAGTTGGACTATTTTGAGAGTGCTTTCATAGGGTCTTTCTTTCCCCCTGAGCTAAGAAAAGCAAGGATATGGTTGTTGATATGAGGAGTAGAACGAAGTTGTTTCTTGGTATGGATTGGCTTCACGCCTGTTATGCCTCATTTTATTGTATAATTCGAGTTGTAAAGATTCAGTTTCCAAACTAGCGAGTCTTTAAGTGGAAAAGCAGTTTAGCAATACCTAAGGGTCGTTTCATTTCGTACCTTAAGCCAAGAAAGTTAGTTTCCAAGGGGTGTGTCTATCAGTTCATCCGAGTTAAGGACTCTAGAATTGAGATACCTCATATGTAGTCAATTTCAACTTCAATAGTAAAAGAGTTCCAGAAGCTTTCCCAGATAATCATTACGAGTCCCTCCCAAGAGAGATAAACTATTACATAGACATCATTTGAAATACTCGTCCTATCTCTTCTCCGCCATAGAGAATGGCACCTACAGAGTTCAAAAAGAGTTGAAAGATCAGTTGAAGGATTTTCAATATAAGGGTCTTATTTGACAAAATTGACAATGCAGACAGTTGAGTTTCAATGATTAGAAAATCTTTCTTCAATTGAAAAAATTTGACTACTTCAAATTTTGACTTCAGCGAAAGTTACTAAAAGGTTGTGAAGTTTATTGTGATGGATTTAGTGTTGGTTTGCGTTATATGTTAATATAGAATGACAAAGTTATATCTTATGCCTCTGGAAAGTTTAATGCTCTTAAGAAGAACTACCCCACAGATGACCGAGATTTGGCTGGAATAGTATTCACATTGAAGATACTATCACGACCAGAGTCTAGACCCCAGACGAGACCGGCATCGTTGAACTCTCAGAGATTGCAGACAAGCCTAAATATGTCATCGTTACTTTATCTAGGTTAATTTTAGCGGAAATTTTCGAACTTTTTGTTACTTAACATTCATTAAAGACATTCTACTTAAACTCATAAATGTTCACAATCAACCATCTAACATTAAGATCATCAAATGAAAGAAATAGTTTGTAATTGCATTAAACGTATTTTTGCAAAAACGACACCAATACAAAGTGTGAAATGAAAGTGGAAATGAAACACTAGTGGAACATGCTCCACTAGCTAAAGCCTGCATCTAAACTAGAAAATAACAGTAGACATCCTCTAAAGCATGAGGGCTACCAAATCAGGATGAAAGATACATGTCCGGATAGCTCCAATGTCGTTCTATAAACTCTAACGTCCACCTATGCCTGCACTTACAAATATAGAGTCGTACGGGATTAGTACACACTTGTACTACGAATGGGTATATGCAAGCACATATCAAGGACATGCATAAGTAAGAATAACTCTTTCTTAACAACATGATTTATGGAAAGACAAGTCTGTAGACTAGCCAAATTTGGATTAGGAATGTTAGTGGACCTGCCAAATTTGGATTAGGAAAGTCAGTGGACTTGTTAAATTGAAATAGGAAAGTCATGCCATGAGAGTAACATGCATCATCATAGGTATCATATTGCACACAATATAACGTCTTACACATAGAACATAACCTATTGCGCATAGCACATAATATCATTCATATCATTTGTTCATACTCCATGAGACTTTAGAATCATGGACTAGACATCAAGACTCCCCAAAAATGAGGGCTTACCATATGGGCCCTCACCTAGGGAGCCTTATTTAGCAAACACATAGTCTTCTTCATTCATTCCTACGTACTTCACTTCATACATTCATAAGCTAGTGTAAACACCAGCTATACCTATGATGTAGTTTAATACTTTCATCGGGTTCACTGTGCAATGATCAAGAATGACCTAGTGTCATTACTTAAGTCTATCACACCTCTTGATTATCCTATTCCAACACCATTGGTATCATTCATTTCATTATGTGCATCATTTGAGGCTGACCTCATTCATTCATTGGGACTTTAACTTTAACCGACATAGATCATGTGAGCATCATAAAATCCAGTATCTGCCCCACACCAAAAAGAGGTTGAATCACCGATCAAAGTGACACATAACATGCTAGCATATATGGGGATTGAACCCTGCTAGATCCCTATATTGGCAATATAGGTTCAAAGACTAAGAGATATAAGAAGACCCATACCAAGCATGCCGAACAGTCTCATCTCATTAGAGTTACGTGAACCTCCGCTCTTCTCAAAAGAAGGCATCACCGCTCAAAGGTAGCTTATCGGTGCTCTATATAAAGTTACATTACATTCAACTCATACGTCATGAAAGATGACTTCTAGTATAAGGACATCATAGCTCAATAGATGATTTCTCATCTCATCATTAGTATTAAGTATACATTAATCTCAATACTTTCGTTAGAGTGTTCATGGAGACTGGTCTCTTCTTTAGCTTTACACTCTCATAAGTAAGTACTTTTTGGTAACATTTACTTTGGATCATTTGATATTGGTCTCATCTTTCACATTAGCCTCTTATCATGTTGTCACCACATTTATTAGCTTTAGCACATTTCCTCTTCATAATTACTTACCCCTTTTTCGTGAATGTTTATTTCATCATATGCCAATGCACTTGGCCATTTAGTGTGTTTCACACTCTTAGTTAACCCTTCTAGGGTTTTGTCATTTCGTTACATACATATTAGGTTCACTTAGTTTTAAATGTATACTAGACTTATGGTTATATACACACAAGCCATGAGGCTTCACTCATCGATCTTTTAAGTGATTCATATCTCCCTTAGATTATGTGGCACAAGACTTATGCATCTTGTAAGTATGTTAAGATCTCGATTTTGATCTATATAGGCAACATTATTTTTGAACATTTATTAATGTATGACTTATGTATCAATATGGAATTTGGACAAGGGAACCCAATTTTCAAATCTCTCGAACAACACTTCCATTTTTTATTCATTTTTGTTTGATCCATATGGCTTGGGGACCCAAGTTCGAGCCCCAATGCCTTCATTTTATTTTTCCCTTGATTTCTCTCTTCATTTTTTGCTTAATGGAACTAAGAGGATGTGGGATCAAACCCCCACAACCTCATTTACTTTCTATTTTCATTGCCTTTAAATTTCTCTCCTTTGGCCGAGGGATTGTGGGTTCCACCCCCCACAACCCCTCTTTAATTTGTTTAATTTTCCCCCATAAATCTGCCTAGGAGGTTGTGGGTTCGATTTCCATGCCTCACACCTCTTTTCTTTCATTTCCTTTGACTCTGCTTCACTGCGTAGAGGTCGTGGGTTTGATTCCCATGCCTCACATATTGTTTTTCTTTTACTCTTCCTTAAATCTGATTGAGAGTTGGTGGGTTCGAATCCCACTCCTCTCATTTCTTATTTTTTTTCTTTTAAGTTACATTTTCTAGCCAATCCCATGGTTCGAATCCCCTTCACCACATTTATTTTTACTTCTTTATTTTTATGGGTTTTAACATGGTGAGGTCATAGGTTCAATCCTCCAGGACCTCACTCGTTCTAATTCATTTTCAACATTTTGAACCCTCTTTGCTTACCGAAATTCATCACTAGAAGCTGGAAATTTTCTTTTAATTTTTCAACATCCATTCATCAAGTTACACCTTAGTTCTTAGGGGAATTTCGTAGTGCATTTAGAACGTTTTAGGTGTGTTTTCATGGATTCGTATAGAGAAGAGAATATCCTTAAATCAGCCACATTTCAACTCATATGAACATCACATTTACATCAACATGTGTCATGAAATATAAAGAACTAACAAAAGCCATTGTAACATACACATACACACGTAGTTACATTTTCGGAAACATCAACATACGTCACATAATTGCAAACATACATATAAACACATAATCATCACGAAAACATTTTTCATCCCTATTTTTCTACCATCAAACATAACCAACCAATGATTCAATGGGAGCTAGTGACAGGGATATGCAACGGGGAACAATCCTAGTTTTCGGAATGAATATTCTGAACCTTAAGGGGTATCATGGGAAAAGGACCAAGAGAGAAGAGAAACCATACCTTTTTTGACGTTCAAACTTCAACTTCTGCCCAAAGAATACCTCCAAACACACGTCCAAATCCAACAACTTCAACACCAACTTGACGGAAAAACCCTCTCTTTGCCTAGCAATTTTTATTAGTTGTTTGTTTATAATTTTCGTTGTGAGTTCTTCAAGTGTGAAGGACTTTTGTTTACCTACTGTTTTTGTACGTTATTTGGCAGAGAAAAACGTGAGTGAGAGTGATAGAGACATGAGAGAGACATGAGCGTGGGAGAGAAGAGTTTTCTTAGGCTTAGGAGTCTAGTTTAGGACTTAGTGTAATAAGGTTTTATTGAATTATTAAAAATATGATTTCGTTTTATTTTAAATCAGATAATGACTAATAAATATAAATTAATTACATTAATTTACCAACTTAATTTAAAAACAATTTAATTTATTGCTTCCACCTAGGTTCGAACCCAGGTGGAGCAAGACTTCACTTCAAGAGCCCAATTTAGTCCATGTCTCCCCAAAATGCCCCTCCACCTTATTAATTAAATAATAAATTATATATTTAGCATAATTATGATACTACACATAACCTGGAAAAAGACCATTTTACCCCTAGAGCCTTCCAACCTAAGATTTCCTTTTTTTAAGTCCGAAAAAATACTCCTTTGAGTAATTCTTCGTATTCGAGAGCCCTACATGGTTGGAACCAACCTTTTGTAGATAAAATAACTCCCTAAGATAGTTAGCTTGTATGTAGAAAGGGTTCCGAGGTCTGATTTTACGTGCATCAATCCGTATGAACCCGATCTAATCGTTGGCATTCTAGACACATTAAGCATTACTTAGCATATCTATTTTTAGGGTTGTTACATTATCCCACCCTTAGGAACTTTCGTCCCCGGATGACACTACTCTTTACTAACAAAGTGAAGATGGAGCTTTAAGATGGGGCTTCAATGGAGTTTCTTCTTCAATTAGATTTGGATTCTTCGAATAATGTATGAGAGTTTTTCATCTAAGGCTTGCTATCACCTTAGCCAATTTCAAAGATGATTTTTAAAAATTTCAAAAAGATAAAGTCCAATTTCTACTCTAAGTCTTGGGTTCTTGCATAAATGGTTTCCAAACATTAAGATATGATGTTATTGATGTTTAATTGATGTTTTCCAACAAAATTCTCCATGAACCCTTGATCTTCTAAAATCTCTAAATTTCACTAAAATAAGGGTAAATTGATTATGCTTTGATATTCATGAATTTGTGTGTAGAATGTTATGAATTTTTTATTCATGTATAGATTATGTATATATAATGTATAGTTTGTTTCAATTTAATTAATTCAGTAATGGATACTCTTACATCTATTGCATGGTAAGCTTATTGAATTGATATTGACTTAAAGCTTATGATTTCTAATGTTATTTTTCATTCATTATCGATATAATTGTATTGAGTTGTTGGTTATGGCCTTGGATAAGGGCCTTGTAATATCGAATGGGGTGATTTACTTGCAATTGACGTTGAGTGTGGCATGCTGCCCTGATTCCTTTATTTTTCTATTAATTAGACTTCATTTATATTGGTATTATTATGGTCCACTTATGGTGGCGGTGTTATATGTTTAACTTGCAATTGACGTGGCCTTATCGACGTTATTTTAGATAGTATTATGAGCATGGCCTTATTGGCAACTACTTGAAGTAATGTGTCTATTTGTGTAGTTTATTATGTGAAGCATGACATTAACTATCTACATGTGAAGTCATACGTGTGTCCCTCTACTTATGTTGCCTTAAGTGATCAAGTTAGACTATGACTTTGACATTATGAGTATAGTGTTAGGGTTAAGTGTTGGTTATTCGTACTTGACTTTGTGAGTCTATATGGAATATATTAATGATATTATAAAGATATGTAGGATTACTTGGAGATATAAGATTGTTTCTAGGTGTTTCTAGAATGACTTGCATTATGATTTAAAAGTAAAGTATGTGGTATCTTGTCTTGGTTGACTTATGTTACTTGCTTGATGTATATGTTATTATGAATGTGTGATGTCTTGATTTATGGTGTTAAAAATCTTAGTATTGAATATAACAATGATATGTGACCTTAAATGATGATATGAGGGTCTATTATGTGAAAACCTTGACTTAAGGGTAAGGTTAAGATTGTTAAAGTGTAAGTCGTAATGGTATCCTTCAAAGTAAAGGAATGATGGACTTAAGGTTAGTTGGCTGAAATGGCATCATATTAATCCCTAGGAATGTCATCATCAGCTTCTTGTCGCCATTGTGAGGTAGCCCTAGTGGATCTTCCTTGGTAGGGTAAATGTGATTGGGTCATGAACTTATTATGGAACCCTTTTATGTGAACCTAATGTATGAATTACTCTAGTAGAACAAAGACTAGCTCCGAGTGAGTATGGTAAGGGAAAGTAGTTTTAGTTAAGTATGAGACTAGAATACAAAGAAGACTTTCATATCTCTTAGCCAAGTGCCTACATGGAATGTGTCCTAGTTCTACCCTTGGAAAGTAGAACACCCTCATCAGAGTAGGTTAGAATTCCGGATTCCATGAGTTGATAACATGGTTTATGTCGGTTAATGCATATTCTCATCATGTGGGATACCTATTTGCATTTGATAAGTTCAATGAACTTTAGGTGGTTGTACGGGACGCTATCAAGACATTGCCCAATACGCTTTGAAGATGTTATTTGGAGTCCCTAGGTCTTGTATAAGACCATTACTTGAATGTACTTTATGTGATGAATGTCTCTTCATGAACTAATGAATATAATGACTTAATCTAAGAAATTGTGTTTAAATGAAGAAGTACTTATCTAGAGTAATTAAAGTCCTATTAAGTTGTGAAGGGGGCATAGGAATGGTCAATTCTTATCTTACCTAGATAAGTCTTAAGAATGACCCTAGTTAGGGAATTGGTTTATTATTTGGGCATGATCTAAGCCTTACATAATCTTAAGGATTATTTAGGTAATCTTTAATTGTCATTATGGACGTTATCTTCTTGATTTACTTAAGTAAGTCTTTTGATAGCCTTTGAAAGGAGAATGTCATGTCATGTATATGCTAATGTGTTAAATCAGAATGATTCTATTTTAGGGAGTCTATAGGATCTCTTAAGTGTGTGTGTAAGGGATTTTATGGGTGATCGCTTCACAACTCACTCAAGTAACCTTAGAGTCACCTTGGGAGAAGAATTTCATGTTCTTATGTTAATGTCTGTAAGTGTGCATGTTACTCATTATAAGTAATCTTGAGGGTCGTTTAGGCACATTTAGAGAGGGTGTATGGGCAGTCTCTCTTTGTGTGACTTAAGTTAATATTAGGATAGCTTTGAGTGAGAAAATTACATGCTAAAGGGGGTTTAAAGTGAAGTGAAGGAACTTCACTGTAATAGTGAATTGAGTTCACAGTGAAGTGACTTCACTGTAATGTTTGCAAAAAATGTTACTTTTTGCCTAAATGATTTGTTATGTGTTTCTAAGTTGTTAAATGTTGTTCTTATAATAATAGTATGATGTTTTAATCGAAATTCATAAAAAACATGCTTATCACTAAATGTCCCTTTTTCAATGTTTTTGTATGGCTTCCATTCTTAGTACATCTAATGTGCTAACCCCTTCTTTTACTCCTTGATTAACGTGTAGGGAAATGGAATCTTGGTGTGCCATGAAGGATGGATAGGTTTCTAAGGGTTGAAGATGAAGTATTGGTGAGTCCTCATCGATTCGAGGAAAATAGGCAAATGTTCCTTTATGTCTTAAGTCTTTATTTTATGTCTTGTATGGGATTAGTCCCAAGTGATGTAAACTAAATGTCTAGATGGTTCAATGAGATGTTGTATATTTCTAATGTTTTCAATGAAAGTCTTCCGCTTACGTATTGTTTATGAATGAATTCTTTGTGTGTGAAGGAAGTTTTAAATTCTTACTCATTTTAGTTATGATTATTATGCAATGAATAATACGAGAGTATTAGATGAGACTTCCATATGCCTCATTTTCCGTGTGACATTGCAAGGATACTCTAACTTCTAGGGTGTACTTGTGGGATGTGATGAACTTGGTATCAGAGCATAAGGTTTACAGAATGTCTTATGTTATCGTATGAACTATATCCAGTAGATTCTTGTTTATAATGTGAAGTACGCCACATTATAAATAGGAGGCTATTGGATTCTAGGAAAAGTTTCACTTTTTTATTCATCTAATCGTGCCTAAGAGTTTGGTATATGCTGTCTTTCCCTTGTTTCCCTTATATGTTTGTCCCTAGAGGGTGACTTTATGAAGTTTGGGTTGAGGGAGGGAAAAAATGAGTTGTGACTTGTGAAATGAGGTGTGATAGATGGTGGCTTTGACCTTAGATTGGCTTGGTTACCTTTTGAAGGGCAGAGAAGGTTGAAAGAATGGTAAGATATAGTGTGAGAATTTGAAGGAGTGGTTGTTAAGATAGTTTGATGTTGTTAAGACCCCAACCATAGGAAGGGAGGTGATGGGATTTGAAGGAGTAAATGTGAGTTCTCCTAGTAAGGGGGATGTAGTGGTTAGATAATGAGACCTTTGAAAGCCTTTAGTCTCCATGAGATAGACTTGGCTGAGAAAGTAATAGTATGGTTTAAGGTGCCTCGAGGGAGTTACTTATAGTAAATGTTATGTTGACCTTAAAATGGGTTTCTCCTAAGTGGGGGAATATGGTAAAGGGTAATGCTCTTTTGGAGTGAGGTTCCCTTACGTTTCATAATATGTTTATTCAAGCCTAAACCAAAAAGTTCTTGGTATCTTGGTTGTACATGAGTTCCTAAATTTCTCCTTATTATGTGCATATTTAGTTGAAGTTTTGTTGAAATTGAATTTCATTATTTTCTTGCATTGTGTATTTAATGAAGTCATGATTATGTTGTAAAAGATGTTTATATGATGTTACCTTGAATTTTTTTGAATTTTGACTAATTGATTCGTTGGTTTAAAATTGTTGAAATGTGGTTACAACACATGTATATAAGTATGATATTGAATATAAAGTAAGATTTTGCTATTTGGAATGAAGAATGTGAGTTTTATAGAATGATGAGTTATAGAATGTTTTCTAGTTTCTTGTTGTGTTGTGATTCTCTTAGTTATGTGAGATTGATGTGTTCTTTTTTATTGTGTGTTATATGGAAAGTTTATGAGTTTCTAATTGAATCGTTACTCTTGGAAGTGTTCGGAGAGTTAGAAGTGTCATTCGAGAACGAATGTTGTCCAAGTAGAGGAGAATGTAAGACCCCAAAAATTATTTAGGTAAAGGTACATCCTAAAGTGGTTGCAATGGTGATATAAGGTCATAATTTTTTCTATAATGTGATATTGAGGAACTAGCTAAGATTTTTGGTGTATTTAAAGTCAAACATCAAGGGACGACCAAGACATTCGACGACTAAGTCACCTAATTGTCTCATATGTGGTTTTATATGTTTATGTGTGATTCATGATCTCATATGGTTCTTAAATTAGTTAATATGGTTTTTAAAGTCAGTGTGTCAAGTTTCGTAAACTTTGGAGGTCAAACTTCCAAGACGTTTGAAAGGCTTTCCTTCAAACGACATTATGTGGCTATGTATGTTTCAACGATTTTTACGTGTTTTTTTTTATGAAAATCTTGTGGTTGGTCCTAAGATTGTATAAGAACATATTTGTATTAGAAATTTTTGGGCGAACATCCCCAAGGACCAACCAAGGATCCTTGAGAAATGACCTAAAACTGTTGCCAACACAGTACCAGGCTGGCCCAGATGACAGAGAAGTCGACGGCTCGTGGGCCTGTTGATGCCCCGTCGAAGGGTGTTGTCGTGGGGGACTTGGACATGGATGAATAAGGAATCCTTGGCAGGCTACTATAACCACCGACGGTGGCTAGTGACAGCCTGTCGTGGTAGTGATGCCCCGTCGATAGGAAAGTCATCTTTGAGGCAGTTTTCTGCCACCTTAGTGTAATGTTAGGGGTGAAGTTGTTCACCCCAAGTCTGTTAAAAATAGGAATAAGATTATTTTAGGTGTTTATGGGTATTTTCAGAGTATATAAGTCATTAAACTCTCTTTATAACCCTCACATCTAAATCAAAACCCCTTCCCTCCTAAAGTTTCTCCAAAAACCTCCATGTGAGTTCAAAGTGAAGATGGAGCTTGAAAATGGGTCTTCAATGGAGTTTATTCTTCAATTAGATTTGAATTCTTCAAATAAGGTATGGAAGTTCTTCATCCAAGTCTTTCTATCACCTTAGTGCCAATTTCAAAGATGAATTTCAAAAAGATGAAAAAGTCAAATTTCTACTCTAAGTCTTGGGTTCTTGCATAAATTGTTTCCAAATGATAAGATATGATGTTATTGATGTTTAATTGATGTTTTCCAACGAAATTTTCCTTGAATCATTTATCTTCTCAAATCTCTAAATTTCCTAAAATATGGGTGAATTGATTATGCTTTGATATTCATGAATTCATGTGTAGACCGTTATGGGCTTTTGATTCATGTATGGATTATGTATGTATTATGTATAGGCTGTTTCAATTTGATTAATTGAGTAATGGATATTCATAGATCAGTTGCATGCTAAGCATATTTAACTGATATTAACATAAGGCTTATGATTTCAGATGTAATTTTCTATGGGCTGTCTAATGATGCAATAATTATATTCAATTGATATCTAGATTGTATTACATCTATAAGTATTTATTTAATTGACCTAGTTCTCATTGATTATCAATAAAATTGTATTGAGTTGTTGGTTATGGCCTTCGTTAAGGCCATGAAATATCGAATGGAGTGATTTAGCCTAGAAATCAAAGTGGTAAGATAAAGTGGGGTATGTTTCCCTAATTACTCTATTTTGATGTTAATTAGTGTTCAATTATGTTATGATTAATATGGTCCACTTATGGTTGTGGTGGTATGAGTTTTACTTGCAATTAACGTGGCCTTGTTAGTGTTACTTTATGCAATATGATGAGCATGGCCTTATTGTCAACTACTTGAAGTAATGTGGCTATGTGTGTAGTTGATTATGTGAAGCATGACATTATCTATCTACATGTGAAGTCATACGTGTGTTCCTTTACAGATATTGCCTTAAGTGATGATGTTAGACTATGACTTTAACATTATGAGTATAGTGTTAGGAGTAATTCTTGGTTATTCCTACTTGGCTTTGTGAGTCTATGTGGAGTACATTAATGATTTTATGAAGATATATAGGATGACTTGAAGATATTAGATTGTTTCTAGGTGTTTCTAGCATGACTTGCATTATGAGTTAAAAGTGAAGTATGTGGTATCTTGTCTTTGTTGACTTGTGTCACTTGCTTGATGTATATATGATTATGCATATGTGATGTATATATTTAGGGTGTTATGACTCTTAGTCTTGAATACATGAATGATATGTGACCTTAAATGATGATATAAGAGTCGATTATGTGAAAAACTTGACTTCAGGGTAAGGTTAAGATTGTTAAAGAGTAAGTCGTAATCGTATCCTTCAAAGTAAAGGAATGATGGACTTAAGGTTAGTTGGATGAAACGACATCATACCAATTCTAACAAAAGTCATCATGAGCTTCTTGTCGCCACTGTGAGGTAGCCTTAGTGGACCTTCCTTGGTAGGGTAAATGTGATTGGGTCATGAACTTGTTATGGAACCCTTTTATGTGAACCTAATGTATGAATTACTCTATGAGAACGAAGACTAGCACATAGTGAGTATGGTAAGGGAAAGTCGTTCTAGTTAAGTATGAGACTAGAGTACAAAGAAGCGCTTCATATTCCTTAGCCAAGTGCCCTACATGGAATGTGTCCTAGTTGTACCCTTGGCAAGTAGAACACCCTCATCGGAGTAGGTGAGAATAGATTCCATGAGTTGATAACATGGTCTATGTCGGTTAATGCATATTCTCATCATGTAGGATACCTACTTGCATTTGATAAGTTCAATGAAGTTTAGGTGGTTGTATGAGACGCTATCTAGACATTGCACAATAGGCTTTGAAGATGTTATTTGGAGCCCTTAGGTCTTGTATAAGACCATTACTTGAATGTCCTTTATGTGATGAATGTTTCTTAATGAACTAATGAATATAATGACTTAAGTTAAGAGATTATGTTAAAATGAAGTAGTACTTATCTATAGTAATTAAGGGTTGTCTAGTTAAGGTGTGAAGGGGGAATAAGAATGGCCACTTCTTACCTTACCTAGATATGTCATAAGAATGACTCTAGTTAGGGAAATTGGTTGATTATGTGGACATGATCTAAGACTTAGGCAATCTTAAGGATTATTTAGGTTTTCTTGAAGAGATCACTATGGACATTATCTTCATGATTTACTTAAGTAAGTCTTTTGATAGCCTTTAGAAGGAGAATGTCATATCACCTATATGTTAATGTGTTAAATGAGAATGATTCTATTTTTGGGAGTCTATAGGATCTCTTAAGTGTGTCTTTAAGGACGGTCGTTTCACAACTCACTCAAGTGAACCTTAGAGTAACCTGGGTAGCAGAATCTCATGTTGTTATGTTAATGTCTATTAAATGTGTATATGACTTATTATATGTAATTTTGAGGGTCGTTTAGACACATCTAGAGAGGGTGTATGGGCGGTCTCTCTCTTTGTGACTTAAGTGAATCTTAGGATAGCTTTGAGTGAGAATATTACATGCTAAAGGGGGTTTAAAGTGAAGTGAAGGAACTTCACTGTAACAGTGAATTGAGTTCACAGTACATTGAAGTGACTTCACTGTACTGTTTGCTAAAAAATGTGACGTTTAGGCTAAATGAATTTTATGTGTTCCTAAGTTGTAAAATGTTGTTCTTATGATTATAGAATGATGTTTTAATCGAAATTCATGAAAATTATGCTTATTTATAAATGTCCCTATTTCATGATTTTTGCACGGATTCCACACTTAGTACATCTAATATTCTAACCCCTTCTTTTACTCCTTGACTAAAGTATAGGGAAATGGAATATTGACATTCTATGAAGGATGGATACGTTTCTAAGGGTTAAATATCAAGTATTGGTGAGTCCTCATCTGTTCGAGGACAATAGCCACATGTTCCTATATGTCTTAAGTCTTGTATGAGATTAGTCCCAAGTGTTGTAAACTCTAAAATCTAGATGGTTCAATGAGATGTTGTATAGTTCCAATGTTTTAAATGAAAGTCTTCTGCTTGCGTATTATTTATGAAAAAAGTTCTTCGTTTGTGAAGAAGGTTTTCAAGTTTTACTTATTTTAGTTATGCTTATTATACAATGAATGATACGAGAGGCTTAGATGAGACTTCTTGAAGTCTCATTTGCCGCGTGACATCGCAAGGATACTCTAACTTCTAGAATGTACTTGTGGGATATGACAAGTCGGTAACTCGCCAAACGGCAAACCCGACTTTGTCCGCCGTCTGTACCCTGAAATTACTGGGAGTTCTGTAAAACTCAGCGAGCCAAAGAAACATTCAATGCATCACTGAGTGGTTAGAGGGGAGCAAATTACTCCACCAAATTGAGCAGAAGCTGAAAGGTTTTAAAGGAACAAACGGTTTTCGATTCAGAAATATTTCAGTTTATCAATTTTTCAACTCTCGTACTCTCACCCCGATATCTTTCATATTTTTGCATTTTTACCTTTATTTCTTTGGGATCATTGCTCGGGATTGTCTTGTGAATTCTTTTCCACCTAGTATTTCAAATACATTTAGCATAAAAAATTGGTTTTCCAAACAGCAAACTCTATATGTGGTTGAACTCGAATGAAATCAGTATTTATATGGAATATGGCTGGGTAATCATGGAACGATTGTATATTAATCGGAATTTTTATTAAAAAATAATTATTCGTCCCCATGCCTTTTATTTTTGAAATCAAAGTGAAATCATTGGTTGTGTTGAATATGTGTTGGGTCTTGTGTGGAGAAGTATGAGTAACCCCGAATCTAATGAATGACGTACTTTTCCAAATGATGGAGCGGTTGACTTCATTCTTAAAGGCAAATGTAATGACCAAAAAAGTAATTTGGAAACTTCCGTAAAAATTAATATGTTTACCCCTCATGATAGTTGACCCGAGTATTTTAATTTTATTTTATCAATCGGAGAAAGTTTCTTTGAAAATTCTGACTATTTTATAACTATTGTTATTTAAGTGATAGATATTTATTAAATAATAATTATTTTAATTAATGGGTAATTTGAGATAATTAATTTAAATAACAGTAATGTGCTATTTATTTTCATTATTTGTTTTAATTGAAAAAATACAAATGTTAAATAACAAAAAAGGAGAAATTTAGGGGAGAGAAATTTAGGGGAGAGAAATTTTTAAAGAATGAACAGTTGTTTAAAAGTCTTATTAGTTAAAAAAATCAAAATGAAATAGCCATCGCCGATCACATTGTTGATGCACTTTATATATTTTCAAGACTCAATTGAATCTATAATTGATTAATAAATTACTTTTTTTGATAATGATTTGAACGAAGCACGAGAAAAAAAAATTATTGATAAACAACTTTGGATAAGGATTTTTCTATTAGGAGTTCGACCAAGTTGGTTTTATTTTTTCTTTGATGATAAAGAAAACCTCAGTCGCTACCTTTTGGGTTCGCACAAGATGAAATTCCGCTCCTATGTAATAGCTCACAAACAACACAACCTAGGAGAGGTAACCTACACTAGGCAAGTTTTTTCTCATTTATTATAATTTTGATGTGAAATTTTGTAAATACTTGTAAATCGTATTTGTATTCATTGTAAATTGAATGTACCATGAACAACATACGAATAATTAGTTTTAGTGGATTTGTTGAACTTTTATTGGAAGTTGAATATGAAGATAAAAATATATCTTTGGAAGACATGATTTTTTCATTGATTGCTTGTTTTTAGTGTTTTGAATGAAATTGTATCCCTAACAGAATACAAATTGGAGCAGTTACAATTTTTTACGAAAATAGTGTAGTAAATTCATTTTTAGTGTTTTGATTTTTTTTTTGTTTTCTATTTATTTAACTATGTTGTATCATTTATCGAGAAGGATATGATCAATATAATTTATTTTGTAACTATTTGAGCTTAATACAATTTCAATATTTGTTTAGCATACATATATATTGGCAGACTTCATTGAAATATGAAAAAAAAAGTTCTATTCAAAACATAATGCAAGAAATATTATAAATAGATACATTGCAGACTTGGATACAAAATATTGTTAATATCTCTAATTATGTATTTGTTAATGACTTGGCATTTAACTTGCATACAAAATATTTTTAACATCTCTAATTTTGTATTTGTTAATGATTTGAATAATATTTTTTTGTTTGAATACAAAGAAAATATGAGGAGTATTAGTTAAATATAAAACAATGAAATAATAATTAATGAATACAATAAATACAGTTAGTATGTATCCTTACATTGACTTAGAAAAAAATCAAATAACATTATTTTGAAAATACAAAAATAAAATAAAACTGCAAATACAAAATACCTATACAGAATTAACAAAAATATTCTCCAATACAAACGTGGACAATATCTATAGACATTTGCAAATCTATTTTATATCAAAACGCATACAAAATGGATTTTGAATACTCACAAAAAATAAAAGCAACAAACTTCATACTAACCTAAATTTTTTGAAAATATGATTCCTTAAAAAACTTCAATTCAACATTCAAAATACTAAAAATGCAAAAGTAATAAAATACCTCTTTATCAACTATTTGGTATTCATAGTCCTTTTAAATTTTTCCACGAGTAGACGAAAATTCTCCATTTTTTCGAAATTTGAGGAAGGTTTTGCACGGCGATTGGTTCCTGCAATTGCTGTGATTGTCTCTCTTTCCTTATTTTAGCAGTGTATCCTACATTATTCACTATTTCTTGAGTAATACATAGATTAAATGATGAAAAATCGCTATAAATTTGATGATTAAGTTGTATACCTCTAGTAAGTCTTTTTAGATTAAGCTATTGGAGATTATTTTAGAGGTTATCAAACCTTAATCAACATTTGAACTACAAACAAATATTCTGATAGATTTTAAAAAAATGTCAGAAAACAAATAAAAAATAGGATTAATATGAATACTAAATAAAAAGGATGGTTATGAATTCAAATTTTGAAACAAAAAAGAATTATGGAGGAGAAATAGGCAAAAATTAGTGTGAGAAATAAATTATGAATGTTGGAGTAGAATCCTAATAGGTAAGTATTAGAGAGAGATAAAACAATTTTTTTATGAACATATGTAAGTAATTGGAGATGTGTAATCAAAGGAAAGATAAATAAAATAGGAAGTAAATTAGGATACTCATTCTTTTTTTTTTAAAAAAATAATTTTTACTAATAGTTTTAAAGTATGGAGGTTTTACTAATTATTTAATGTTTTTGGACTAGTTTACTAATTTTCCCTTCTTGAAGACCCTATACTACTTGACCCGTATGATAAAATTAAGTAGTGGTATTTTTCACTTTTAATACTTAATTATTTTATTTAAAGTAAGGAAAGGAAAAGAAAGAAAATAATAGTATAAACTCATCCGTCCGGGAATATTGAGCCGCCGATTTTAGGACATTTTAGGTCAGATTTTGATTCTATGTTTTACACTAGTTAAATTCATTAATTGTTGCATCGATTATGACTTGATAAAAGTACGAATGAATACATATAGCATAGGATAGGTACGGAACGAATTTGATAATATTTTGCCATTGTTCGATGGGTAGAAATGTGTGAATTATTTTGGTTCAATCTTCTTGGTAGGTATGATATGTTCTAGTTGTGGATCTAATAAACTTTCACTATATGATACTAGTGGTTTATAGAAACGGATATATTGAACACTAACTACTTAAGGAGTTACCATTGTATCAAATGCTAGTGTGATAAAATTTCATGTTGCATTCACATTTAGAACCCAACTAGCTTGTCACTACGGATTATAAGGAAAATTTTGTGGTGGATATTTTGTACGGTGTTAAAGTGTTTAGGTTTGAAGTGTATCCATAGGATTCTAAATGAGTGGTGATTTCATCATAAACTCCATGGAAGTGGATCGATATTATGATGACAAGATTGTAGAAAATGGAATTTCCAACCATTATACTTGTGTGAAGGTAATTGAGAATTTTAGTAAGAAAGTGGATATAAAAATAAGTTAGACCTTTGAATTTGATTGGTATGGTTGGGTTTGAGATATCATGTCGTAACGAGGTTGACTTCGAGATGATTTCAATGGCTACTAAATATAATTGTAATAAGAGTTCATGATAAATTATACAAGGATGCATGAAAACGATAATGCATTTTTTTAGTCAAATGGATTCGATATGGTAATAACGACTTCTAGATATATAAAGTTGTGGTTAGCTACAAATTTTGTGAGTAGTGTGGTCGTATGGGAAGTTGTAGGATGTTTTGAGACACAACTTGAATAGAATTGAAAGGAGTTCGTCTCAGAAATGGAAACAAGTAGTGTATTGTTGTTTAGTCTTTGGAAAGAGGCGATGAAGAATAAATGTATTAACTTTTAGTGCAAAGACAAAATATGTACCTTCAAATAATAAAAAAATGGTTTAGAGACGCGTGATTTCATCTATTTTTTCTATTTATGATAACAGTGTCACAGGTTCATCATATTGCTTAAAACTATTGCATAAAATTTGAGAAATGTGTTTATAGATGTTCAACATGAGTGTTTTTTTTGGAGGGGTTGAGTTTGGCATTGAGTACGGTTAAATTTTAAGAAAAACATATGATAACGTCAATGGAGAGGCGATCAATGATAAGCTAAGATATATGAATTCATTAAAATCTTCGAGGTATGAGTTAATTTTGGTATATAAAGGGATTGGTTACACATTTTATTAAAAATTAAAGGTTTTCATTGTGAGTTTTAGTTTGTGGTAGTGTATTTTTTAAAGGTATGGGTTGTAAAGGTAAGAAATGATCGATCACATTGAATATGAACCACTTGGAAAAATTTTAAAATACTTTGACTACTAAATTTAATTAAATTTGATTGTTATACCTAAGGGAGGTTTAATGTTATATTTTGGTTTAGAGAACAATGTAAAAATATCATGGGTTGTTAGTCAAAGGATAAAATTAGTAAGCAAGTCAGCGACAGGAAAACGAGTTTGATGTATTGAAGAGTTTAAGCTTTTAAATTTTGTGCCATGAAAAGAATTTAAGAGTGATGAAAGAATAATATGTCTTATATAGACCCTTGGTTGAAATTGGAGATTGCATGAGTTTTGTCTTTGAGTTCACATATGACTATGAGATATGAATTGATTCGACACAAACTTACACGGGCTTTTAACGACTTTAATGAAGATTGAGTTTTGATTTTTGGTGACAAACAATGAGGTATGGAAGATTCTTGTCATCAACTGAGAACACCCTGATATCACAACATGGCATATTTTACCCCAAAGGGATCTTGTACAAGCCACTCAACATTGATTAATCACATAGGCAATAAATATAGTGTGAAATTAAAATCTTTCTCAATAAAGTCAACAATAAAAAACTCTTTTATAAAACAAAGAAATACTAAGTCTTAACATAGAAATCTTAGACACCACATCAACTTCATATGGACATGGTTCTTTACAATCGAAAGAAAACTACTAAGAGTCTATTAGATCAAAAGAAAACATAAGAGTCTTTGTCCTCGAATCCACAAGGACATACCAAGTCTTGAAATATAGATCCAAGTCTTCAATTAGAGAATCCACTAGAAACCTCAACCTAAACTTGTAGTAAAAATATGAGAAAGATTGTGTTAGCACAATTAAGCACTAAGTATGATGACCATGCAAAAACATGCAAAAAGGGACATTTTGAGAAAGTCATAATTTTATGCTATTTTGTCAAACTTCATGAACGTTTGAACAATAAAGACATGATATAAGTAACAACAAACATACAAGTGAAAACATATTATTTAAACCATTACTTTTACCTTTTCACCTTCCCCTCAAGTAATCATGATTCAACTAGTACCAACAAACAATGCATGAACATATATATTAAATAGACCATTTCAACATTTTAGTCCTCTATCTAAAGTTACCCTAAGTTACTCTTAAGTAAGACATAAAGTGGCATTCATACTATTTCTTCATATCACACCTTAGTGTTCCTCAAGGCCACATTTAGACAAGGACCTTTACAATTTGACATAACATGCTAAGTAACCCAATTCATAAATATAAGGGAGATATACATCAAATTATAGGGACAATATGTCAACATTAATTATTAGATTCATTTAGAGGATTGTCATTATTAGTCGTGAAGACTTAGGGATTTAACTCAATCACCTTAAAACACTTCTCGTGCCATGTGTAGATAGAATCCCATAGTACTACCTACACGTTGTAGTACGTATCATGTAACTAGAGTGCACCTCCCAACATATGGGAATAGGCATTAACCGACATAGACCATGAGTGCTAAATCATGGAATATGGATTTCAAACCCCACACCAAATAGAGGTGTTTGACTTTCCAAGGGTAGAACTAACATTCATCCTATGTAGGCACATAGTTCAAGGGATATCCAAAGATGCTCATTAGACTCTCACTTAAGCATCAGGAAGAGTCATAATCATAACCATATCCAACCGATGCTTAGCCTTAGTTCCCATAGAGTATTTGCATTAACAATATAATGGTGTGCTTGAGAAGACTACAAACATCAGGCCTACCGATCCAAGAAACATACACATGAAGGAGGCCACCACCATAAGGTCTACCACTTCAAGGTATAAATGGTAGCTCATTTGATCTTACTAACGAAGATCCACCACTTTTTGGTCTACAGCTCCTATGTACATCATTTCACATAAAAAGGAGGCCACAACCATTAGGTCTACCGCTTCAAGGTGTATGTTCATATTAATCACCTAGACTCCTCACGAAGGTCTACCACTATTAGGTCTACAAAATAAGGTTTATCCTCGAACAATTCACAATTTTTTTCATTTATAGAGAGGCTACCAACAATAGGTCTACCAATTCAAGATCATTGATACATTAAGTCAAGATATATTTATTAGTTTAGAAGAGATGCACTGGCCTAGGAATTCAGGATAAACATTCTCACTCCATATAAGATCATTACTCTATCATTGAAAGAACATGTACATATACTTCAAGATATAATCACCTTGTCTTCATTGAAATCATATTCATATAGCTATCAAATAAGCACCTTTCCATAAGTGGTTGACACATAAATATATATATATCACAAATCAATATCAATAAGAACCAATATCAATCCATATATTCAAGATGCCACAATATATAAGAAAATTGACATATTTAGATAACCAATTCCATCATCAATATAAGCAATTCAACAAGACATCAATCACAATATGCCTTCAAGGCCTTAAATTCCAACTTACAAACACACCAATACACCAATACCTCAATACAATAATATTTCTCCATCATAAGACATAATAATTGATGAATCCAAAAGCTAACTTCATATTATCACATGCTATTCAATATACATTCATAATCAACCAATATCCATATAATTTAGAGTTTTTTAGAAGGCATGGGTTTTGGAAGGACTTCCATATAAAATCAACTTAAAATAATAAATAAAACCTAAATCATCAATATAAATGCATTGAAAACATTTTAACAATAAACCCATTCATAGATTAGAAAATAGGATTTTTACCTTCTGAAAAGCTTTGAAATCTATTTTATGTTGGCTGCTTGAATGGATAATTAATCAAGGATAAAGGTTCCCCATACCTTCTTAAATGAGAATCCACGAAACTCACTTCAAAACCTTGTAGAAATTGACCTTGGAACCTTGAGTTGTTCACCCCTAATGGAATTTTCTTTGAGAGAGAATTTGGGGGAAGAAGGGTTCTAACTTTAGGGGTTTTGAAATAAAAGAGTCGTAAAGTACCATTTAAATGATCTAATATAACTAAAATACCTAAAAACATTTAAAATAACTTCCCATACATTTAATAAAACAAGGATGTAATATTAACCCACCCTTTGCTCGGGAGAACCTTTACAACAACACAGGTGCTAACCTACGATCCACCACCTACGGACCGTAGGTGGCTTGACGGGCCGTACTAGCCTGTCATGGTTTCGGTCATAGACTTTGAAAAGGGAGCTAAGTCTCCCTATACCTTCTTTGACCTACACCCACAATCTACATACTGTAGATTGGTGTAAGAGGCATAGATGGCATACGTACATAAAGCTATTTTTGACAGTTTTTGGCCAACATTTGGGTCCTCCTCAAGGACCCGTTGGGTTGTCATCGGGGAGTCTTACCCGGACGTTTATCCCTAAACAAAATTTTCCAACTGTGAGACTCACCTCCACACCTTTTTCCCTCAAACAACACCAAACATCAACGACAACACACTAGGACAAAATAGCTACAAAGAGACTAGTTTTTAGACGTAATAGTGACGTTTGACCTCCAAAAACTTTAAAATAAACTTTCAAAGCCATAATTCATCTTTTAATCAAGTTACCAACATCACACACACCCATGAGGCTCTTGTTCTTCTTAATTCATTTTAGAGTCATTACAATAACCCTCAATTGGGAACATTCGTCCTCGAATGACACTTGCCCACAATGAAGCATGCAACATCAATATAAGTGTATACTGCTATGAGGAAACATCAACTCCACATCAATAATTCAAAACACAACAAGCAAGTAGGTTCTACATCGACAGACTCATCATGCATCAAAACTTTACACACTTCATTTCATAGGAGGGTCTTCCTTCTCAAAATCACAGTAGGCTCACTATGACAACTTTAAGAAATTTGTGCAACTCTTTTAGTAAAAAATTTTAGCATGGTAAACACTTAACCTCATGAAGCAATTTAAGCAAATCATTTTAGATGAAACTAACATGAGGAACTCATTCGTGAAAACTGACTTTTTTTCTCATTAAACAAGAATTCAATTAAAGTATGCATAACATCAAAAAGCCATGGAAAAACTAATTAATTCTTACGACTCAAAAACATAATACAAGCTACAAGAAAACTTTAGATCTAAACCTTGAGTAAGAATAGAAAGAAAAGAATAAGGGTAACGAACCCTCGTAACCTTGTTATCAATTATGTCATCCCCCACATAAGGGAAAAACCATCTAAGGCTATGATGCACACAACAAGGTATCTCAATACAATACTCACAACAAAAAGGAACTATTACATACCGTGACCTTCATCCGAACTAGTCCACTTGCCCTCCTTGGCTTGAAAAGCATCAAAACAAGTCTTCTTCTTTTAAGCATCAAGATTTGGGCCATTAAGAGAAGCTTGATTGGCCTTCATTCTTCTATCCATAAGAGTAGGACAATCTTTTACTTTGTGATCCTTTTCTCAACAACCAAAGAACAAACTATCACTGACTAGACGCTTCCCAAATGTTTATTTCCTCAATTATGGGAGGTAGTTTTAGCAACTTTAGATTTACCACCTATCTATTGGTTACCCTTCGGATCGCTTGAGAAATCTTGATTTGGAGTACTCTTCTTGAACCTAGGTTGACCTTTATCATTAGATCTACCCCTCTTCAATATCATCTCTAGTTTGAGTATACAAAACAAGTAGTCTAGATAGATTCATATCATCATTGAGCATCGCCACACGACACTCTTTATATCATCTCTAGGGTTAGGCATCAAGGATAGTACATACTTAGAAAACTGGGTAAAATTCAAGGAATACTCCTCAACATTCATGCTACCTTGCCCGAGGTTTATAAACTCCTCAATCTTCACCTCCCCCTTCTCACAGGGAAAAACTAACTAAGAAACACCTTCTTAAGCTCATCCCATTCTATATAAACCACATCAACCAACCTATTTATCCTTCTATTGAGTAAACAAAATTTGAGAAACCTCTTTCAAAAGATAGAAGCAAACTCCGCCTTTTCTCTAGTTTTATATCTCATAGAATCTACAATCTTATAAATTCCATCCAAGAATTTATAGGGATCTTCTTCCACTATAAAACCAAGAAAATTAGAGAATTCATCCTCACAAAGTACCTAAATATTAACTCCATAGTACTTTCCAAAGCATTCATCTTAGGGCCCACATTCCTATTTGCTTGGGTTGTGATATCATGGGCCAAATTTTGGAAAGACGCCCTAATCTTTTGATTGGTCATGTCCGGGGGAACCACCAAAAGTTGATCACTTTGAGGATCTTGTCCATCTTCGAGACCTAGGGGAAGAATCTCATCATTAACAATATTCTCTTCCACTCTCCTTGTTGGTCTTCCTCTTATATTCGTATCCTATAAGCAAAAGAGAAGGATTCGGTAAAGGATACTTATAGCACTGAACTCTAAGGCACAATTTCATGAATAATGAAAGAAGTGTAACTTCTATCGCTCTATAGCCTCTCAAACGTAGATGTGTCGCGCGTCACACTGATGAACAAGATTTTACTAGACAGAGCTTGTAAGACTTTGATCCTAAAAACTAGTACCAAAACCTTTTGATTTGATACCAAATTTTTCACGACCCGAGCGAACCCCCCTAGGTTGTAACACGATATACTTGACCCCGAAGGGTTCTTGTACAAGCCTCTTATAATTCATTGATCACATACACGATAAAGATATTGATAACTTAAAACCTTTCTCAATAAAGTCAACAATAGAAAACTCTTCTTTAAAATGAAAGAATACTAAGTCTCGATATAACTATCTTATACACCACACCAACTTCATAGGGATACAACCATTTACAGTAGAAAGAAAACTACTAAGAGTCTATTATATCAAAAGGAAACATAAGAGTTCTTTATCCTCAAATCCATGAGGACATATCCTGTTTTGGTGAATATAGATCCAATCCTTGAACTAGAATATACACTACCATCCTTAAACTACACTTGTAATAAAACATGAAGAAGATGGTGTTGCCACATTAATCACTAAGTATGATGAAAAGGGATATTTTGCTAAAAGTCATGTTTTTATATAATTTTGTAAAACTTTATAAACATTTGAACAATAAAGGCATAATATAGGTCAGAACAAAAATACAAGTCACAATACCACATTTAAACCATTATCTTTACATTTTAACCTTCCCCTCAATTAATCATGCTTAAACTAGTATAAACGTACAATACGTGAACATATACATTAATAGATCATTTCATCATTTGAGGTATCTATCAAAATTTAACCTAAGACACCACCCCTAAGTAAGATATAAAGTGGAAGCCTATATTATCTCTTCATTCCACACCTAAGTGTTTCTCAAGGTCACATTAAGACAAGGACCTTTACAATTCAACATAACATTCTAAGTAACCCATTCCATCAATATAAGAGGGATATACATCACATTGTAGGGACAATAAGTCAATTTTCATTATTAGCTTTCTTTAGAGGACTATCAACATTGGTCATGAAGACTTAGGTAACTCACTCAATCACCTTCAAATCCTACTCGTGCCATATATAGATAGAATCTCATACTACAACCTACATGTTGCATTACCTATCAATTAACTAGAGTGCACATCCCACAAGATGGGAAAAGGCATTACCGACAAAGACCATAAGAGCTAAATAACAGAATATGGTGTTCTATACCCACATCGTAAAGAGGTGTTCAACTTATTGGTAGAGCTAATACACATCCTACGTAGGAACATACATAAAGGGATATCCAAAGATGATCATTGGACTCTCAACTAAACGATGGGAAGAGCCACCATCTAAACCATATCCACTTGGTGATTATCCTTAGTTCCCATACAATATTAGTATTACCAATATAAAGGTGTGCTTGAGGAGGCCACCAATCTTAATCCTAACAACCCAAGACATATACACATGAAGGAGGCCACCACCATTAGGTCTACCGCTCTTAGGTACATCATTTCACTCAAAAAGTATTCCACAACCATTAGGTCTACCTCTTTTAGGTTTACATTCAAATTTAGCACCTAGACTGCTCACAAAGTGTTACCACCAATAGGCTTACCAAAAATAATATTTATACTTGATTACTTCAACAATTTTTCATTTGTAGAGAGGCTACTAACAATAGTTTTACCAATTCAAGATCATTTAGACATTAACTCAAGATTCACTTATTATTCTAGAAGAGGATGCACTAGCTTGCTAATTCAAGATACGCATTTTCATTCTATATCAGATCATTACTCAATCATTGGATCACCAGTATATATACTTCAACACATAATCATTTTGACTTCATTTAAATCACATTCATGTAGCTATGAAATAAGCACCTCCACCATAAGTGGATCACACATAAATATATATCACAAATCTATATCAATAAGAACCAATATTAATCCATATATTCAAGATATCACAATATATAAGAAAATTGACATATCTCCATAACCAATTCCATTATCAATATAAGCAATTCTATAAAACATTAATCACAATATGCCTTCAATGCCTTAGATCCAAACATACCAAAGCACAAATATGTCAATACCTCAATAAAACAACACTTATCCATCATAAAACATAATAAATTACATGAATTCATAAACCAACAGCATATTATCACATGCTATTCCATATACATTCATTCATCCAATTTTCATTTAATTTAGGTTTTTGAGGAAGACATGGGTTCTTCAAGGAATTCCATATAAATAAACTTTACATTATCAACCAAACCTTAAATAATAAATATAAATTCTTTTACAATGTCTTAACAATGAACCCATGCTTAGATTAAAAACTAGGATTTTGACCTTTTGAAAATCATTGAAATCTAGTTTTAATTGGCTCCTTCAATGGAAGATTAATCAAACATAAAGGGTCACCATACCTTTTTATATGAGAATCCAAAAAAATCACTTGAAAAAATATAATGAATTGACCTTGTAACCTTTAGCTCTTCACCTTTAATGGAACTTTTACTGAGAGAGCATTTTGGGGATGAAGGGTTCTAAAATACTTAAAATAAATGCCCATGAATTTAATTATCCAAGGGTTGAATTAACCAACCCACCCTTGGCTTAGTCGAACCTTGACAACAACACAATGCCAACCTACAATCTACTACCTACGCACTGTAAATAGCTTGACGAGCCATAACAGCCTGTCGTCGTCTTAGTCAGAAACTTTGTAGAGGTAGATAAGGATCCCTAGACTAAGTATTGACCTATTTTCACTATCTACAAACCGTATATTTGTCTAAGGAGCACAGATGGCATTGTTAAGTCAAGTTGTTTTTGATGTTTTTTGGCCAATGTTAGAGTACTCCTCAAGGACCCCTCTGGTGTTCCTCGAGAATTCGTCCTGGAAGCTTAGTCCCTAAACACAATGTTCTAAGTGTAAGAGTCATATCCACACCTTTTATCCCTCAAGTAACACCAAACTTCAATGACAAGGCACTAAGACACAGTAAGTCCAAAAAGACTAGTTCCCAAACGTCATGGTCGTTCCTTGATGTTTAACCTCCAAACACTTTAAACTCAACTTTTAGAGCCATAATTCATATATTAACCAAGTTACCAACACCACCATATACCTATGAGGCTCTAATTCTTCCTATTTTATGTTAGGGTATTACAATTATAAAAATTTTATGGTTGGTTTGGATTGTTCAAATTTAGGTAGATGACTTATGAGTAAACTATGGTATGGAACTAAAATTTAACATGGTTATTCAAGATTTTGAGGCAATTGAAACTACTAATTGATGAGAGAAGACAAAACCATTATGATGTGTTACATGACCATTTGATTGTGAATAAAGGTTATCTCCGCTTATAGTATACAAAATTATTCATGTTACTAAGGATTCCTTTGAGATTTAGAATGAGTTACATGTCGGTTTGAAATGATTTTTTAAATATTCTATGTGAATCTTTGTGTGAAGCTGACATTGGGTGTGATTTAATTATTGTACCTCGATAAAAAGTACTATTAGATTAGAAACGATTCTATCATTCTTAAGTATGACCCATATCTACCATTCGATGCTTAAATAGAAAGAGATAGAGTCATAGTTAAAAAAATTTGTAACTACAATGTGCTTGCTAAGAATACTTTCATATTAGTAACTGTTTGAGAGTAAGGTAAATGACTGGTGTAGTTATGTTGTTTGTTGGTATTAAGAGTGGTTAATTCAATAGATTACTATGAGAAGAATGCGGGGTTTGATGAATCGAGTATTTGTAATATTGTGATGGGAACAGACTAGTTATTGTGGATAAGTACAAAATTAAAGAAATAGTCATATGAATGAAAATGTTTGATATACGAACTATGAAAGAAGTTTTATTATTCTACCTTGGTTCTGTATATTCTTATACGAACTATGAAAGAAGTTTTATTATTCTACCTTGGTTCTGTATATTCTTATTGACCAACGTCTTCATACTAGAAATTAGTTGTAGTATGATTCACTGTTTATACTACACGTGTTTTCTATGTATAGGTGAATTTATAGTAGAGGATTGGGTGTACCGATCCTGTTATCGTCCTCTTGGTAGAGACAAATTCTTGGACATATTTGGTCATTTCAGTTATGAACATTTTGTGTTGTTTGAGATAGTTGAAGTATACCAGTAGTTCGACTCATACAACCTTGTTCATGAGAAATTAGAGGTTTTGTATGCTTGGGAGTATCACTTTCTAGGTGTTTACTTAACAATTTTCTTTATTTATCTAGATAAGTTTGATTCTTCCTTGATGTGTGCGTGATGTCTAAAGAATAAATTCTTATAGCTTAAGCTCATGGAAAGATTATGTTGTGAGAATTGAATCTTGATAAGATCTTTCATTGTTTGTGCATTATGAGTGTGTGGTGGTTGGTTCATGTTCACTTTTTGATTGTAGCCGGTATTGATTTAGAATGTTAATTTTTTTATGTGATAAAAGATTCATCGTAATGGTTTTATTATAGTCCAGTGGATTTTACTTTAGATTGAGTTCATGGTTAGTTTGTGGCTTGATAATCACTCTTGATTTGTAGATCTTCCATAGTTTGACTTGAAGGTTCAATTCTTAGTAGTTGATTTTGATGAATGGTCTTAGGGAGGAGCTCATTTGAATAATGAACATCGACTCTTAAGAATCCTAACACATGCTTGTGGTAACGTAGGTTATTCTTCCTTTTTCTTCCCTATGTTTAGGAATGAACATTGGTTTTAGTGGTGGATAATGTAATGACCCAAACCGTTATTTTTGGAGACTTTCGTAAAAATTAATATTTTTGCCCCAGATGATAGTTGCCCGGGTCTTTTTTGTTTTATCAATCAGGGTAGTTGATTTGGAAATTGTGATTATTAGATAACTACAATTATTTTACTTCTAAAAAATTATTAAATAATAATTATTTAATTAACGGGTAATTTTAGATAATTAATTTAATTAATAGTAATGGTCTAAGTCTGAAATTTCTTCAAGACCCTATACTACTGGACCTATATAATTAAATTAAGTAGTGGGATTCCCTTTTACTACCTAGTTATTTTAATTGAGAAAAGGAAAGGAAAATAAAGAAATGGAAAGTATAAACTCATCCGTGCAGGAACATTGAGTCGCTGACTTTATCACATTCGAGGTCAGATTTCAATTCTAGGTTTCTACACTAGTTAAATTCATTACTTGCTGTAACAACATGAATTTATACAATATTGTATTGTCTGGTTAGAAATATAATAGTAAGGATTGGCTAAGAGAACTAGATGGTAGATAATTTGAGGTGGATACTGATTGGGAATGATTGCCTTTTGAGAATTGAATCATAGGAATGAAGAATGGTATACGTAGTAAATCATTATAACTAATTTACGTTCTGCATACTCTTTTGTGTTATTAACTTATTTCAATTGTTTTATTTTATTATCATATTATAATTTAAGATATGTTATATTGAGATATGCAATTTAATATTGGGTGTATTATATCATATGAATACTATTAGTGTTTCAGTGTTTGGGGATATTATGACTTAGCCCTTGAGTTGAAATTCAGGAAGTATAAGATTTGACTTATCGGTTGAAATTAAGATTTAGAAACTTTATTTTAAATTCAGTACAGTTTTGGATCTAAACTAGACATATGAGTGTTGTTAGTTTTAAAATATTATTGTGATTACTTATTTGAATAGATCGCATTTATTTTGAGGTTTGATGGAAGGGAAAGACTTATGTCCCGGAGTGATTGTTCAACTATTTGAGGCAAGTGGATTTCTAAACTCTTTTTAAGTGCATAGAATCTCGCATTTCCTAGTGGTATGTGTTGGGGGTAATGGGAATTTGTGATGAATTCACTCGTCTACGTTGAATAATTATAATAATGGAGAAAGGGTAATAAAAGGCAATGTGAGTATATATTGGTGTGTGATGTTTGAGAATGATTTGAAGCGCTTCTTGATTAATTGTAGGTGTTGTATCACGATTGTGTTGTTGTGAACTGTGCAATGTTATGGAAATGGTCATCTCCTCATTCTCAATTGTGCATTGTTTTGATAAATGCATTTTGAAAAGTGTTATGGGAATCGAGAAGGAATAAGAAATTTAAAAGGATGTACCATTTTGAGAGAAGTGTCTCGTGCCAAAAACAAACAACGGAGACTATACATCGGGGGACGTATCACATGATACGATACATACTATTAGCGAGGGACATGTCACACACCACTATGGATGCAGTGATTGGTATGTCTGACATGGGACTTAGACTTAGAGACAACGGGTGTGTATCACTAGGTAAATCATGCATCACTCTACTTGATATTTCATTCCATAGCATTGCATATCTTTATCATTAGTGAACTTGATCTTGTTGATCTTGTGAGTGATTTCCTTTGAAAGTTGTGATTGATGAATATTGAGCTTATTTTTGAGGATCTGTAATTAGTAGTGTTGTTGTTTAGTTCTTTGCTATGCAAAATGTGAAAAGTTAGGTTGGACTGTTTTATGCAGGTGTAAGTTGTGGAGGTTCGGTTGAGGTGTAAAGAGTATTCCTATTTTATTCCCTTAGCTTGTGTTTATACTGTTACTTGCATGTATTGTTTGTTCTTTTACTTACCTGTTGCTTCTATATTTTTCTAGGTTACTAGTCCGGACATCCGTGATCTTTTCTCTTCTCCTTGTTTGAGGATTCTTATGGAGGTTTGTAAGGTAGTTGCTTCTCGCTTCAGCGGACTATGTTTCTCCATTTGTATTATCTTTTTCTATTTTAGAAACAATATCATTCCAGAGTTGTATTTCTTTCAAATCCATTATAATACATTTGGGTCTTAGGAACATGAAAATTACGTTTTGGGGATTTCTGTAAATGACATTGTATTACGCTTTAGTATTAGTGTTAAACTTTCTCCTTATTTTTAAGTTTCACATTTATCGTATTATTTGGGTTTTAGGATGACTTGTATTGGGGGTATAGAAAAGAGGCATCATGCCCCTTTTTTGGGTCATTACAACAAAAAACGTCAATTGTCCAATCTTGAACAAATTGAATGATGTTTGAGTACTCAAAGGGCATGGGTAGTATGGGTCTTGATTTAATTTCATTGTGTAAGTGTTAATTTTGATTTCGTCGATTACAGGTTTGATTCTGAAGAGTGGGGTAAAGAGTTGTCATGAAGAACTATTAGGCAAGCTCATCGAGCTCACCAATTGGTTCGGTGGTTCACCTAAATCCCCTTCGATCGCCCTTAATTTCCCTAATATGATGAGTTTACTCTGTAAATTTTTGCGATACGCCTGAGCTAGTCGAGTTCACTCGGTGACTTGCCAAAAGTTGTTCTTCATCGACCTTCTGTGCCACGAATTCCTTACACTGTAACTTTCGTTGAGCTACTTTTATTCTGTCGATTAGTGTCAGCGATCCGCTGAAGAGACCTGGACATCACAAACGAGCTTTCTGTTTTTTTTAAAAAAAATTCTTTAACTTTTGGCGAGACCGACCTGGATAGAAAAAGGGGTTTGACAAGTCTTCGTGCAGTTATTTTTATAGCTTTTCTAGAATTTTTCTAATGCTTTTCATGTTTTTTTGCAGGTTTGGCTAGACCTAAAGTCTTTGGTAGAGACATGTCAGCCTGAAACAATAACAAGGAATAACCATCAACGAGGATGCAACTACATCCAGAGCAAAGGCAACAAAACATCCTCCAGACCCCTTATCACTCTAGTAGTGCTTTACAAGATGGGCCATATAGCCCAATTGATTGATGTTCTGCTTTTGGGGTAGTGGCCTTTATTGTTGGAATGATATAAAGGTCGATAGTTGCTACCTTGGCCCCACTTACAGCAGAGATGAGTGATCACAAGTTGGCACTAGATTCCTTTACTGTTAGATCGCAACTTATGAGCAGACACGAGGTGCTTCAGATGAGGTGATGGCCTTGAACGCCGATATTACTAGGTTTAGGAGAGATTTTATTTTATCATTTGGGATGGTGGAGATCTCAGATGGCTCGAGCACTAGCTTTTTCAAAAGTGCCCCCGGCTACCACTGGAGTTGAGGTCAGAGCTGATGATGTTGCTGATGAGTCCGAGATTGATACAGATGAAGAGCACCTAGGTGTTTGTGAGGACTGTCTACAATGATTTGTTTGACGTGTAGGGTGCCATTTTTTAGATTGCTAGATAGGCCTCTCTTCAGGGCACATTTATGGTGGACTACAAAGGATCCAAAGATCCTAAGATACCGGATGATGCTCTAATTGTGGGAGTGATTGATATGAACACTTTGCCCAAGGCCTAGCCTGGCAGGATGGTTTTCTTACCTCTTTCTCGATAACAGTTTAGATTGTTTTTATTTTTTTTGCATTTGAGGACAACTGCGTATTGCTTTTGAGGGGTGAGGTATTTTCATACATACCTCTTTGGGGGCTGTTTTCTGAATATTCATTTTGATATATATATATATATATATATATATATATATATATATATATATATATATATATATATATCTTGTCTTGTCCCCAATACTTATGTTACTTTCTTGGCCCCTTTCTGTCTTCTTTCATCATATCTTTAATTAATTAACCACAATAACATACAAATTATACTCTTCTAAATTTTTAAAGAGAAAATATCTAGATTCGAGTGAACGGTTCATTATTATCGTGAGGATTGAAATAATAGAGTCGAGATAAGAAGACTTCGCTCTATTCAATTCATGTTTAAGACGGATTAAGAGAGCGAGAGCTCAAGGCTTATTGTCTCGAACAAAAAAAGAATGCGTATAGAGGAAGAGGAAAATGGTAAGTAAATCTTCTATGTTCTAATTAACAAAATTCAAATAATAAGAAAAAGTTATCTCTCGTATATTGATAGCCACTTCAAGTTAAAATTAACTTACCGTTTGACCATTTATAATCAAATATTTTTTGTGAATATTATTTGCATTGGAATTTGAATGAAATCTCATCATGTGTTTGGTCATAATATTTGAAAAACATATTTCACTTTTTAAAGAAATATGATTTATACTTATATGTCTTAAAAACTATCATTACTTTTGCAACAAATTTTTTGAATCTTCATTGCAACAAATAAGAAGTACTGACCATGACAATGGAGCAATGTGGTAGTCCGGAGTGAGTCTTGAGCATAATTTCATATATGATGATGTAGATGAAACACGTGATTTATTACCCTAAATCAATTGTTTATCATCCCATCAATTATCGTTCATGTAAAAAATTATGTAATATATTACAAAAAATACTATAGAGGATGTTTTTGGAAAATATAAATGTTTGGTGTAGAATTTAAATTTTTTAAGAACTACCAAATAATGAGATTTGAGCCAAGTACTAGCTTTTTCTCGTATTTGAGAATTTGAGTTATTTGACAAATTAAATAATGACAAACTGTATGGACGAACACTATTTGCCATTTGTTTTTCTCAAATTGTACTTGAAAAATCCATGACCGTCCTAAAAATCAAGTATGTGATGTAAGAGATTCAATTCACAGAAACGAAAACAATTAATTATCACTATCATCACAAAAACAAGTTATCTCTCATAGATTGATAATAACTTAATAATCACCTGAGATTTAAAAATAATCTCCCCTGATTAAGAAAAATATAAGCATGATTATTCTTGCTTAAACATATAATCTCACTTACAAAAAAAAATTCACAGGCTTTTTAGAAGATTTTGTTTTGTATTATTCATTACAAATGTTATTTAATTATAAAATGACATACGATATATGTAAATTACACGATATATCTATAAACAAAATGTAGTTTTTTTTCCAGTGAAATTCTAGGTATATTATAGACAATAGAGATCATTTCCTCGTGGTGATGGTAGGGTGGAGGGATTACCAGCAACAATATATTCAATGAAACTACATAAAGTAGGATTTGAAAAGAAATAAAATGTATGCATATCTTATCACTATCTTGTGATGCCAGAAAAATTATTTTCGAATGATCTTTGATGACTCAATAGAGTATAAAGTGAAGGTGCAAAAAGCAAGGGACTGTTGACATTGACGATGATATATATATATATATATGTATATATATGTACATACATACATACATATGCCTATTGTTTGGTCGATAAAAATTTAGAATCAAGTTTTAAAATTTTCCACCTCATTTATGTGTGATTTTAGTTGTTCTTATGCAAATTTGAGTGTCGGTTGAGGTCAATACCAATGACCTGAATAATGATGTTAATTGAATGTAATGAATGTAAGACTAGGATGGGGCAAACTATGTTACATAGTCAATATATGAACTTTTAGCATGTCGTTTTGACTAGCAGATTGTTGATTATGTCTCTTGTGATGCACATTACACACTACCTAAAAAGTGTGGAGTCTAGTTTGAAAATTGTACCAATGCCTTGTAAGGTGAGGTTGTCTTGAAAATTATGCTTGATGACACCTAGAATTTGTCTAGTTGATCCTATCGAGTAAGTGAATTGAGAAATTTAACTTATCATAGGCAAAATTTTTAGTGATGCAACAAATTTGACAGAAAAACTTTTAGAGAGTCAACAAATTTTACAAAGTACCTCTTTGTGACCAACCTTGTAAGGTGTGAGAACCTTGCTTGGAACCTTTTGATCCTATCAATTTCTTGGAAGAAACTATAACGACTTTGACCTCTTTAGCCCATCACCTATAATCTTCATGAAGTATTGGTTCGTTTGAATAGTCAACTTAGGCCAAAAGCCTAAGTTAGGGTGTGGTGAAAAACAAGGAAAGTCTTGAAGTATAAAGATTCCCACCTGTGATTAATTATTTTGAAAAAGCTGGAAACCCTCCATATAAAAAAAGAAGGTAAATAAAAAGAATGAAAAAGAGAAAAAGTTGTTAAATAAAGTGTTTGAAAACTATGAAACAAATGGAGTATCCGGTGATTCATATTTAGTTGAATAAGGGATCGATTATGAACATGTTTGAATGAGTAAGAGAACGAGAAAAAGTGAGGTTCAGGACATACTCAATGAAGGTACAAGCTACTAGGCCTAAATGACTATAACTTTACACCTAGCCATGTTACAAGCCTTCAAAAGACCTTTGTGATCTTGAATGACCTCAACTGTTTTGTGAATGGAAAACAAGGGTAAGCCTATGGGTGGAGTCATTCATGTGTCCATCTTTGTGGGTGTGAGAGTTGTATGTGATTCCGGGACTTCAAATTTTTGACAAATTTTTTGTGATATGCAATCATCTTTGTTGTGAGGGCATTTGAGTAGCTTTATTGAACGCATTGTGAGCTTGAGTACACTTTATAATGGTCAGTAAAAATTTGAATCTTTGAGTGCAAAATTGAGCATTGTATATGTAGCTTGAACCTTATATTTGTATTTATATTTAATCTTAAGTAGCACTATTTGTAGACATCCTTGTTGAATTAATTGATCTTGAGTTTTTGCTTGAGGACAAGAAAAAGTTTAAGTTGGGGTTGTTGATGAGTCTGAGATTTTGACTAATTTAGGGCTTTGTTTTGGTAGTTTAAGTTTCCTAAAATGCCTAATTTATGATCTAAGCTAATGTTAGTGTTTATTTGCAACAATTAGGGGTAAGGAGCAAACCAAGAAAAATATTGGGAAAAAAAATATAAAAAAACAAGCTGAAAAGTGAAGAAAAGGTATGTTTTTGATCGTCGAGACCACTCGGCGAACCGCCAAGTTGCTCTTCTAGATCACCTCAATTTCCAACATGCCACCCCAGTTGAAAAACCAACTTGGCAACATGAATGAGCAGTCGGTGCATTGCCAAATGACTCCGCAAGGGAAACTTTGATCGTCCAAAGTTACATGACCTGGAGGACTGATGACCATTGCAAATTGGCGACAAACTGTATCAAAGGGAGGATCATCAACCTATTCGGTTAGGCCCCACTTTTCCCGCCCAATAGCCATTCAGGCCCAATTTTGGGCAATATAAATTGTAATTTTAAATGAAATTTCAGGGGTCATCTCTCTTTTCTCTCCAAGTTACAAAAAAATTGCTTCTGTGTTTTTTGATTCCCATGTTTGGGATTAGAGGTTTATCTTAGTTTTTGAGTTACCATTAAAGATTTTGAGGCTTTCCAAGATGTTTTTTTTGAATTTATTCAAGTTGGACAATTTTAATGACTTGAGAACCATAACCTAGATCATGGCTAATGTATTTCGTAATTCTTTTTCTATTTTTTTTATGTGTAGGTAAAACCCCAATATTTGGGGTGCGATCATGAAATTGTTTGCTTAGTTTTCTTATGGGTATTATTTCTTAATGATTTATTTGATTTTTAATGTGGGTTTGACTGATAGTTGAGTAGTAATTACTAAATTGTAGTTGCAAAAACAAATCTAGCTTACTGTTTCGGATTTTTGAGAGAGAGAGAGGGGTTCTAAAGACAAGGTGATAAATTGATGATTGTAGTATGTGGATCGGTGTGGGTTCATTTTGAGAGAGTGAATGTTGTCTAATTCCTACCTATCTAGATGGAGAGAGTATATAAATTAATGTTTTGGGCTGTTTTTTAGTGTTAAACTTGTCCATGTTCGAGAGAAATTGCCTGAATCGTAATAGTTGTTCGAGAGAAAAATAATACATCTATAGTCTAGCCTACCCACAATGTTTTAATGAGTTATTCTAAAATCTCAAGTACCCAAATCGCGTAATTAACTTTTAGTCGACCACATCTCGAGAATACCTCTGTTTTTTCATTTATTTTATGTGTTAATTTCAAACTAATCCCCCAATTTGACATTTGTTGTCACCGCTTTCAATTAACTATATGTTTTCAATAATTTCTATTCCTAAAACTTATTAGACAATGTCTGCACTTCATAATTGAATTTGAACATGTACCGCTCCTTGTGGTTTGACCCAACCTTTTGTTGGGTTTTATACTAAATTACGATAACCCACACCTGGTATTGGATAAGGTGCATTTAAGTGTTTATGAATTACGTGCAACCAATTCATGTATTTGATTTTTACACGTTGCATCAATATCAACTTTCATAGAAATATTCTAATGTATGTGTTTGGTGGCCTGATTGAAAGTGGCGGGAGTGAATGGAGGTGTTACTTGGTCCATGTAATCAATTTCTTCTTTTGTCTATGGATATTTTGTTGTGTTAACGAGTTGATGTTGAGACGAACGTGAAGAGGGTGGGGTAGACAAGGTTGGAGAAGATGTCTTCTCTTGTGCCAGTTGACTGGACCGACAAGAGTAAACAAATTGATTAGGAAGTCTCAGTGGTTGTTGACCGGATGTGGCTGGTAGTTGAGTGTGTGACGGGGGTATAGAATGTGATTGGGACGAAGGACGAGAAGAAGTAGGATAAGTACCTCAAATCATAAAAGTTTGTAGAGTGCAGCCAGAAGAAACAGTCTCATGTGTGTGCTTGATAGTATTTACATTGGGTAAAATAATAGAGGGAGGTAAGTATGTACGAACTGTTCATGAAGATATATGAGACCTAATTTTGGTAGGTTCAACTAGGTTTTCCCAGGCAAGAGTTTTAAAATAGTAGGAAATCATTGAAAAAATAGTCTAAAAGGAAAAAACACTTTCAAGAAATATGACATCTCTAGACATGTATATTTTCGAAGATTTCTGATCGAAACATTACAGAAAATGATAATTGAATGAAAAGCTAAATAAACAGAAAGCAACAATATCTCCTATAATTTATTCTTTGAGTATAGTTTGAGTCATGGATAAAACAAGCACCCAATAATTTTTAATTCCGCGGAATTTGGATTTTAACAAATGACATATGTGAAGGTGATTGATTTTGTAAAACTGAGGTAGGTAAGTGATTTATGAGATTAATTGCATTTTGACTCGCGAAGAACAAAAAGGTCGGTGGAGAGAAGCTTCATAGTGTAAAGTTCTTGTCATTTCAACAATATGTCTATGTTGACATTCGGCAAGAGAAATTTTTTGAGGGGTGTATGGTAGAGCTAAAAGATGTTCAACACCTTGAGAACTTAGGTATATAGCAAGACTTTTATATAACTCTGTATTGAAATGATGTTCCATTTAAACTTTAAAGTTTTGGAAAAGTTCTTTAACCAAACTTTTTTTGTTCGAGGTACAAAGGAAAATGTATTTGGTATATTGGTCAAAAAAAATACAGTAGTATAACTTTTTGTAAATTGATAAAGATGGAGAACGGCCCACAAATTAGTGAAAATGGGTTGGTACTTGATAGTGTAAGTTGTTGAAAGGGATTCCATGAGACTTGTTTGATGAAAAAGAATTACAAACTGAATTCTTTTCACATGAACAAGGAAGTGAAAATTTATTTAAAGAAACTTTAAAACTCTTGCGTACGGATAACACAATCGAAGATGCCAAGTGATGGTGGAGGAAGAATTGGTGCAAGAAGCAAGTGCTTATAGTGATGGCAAGAAAGGTGAGGTGTATTACTCATAAAGACCGTCTCTACTAAAACTTTACACCAAAGGAGTCTATGTGTTCATGTCCTTCACTCAAAAATGAAAAGGAAAAAATTAAACTAAAGATGAGATTATCTTTACAAAATTTAGAAACTGAAAGTAACTTGCTTTTAATGGTAGGTGCACATAAAGCATCAGAAATTTGAAAGCATTACTTGAGGCTTGTAATAGAGTTGAACCGATGGGAGTTATGGGAATTTTGTTACCATCACCCATGGAGACCTACTTCAGCAAGTGTATGCTTGCAAGTTGTGAAGATTGAAAGTGATATGTTGAGATGCGCCAAAGTCAATTATCAAGGGATTTGTGGATTCGTGCAATTCTAAACATAGTCGGCCTTTGCCTCAAAATGATTGTGAGATTTTGATTAATAATCACTTGCAACATGACCAGATTTTGGCACAATTGTCAAAGAATGCCACCATAAGATTTTGTGGTGGGCGAATATCTATTGATTTTTTGTTGCAGCCAGTGCCATTTTTGGAGCAACAATTGTGCCGAGAGTTGGGATGGCAAGACTTAGTGGAAGTAGGAGTTGCACCAGGAATTTGGTTGGGAGTTGTCTTAGACTCTTCATGGTGAAGGAACAACTCATGATCCAATAGCTTTTCGTTTATTTCTTCATAAGTAATAGTAAAGTCACGAGCCCAGCTGCAGCGTAACTCTCACGAAACTTTGGTCCCAAACCACTCAAGATCATAACAATAAGTTCAGTGTTGGTATGTGGGGCTGTAGAAGTAGAAAGTTCATCAGAAATAGATCGAATATATTTCAATATTCAGTGAGTGGTGAGCGGTATTTGGCCAATTTCCTAAGTCGATCACACAAACTTAAAATTCTTGTTTGGGAATTGATCGCATAGGTTGTGTGCAATGCATCTTGGGTAGTTTTTCCTGAGATAGATGTTGCAATAGTTGTGGCAATTGTGGGATCAATCGATGTCATAAGTGCATTCTGAATAAGTTGGTCTTAGTGAAACCAAAGAACACATGAGTCACTCGGTAATGTGATAGTTGTGATCATGCGAGAGGGGGAGGGATCAGATCCATAGAGATGGCCGTATAAATCATTATCATGCATAAGCCTTGAAAATTATTTCTTCCACGTTGAAAAGTTATTTCTACACAACAATTTGATAGGCAATTGGGATGTCGTATTAAATTTAATGATTTCACTCCTTGTTCGTATTTGTGGTGACATGTCAAGAAGTTTCACCCATTTGTAGAGGTTAGGAGTGAGAGAAATAAAGGATCTTACTCATAGAGTTTTTGTGGATCTAATACAATAAAGAAACAAGATAAGATGCAGAAGAACTTAATTGTTGATGGCATGAATGTTTCATCTTGAGATACATGATTGAATCTAACAGTATCCTAAGCTAAATCCACAAAAATGGGGAGATAAATCTAATCCGAGTTACCTACTTAAAAAATACTGCATCTTACTCATTAGAGTTTTTTGTAACTCTGATACCATAAAGAAACCTGATAAGATGCAGAAGAACTTAATTGTTTATGGTTGGAATGTTACACATTGAAATACATGATTGAATCTAATAATATCCTAATCAAACCCCACAAATGGGGATATAAAGCATATGCTTATTACCTACTAAAGACTTAGTAAAGAAAAGCAGTAACTACTTAAACCACAATATCAAAAAACTTATATTGTAGTTACTAATAAACACTAACTAATGCACTAATATATATAAGCTGAAAGGAAGTGTGTCGATAAATGTATCACAATAAATAAGGATTATACTATCAATTACATACATGAACGATTCAAAAACTAACTACAACTAAGTGTCCAATGTCACAACATGGATAAATCAACAACTAAGTTATCAAGTATATACACGAATGAATCAACAATCAAGTTATAGAGTGCATTGAATTGATTTGGTGTCAAATGTATTAACAATTAACAACTAATGAGCGATGACAAATTTGTATGTGTATGAATTATTGAATCTAATACTTAATTTTATGACTATTTGTATCAAATAATATAAAAGAAATTTATAGTACAATTCATATTGTAAATAACAACTAAATATAATGAAAGTTAAAGGCAAACTAAACTAGACTTAATGGTATCTTAAAAATCATAACACTCTAAAAAGATGTCTAACAACTAATAGATAATCTCTATTCAATATTAATCAAATCCTCTTGAGATGGTGCTATGAATTGAGTCTAGGTTTTCGTGGATCCTCATTTTCACTAACCTATCTCATCATGACCTTTTTAGAACCTAACTTTCATCATAGGGTTGCATATCGTGTGCAGATGTTATCTAATCGGAAATCATTAGATGGAATATGAATTTCATTGCTAAGGAACTCAGCAAAGGCAACTATAAATTATCCACAATCTTTTCAAAATGAAGAAGATACATTATAAAAATAATGAATATGCATAATAATTTAAAAATGCTCATACTAATGCATACATGATGTATCACTTGTTTATGCTCAACAACAACCAGACTTTCGTATATGATACTTATTGGATATAGTGTATCTAATACACAGACTAATACATGTTTTGTCTGATACACTATTTAGCATGATATTATGAATCAAATACCCAGTGAACAATATAGGTTTTGACTGATACACCATTGACCATTATTTTTATATCAATGACATGAGATTTTCAGGATGACATACAACTAAGCATAGTACAATATTTTATACATTATATATTTTATAACATCATATAATTAAATCAACTACTCAAATAATGAACAAAATTAGGATTTAGTATATCGACTAATTAATTTTAAATATTGATACATCACAATATAAAACATGAATGGAATCTTTAATGTTTATTTTTTTAGTTGACTAACATAATCAAGATTAAAAGAAATAAAAGAGGATCAAAAAACTAACCTTAGGTTAAAAAAAAAACAGTTCAAGAATGTGCAGAAACGAATTCTCGACCCCTCTTTTTTTAGGATATTATCCACCTTCACTTTAGAAGATGAAGAGCAACTTTGATTCACCATTGCTAGTGGATGATGAATACGTTAGATTTAGTTTCAGCTTATTTGTGATCGTCAAGAAACTAATGAATTATAAAAGAAAAATTGAAGAAACAGTAAGATGGAGAAATAAAAAACTTCCTATTTAGTGATTTGGAATTGATTGATCGGAGAGACAGAGAAAGAAAGAAACAATTCGAAATTCGAAATTGAAATTGAGATGAAGGATTTGGCTGGTTAGCTTATGAGTGTTAAAAAGGAGAGATGTAATGAGTGGAGAAACTTTGATTTGGAAAGTTAGAGTAATTTATCCACACGAGTTAGAATTCAGGGAAAAGAAGTAATTTTTGTAATATTTTATAAATATAGTGAATAATAGAAAATATGGTAAATAAGGAAGTGTATATGAATAATTTTTTCCTTAATAAAGTAAATAAATAAAAATTATACTTGCAATGCATATTGAATTCAATACCTTATACATATTATAGGCTTTTTTCATGCACATAGTGAATATAATTAATGTGTTTTAATACACTACTAATACATTTAAATATTGTTTATAAGAGAAAAAAAGATAAAAAGAAATTTATAATGCATTGTATGCAACATATAATACATATTATTGACGTGTTTTAATACACATGGTGAATGTATAACTAAAACATTGTTAATACGAAAACATATTTTAGTACCGTTAATAAGAGAAAAAATAAACAAGTCTAATACGTTTTAAATTCAATATATTATACATATTATATATTATAGGTGTGTCTTAATGCATCTGGTGATATTTAACTAAAACATTTTTAATACAACTTTAATACAAATTTTTAGAGCTTCACCTGTTTCTTTTTTTTAATTCACCACCGCTAGACTATCAATTGTTGTTATTTAATACAGTTTTAATACATCTTTAATATAATTTTTCAAACCTTCACCATAATATAACTAAAATATTTTTAATACAAATAAATTATAAGCATTATAGGTGAATTTCAAATATTCTGGTACTATTTAAATTATTTTACATTACTAGAAACGGAAAAGGGCAAAAATATCCTTAAAGTATTAAAAATGATATAAAATTACCCTTCATCCACTTATTGGCTTCAAAATACCCTTTTCATCCACCTATTGACTCCAAAATACCCTTGTCATCCATCATTGGGTTCAAAAATGACCACTTTTTTAATTGTTTTAAAATTAAACTCTTTAAATATTTTTTAAAATACATCACGTTCAACTATTGGTTATAATTTTAATTTATTAATATAATTTATACACCAAACCACTACCCACTTATTACTAACTAAACCTCATCCAATTAATAATCCAATTATAATATCAAAATCGTCATAAACACTACCAAAACATGATGAAATTATAGATTCCTGAAGATGACATCCAAAATTATTCGAGTCCGAATCGAAGCTCAATTAAATTTAGGTTGAACCTCTTATTTATGAGGACACTTTCTTTTAAAATTGAATTAGAAATTTATGATTAAAGGTAAAGAAGTAATATATCCTGAATTAATTCATGCACTTTTTTAAAATATAATTTTATAAATATTTATGTTTTGTTTTAAAACCTTTAATAGATAATTTTGAAAAAAAGTTACCTATGAAGTAACATCATATAATTGAGAAGTAAGAATAATTAAGATGAACATAGTCAGACTTTTAAGTTTATCGGTGATTTTTATTTAGCCACTTGAATGTATGATAATTTACTTCTATAGATATTTTCGCCTCAAATTTTTAAAAATACTCAATTGGCAGTAGCTTGTATTAATAATGTGACGGGTTTATTAATTTAGAGGTATTTAATTAGTAATGGGTGGGTAGGGGATTGATTTATAAATTATACTAATAAGTTAAATTATAACAAATAGTTGAGCGCCACGTATTTTAAAAAATATTATAATAGTTTAAATATAAAATCGTTAAATAAGTGGCAAATTTTGAACCAAAAGGTGGATGACAAGGGTATTTTGGACCTAATAGGTGGGTGTGAAATGTATTTTGAAGAAAATAGGTGGATGAAGAATAATTTTATACCATTTCCAATATTTTAAAAGTATTTTAAGCCCTTTTCTGTATTAGAAATGTATTATATTCATTGAGGAATAGTAACTATTTGAATTTATAATATTATGTAATATCACATTGGAATTGTATCATAACTATGGTTTTTACTTACAATTTTAATACAACTTCGATACGTATTTCCCGAGCATCACCTTCTCTTTTTCATAATCACGTTCACCAGAACACTGATTGCTTATATTTAGTATAGTTTTGATAGAATTTTGATATAATTTTTCAAAATTTCACCTAATATACAATTTTAATATAACTTTAGTACATACTTATATGAAATGGTTATCAAAGCTAAAATTATGTCATATATTGTTCTAAAAATAAAATAAAACTTAAAAGTGTATGTAATTTATGTCAAAATTCCTATAAAAAATCTTTAATTGAAGACATTACCTTTAAATGTGATCGAAAATTACACTTCATTTTCCTCCATATATTCAAATTATGTATGATCAATCTGTAGAAATTAGGGCATAGTCATAATTGTGAATAAGAACCGATATTTTAAAAAATAAATGTATTATATTCAATCACATAAGGAGTAATTGGACTTTATTTTTCATAGAAGGTGCTATACGTGACATTTTTTTTTATCGAATTCCGCAATTTTTTTTAAAATTCTGTATTTACCTTCCGAAATAAAGTTAATATTTATAAAATATTTAATAAAATAATTCTTTTTTATAAAATATTTTATTGCAATATTTTATTACAATAATTATAATTTTTGTGACACTAATTTTTATATTATATTATATTATATTTGTAGTATATGTATATTAGAATTCTATTTCACTATAACAATAATAAATTACAAATCAAATGATCTTATTAAATAATTACGCTCTTTGTTTCAATGACGTCGTTATATTTTCTTTTCTTACATTTTATCTTTCTACGTTATATAAATTTAAAGAACATTTTAATTACATATTTATAGATTGAACATATACGGTTAAAAAATTATTAAAAAAATTATTTTTAAGTTAAGTCGAAATAAAATAAATAAATTAAAATAGAAAGCATCTATTTTCCTTCTTTAATTACTTTACCCCTTTTTGGTACTTGTATTCAACTAGTTAGTTAAGACAGATGGGGCCGTAGAAGATGTAATACAAGTATAAATAGTCAGAATAACCAGTTTGATAAACTTAGATTTGTTGCACATTAATCTTCTACGAGGCACACTAGGTCGGACACCCATAAATTTCTTATACATGATTTCTATTGAGAATGTGTCTTGATATACTAATATGGATAAATATAATATTCCCCCCGTTAAAAAAGAATGACCTAATTTGATCTGGAACGGAGTTTAAGAAAAAAAAGAAATTTTTTAATCTTGTGGTTCTAAATTAAAGTTATATAAAATGTACAAAAATGTTCTTTAATCTTGTGGTCTTAAACATGGCACGTGGAATGTTAAAGTTAAAGTGTTGCCAAAAAAGGAAAGTAGTCATTGTTTTTGAGACAAACTAAAAAGGAAATAGGAACATTCTTTTTTAAATCGAGGTAGTAATAAAATTTAATATATCAAGAACAAAAATATTTTTTTAATTCAGAAGGAACCTTATCTTTTTGTAAGCTATCTTTATTATTATCTTGATAAGGAAAAAAGCAAAAGAGCACAAGTACCCCAAAGACTATAACCGAAAATTTTTAAGTTATCTTAACTAAAAGAAGGTCTTATTATTTCTTGAAATCTTTTATTTTTGTAACTTTTTGGCTTACATGGCACATTCCATCACTCCATATAATAGAGACATGTGAGAGATGTTTGAAGGCCACGTAATATAAAAATGTGTATAAAATCACAAATAAAAGTGTTCGGGGGGAGGGGGCGTAGTAGGATTAGTTTAATAGGGCACTTGGGCCTTATTCCTAAGAGAAACTTGTAACGACTTGTTTCAACAGTTATGTATAATTCATTGGGGAAGGAATTTGAGCTAGAAAACTTCTGAGTAGTACCTTGGAAATTTTAAGCCTAGCCTAGCCTGTAAGGATCTAAGTCAGGTGAGATATAGGTAATCCATTAATGGATGGGGGTTTGATTATGAATTCAATCATTTGAGTGGATAACCAAGACGATAATGAGCTTGTACGACTTTAACGAATCAAATTGGGGTGAGTTAAATTCTCGTAATTCATCTTAGTATGAAAGGGTGAATTTAAAAGATTCGGGTTTGAAGGTGTGTTTCAAGATGGGTACATGGAACACATTTTCCATATATCTATCTCCGTCCAACCTGCCACCATGGCAGTGTCTCTACGGCGGGCCAGTCGCAAATAAAAATAAAAAAAGTTCCAAAATGTTATTTTCTGCAAAGTTCATTCTTGAAGAGCAAAAGGGTGATCTAGGGCTATTTCTCCATGTTTTCACTATGTCTTTAGCTAAAGATAAGTCAATTGCTCCCTTAATTCGTAAATTAATTCTTAGAACTTAGAATCCTTGCTATTTATCCTTCAGGGAAGGGCCTTGTCTTGAATATAATGGTGGAAGCACCCTAATTGAGTGTTAGGATCATGAAATTCAACACGGGTTAGTATTTGGATATAATCCTTGTAAACTAGGCCGCTATTATTGATCATTTGCATTAATTACTTCTTTAGGACCAAGAAGAAGCTGAGAGACTCCGAAAAGAGAAAGTTTAAGATCCTTAGTGTTTAGTCTTGGTTTTGAGGTAGGTGATGGTTTGATCTCCCGTATGTGTTATTTATGCCTACTCACTGCTCCATTGTATTTATGCATGTAGGTAAATAGTGGAAGATTATATGAATCTAATGAAATTACTATTTGTGATTATGTAGCATGCAATGAACCTATTACCTTATTGTACAATACAAGTGTTCAGATCATTCAATGTTGTGCTGATTTTTTTGTGATAGTGGTTGATTGGAACATGTATCATGTTACAATATATAATTGGTTTCCTTATCACATTCCCTACACATATTTGATTGGGTATCACATTTCGACACATTATTTGATCAACTATCAGGTTTTGACATACTAACAGTTTGTGTGTGGGTTCCATGAGAGAACCATCATTTAATGTTTCATTTGAGATTGATAGTTAGAAATTGATATATTGAGCATGAATTTTTAAATTCTTATTCTTTCTTTGTTTGTATGGTTTACTATGTTATAGTTACTTATGTATGTCACACTTGTTGAAATAGTCGTGTTATCTTACTAATAAAACGTTAGTTCGCGTACTGATACTGCACTTTCTCTTTCTTTATTGAGTACAAGGCATCTTCATGCGGCTATTGAGAGAGACCACCTAGGAGATCATTGACATGTCGAATTCAAAGGTCAGTTAGTTCTTTAAGACTACCATGGATTCATCTTGGATGTTAGTTCAGTTCCTTCTGACCTAGACCTTTCAGACTCTTTACATAATGTTTAGTGGTTTTGGGGTTGCCCCCATTTATCTTAGACTATATAGTTTGGAATTTTGGTACAATGACTTTCACATTTTAGGAAATTTTCTTCTTGTTTGTGTTTGTTTTTGATAACTTACTGAGTTTGTGGGAACTAAGCTTTGAAATTGATTATTTAAACTTGTTTCCACATCTTTGAATGCCCGTCTGTTTGTTAGTATTGTTTAGTTTGATTGCAGTAATAGTTCTCCCATCGGAGGGTTAGTGTGGGTGTTAAACACAATAGTTTTGGTCCTGACAAAGTTTGTATCCGAGCCCTAAGTTCGTTGATATCATTGCACCAAAATGATTCTAGTAGAGTCTTGTAGAATAGTATGGAGATGTCTGTATTTCTTCCAAAGGCTACGCGACTTTAGGAAAATCTCTCTTTCTTGTTTTCTTTTCGATCTAGAACTTGATTCTAATTTGTATGTAGTGATCCAAATTTCTATATTATTTATTTCACTATTCGGTTTGTAGATGGTTCACACACGAAACAACAACGATGAGCTAGTGTCTCTTATTAATGAGAAATAGGGGATCCTTCTGCGAGATAACGTGTTCAAGGTATAGGTAGAGGAAGAGGAAGGGCGAAGAGTCCAGGAAGGGTAGCACTCACTAGGGGTAAAGACCAAGATAAGAATGTACCTAGCGAAGAGGCCTCTCCCGTACCGTAGGAAGAGGTAGAAGAGAATGATGAGATTGAGGGGGAAGATGATGTTGAAAAAGAGGTTTATTCAAAGGTTGGGACTGCATGACTTCTTGCTTTGGATCCATTTAACAGATTTTGACTTTTTCTAAGTGGGTTTGTTAGCTCTGGATCCATTGTCACCATGTAAGTTGCTCAAACTCTAGTCATCCACCTTGTAGCTGCTACAGTCCCTAAGATGGATTGAGTGTTGGGTGTTGATGCCTTCTCTAATCTACTTTTGGGCCCTGTGATGACTTGCACTAAACACGTGATGCTAAACAAGTTCTTGAATTTGAAATTTCCAGTGTTCCATGGTTCTGAAATTTAGGATGCCTATGAGTTTATCCTAGATTGTTAAGATAGCCTTAAAAATTTAGGCATTGTGTACAAACATGGAGTTGATTTTGTGACCTTTTAGCTTCATGGTAAGGGTAGGAAATGGTAAAGAGACTTTATTGAGTGTTGATCGTCAGTCTTTACTCCACTCACCTAAGTTTAGTTCAAATTCCTTATTTTTGGAGAATATGTGTAGCGGACTTTGAAGGAACGAAGGAAGGATGAGTTAATGGTGTTAGAGAAGAGTGGTATGAATATAGAAACTTATGAGCCTAAGTATCATGCTTAGGCCAGATATGCTATGCATTTTGTGACACAAAGGAAGAAAAGCTCCATTTGTTCGTCAAGTGATAGAATCCCAAGCTGCAGGTATTGTCAGTTCATCTGATCATTGCATTTAAAATTTTCAACAAAGTGACGAAATTTGTGAAAAAGGTAGAAGGAATACGACAGGATGGGTATGTCAAGGATTTTAATAAGAATATCAAGAATACATGTGACTTTAATGGCTTCTAATATAAAGGTTCAGGTAGGACAGAAATTATAGCCCGACCCAAAAAGTCCGCTAGGTCCGGTTCTATGTGTGGTTATATAGGGACTCCACAGCAGAATCATACCTAAGATGGTCAGGGAGCCTCTTTCGCGCTAGGCAACATGCTGTATCATGACCACAATTGTTACAATTGTGGAGAACCAAGAAACGTAAGGATATATCATCCCCACCCACCATGATTGAACCCGTGCAACAACAGGCTAGAGCAGTGGTAATAATGAAACATGATGTCAACAAGGTGAGCTTAGAGGAAATTGGTGAGGTCATGGAGGTCAGGGAATCTACAACTCAGGTTCAGAGAAGTGTAACAAGGTATAGAGGTTGCTGGTAATGATGACAAGGCTTAGTGGTTATGCTTTTCAAAGAAATACTAAGGCTGAGGCATTTGATGTAGTGATCAGATGTACTATTTTTGTTTGTGACAGAATGACTAATGTTTTTTTGGTTCTGGTTCTACTTACTATATGTGTGATACGCTCAAACATACTTCTTAAATAAGAAGTAAAGCGGTCGTGTCAAGTAAATAACCCAACTAGTAAGGTTGGGATCGTTCCCACGAGGAAATTAGTCTAGACTTAACTTCATTCTATTATTACTATTGTTAGGTTAATGACTTCCTTGGAAAGTAAAAAAAAACAATAAAGGGGGGTTTCTATTTCTAAATGAGTGATTAACTAACGAACTTGAAAGAGACACTTAATAGCTTTGAATGTTGGGTTTTAATCAATTAATCAAAGTAACTAGGGTTTACGTGTTCCCCAAAGGTTCATAACTTGATAATTCTAACTATAACATTTCTTTCCTAGTATCTTGCATGCAAAGTGATAAGTTATGTATTTCTAAATCCTTGGTCCGGCATCTAGAAAATATCACTCCCCACCTTGGTCCGGCTACGTGTGTTGATATCCTAACCCTTATCCTTTCCTCATATTAAGCATCGTATTCGATATTTGACTAAGTTATTACCTTGTACCAATCAATACTAGCCTATTAGATAGTATACACTAAATCTATGTAATAATTCTTTTCCTATTATCTACCTCCTTGGTCCGACAAGTAGCATTAAGGCGAGTTCTAACGTTGGCCATCTGTTAAAAAGACTTTTAAGCGAAAGAATTATCAATACATGCAAAATAGTAATCTAGAATTGTTATTTTAGTTAGGGTTTATCTCATTATTTGTCTATGATTCCCACAACCCTAGTTATGGAGTTTAGTTACTCATAGCCATAAGCACAATATTCAAATATATTAAATACGAATTCATGTACTTACTTCAATGAGAAAGAATAAAATCCAAAGTTTGCTTGATTAATCTCCAAAAATCACTTGCAAGAATCTCAAAATCTAACAATAATACACAAAGTCTAGTAATACGGAGTCTAAACTATCTGGTGTCTAACCTCAAAAATGAGGTTTTTCGAGCTATTTATTAAAAAAAATAAAAACCTAATTAAACAAGGATTCTTATTGCTGGAAATCTGCCAAAACGCGGCTGGGTCGACGGACCTCGCGACGGACCGTCGTGGACTTCGTCGTCCCATACTTGTGCAATTTATTCTGCTGCTCTCTTCATTCCCCTCGACGGCAAGTATGACGGATCGTCATAGGCACAATGGTCCATCGAGGGTCTTCGTTTTAAAACACTTCAACTCTTGGAATCTTGGTACTGGGATCACTTCTCTGAACTTCATGACGAACCTGCAGGACGGACCGTCAGAGACACGACGACCGTCACAAGCTTCGTAATCCCACACTTTGTCAGACTTTCCCATCTTCTTTCAGCAGCTGCACTACGCTGCCACCTACGGAACGTAACAAGCACGACGGACCGTCAAAAGATCCGTAGGTGGTCTCTTCTGCATTTCTTCGCTCAAAATCTCCGCATTCAGCTTTGGACAGATTTCCTACAAAACAAAGAGAAACTTATATAAAATTAGCACAAAAAAGCTTTTGGACACACTAAACTTAAGGAAAAAGTATTAATAATACCGTGAAACCACGGTATATCAACACCCTCAACTTAAATTCGTTGTTTGTCCTCAAGCGACGCACTATGACTCACTACACAATCTTTGTACAATAGTATCCATGTTTTATCCTTTGCAATAATTTGGCTATCAATCCTGATTAATCTCATCAAATCTAAGCATGCTATCACTATTAGGCTTGAATTTTGTGGGATTAGAACATGATACAGACTCACCACGCACTAATACCTATCCTCTTCAATTTTTCACCGAGGTGCTAACAATTCTGGTATAGCAACTAGTGTCCTCACTTTAAAACAAAATCCTCCTTTTTCGCACAATGATTTCAGTTTGAGTATAAGAATTACTTTTCAACACTCACTCTTAGAACAAAGCCACACTCATTCATACGTTTTGCCATGAACTTGCCCTTATTTTCACTGCCTTAAGTTCGATATACGACTCCTTAGGATCACGATAGGACTTTTTTAGCTAGTAACATAGGCTTGAGGTCAGGTAAGGTATATTTTGGTATACTTTAGTGAATTTTTGCCCTCCTTGACATATCGTCTAAACCTTCCACTGTCTCTCATTTTATCTCGCCCAGTTTCTCATATTCTTTCACCTTGCTATTTTCTCTTCTTTCTTCATTTGTGTAAGTGACTCTCTTCTTTTCTTGCTTGTATTTCTTGTGGATGTTTCTTTTTCTTTACTTTTCTTTTCATCTAATTCTTGAGTCACTTTACTTTTGTTCTTTCTCTCTCTTTGTTCTTTCAACCCCACTTTCGAAAGCATTCCTCATAGTAGCCACCCTCAACTCATGGCTTCGCCATGAGTCAAGGTACACAATACCCAAAGTTGGGTCAGGGCCATAACGGAGGTTGTTTATTCATTAGCCACCCTCAACTTATGTTTTTGGCATAAGCTGAGTTGCACATGTCCAAGGAGGGACCAGGGCCAACACATTGTTCCCAGAAAAGATCAGTTGGGGTGAAAAGAAACGTCTAATTTTAAGCTCAGATTATTTGGATCAAAGAAGGATAAATTTCATTTGGTTTCTTTTATTTAGGCTAGAAGTGGGCTATATTGAATAAGGACCTATGATAATTTCCTAATTGTCTATTACAGCTTACTTTTAGCAGGACTAGCCAAGCAAGTTCTAGCTCAGTACCAATAGTGGACTATTCAAATTTCCTCACACTCACTTGACATCTCATCACTATACCAGATTATCAGACACCTAGTTCGAATTTAAGACTTAGGGTAATGCAATGGTGTAACTCTATTTCATGCTTAGAGCCACACAATTATCAGTTACTATGCCTAGTCATGCATTATTTTCAAGTTTATCAGGATATCATTTTAGCCATCATGCTTCAGAATTAAACTATGTACAAAAGATATAAACATGTCGGTTCAATAGAAAAAGTAATCAGTCTTTTGGGGAAAAAGAACACAGGCAAGAAAACCCCAAAAGAGGATAGTGAATTGGGCTACTCAGACTTCAGCCTAACACTCACTATCCATTTAACCCACCCCCAACAAAAAGGCATGCAATTGTCCCCAATGCATAAAAATCTAAATACAAGAGTGGTAGGTGAAGCAAACCTGTGGCGCAAAGCGCCGTCGATCATCAAGATGGTGGGTCCGGTTCCCCGGAACCCACGTCCTCTGCAATCTGGACACCCTCAGTAGTGTCCTCAGCAACATCGGCACCATCAGTAGTGCCTGCTGCTATCTCCACAGTGTGGGATCTAGACGCCCCAGCCGCTAACTTAGATGCTCTCATTCGGTGCGCGTCCTCCTTAGCAAGGGAGGCTCTCCTCGAGGACTCTATATCTCGGTGCTCCTTCTTTCCGTGCTCACGTCTCGTCCTCTGCTCGACCCTTACTGCTCTTGGCACTCTCTCGAGGGGGAGGTGGTGGAATGTCAGAAGTAGCAAAAAGGGCCGCCAACACGGTGTCCTCAGCAGGGTCGACAGAAGGGGCCTCAGACTCCGGCACCCTAGCCTCTAAGATCGTGTCGATGTCTGCACGAAGACTGTCGACTGCAGCCTGAAGAGTCGACACATCCACCGAAGGGGCTGGTCGGGCAAGCACTCTCAACTCAAAGGCGTCCAGTCGCTGGTTAACCTCAGTAATCTTCTGCCCTGTAAACTGCATCATTTTCCTTTCTAGATGCTCTTCGGACTCAGTGATCGTCTTCTGCATCCACGGCTGGATATGATGCAGAAGAGTGGCCATTTGTGCCTCTAGTTTTTGGACTTGAAAGCGGGACCAGTGCCGGTATAGGGGCTGTGCGAGAGGAGCTCGGGGTTGAGCTACTACCCGGGATAGACTCGACCAGGGTAGTGTCAGTGGACGCCTGTGTAGCTGTGCAGGCCTGGGCTACCATATCAGCAAGATCATCAGCAAGTGGGGGCAGCTCTGGACGGGGCCCTCTGCGTGGAGCCAACTCATTGGCCTCATCTCTGATGAGGCCGACGTCTACAATGCCCTGCGGGGTCTTAAGCTGATCTACATGCCATATGGGCACACCTGCGGACCTGCAAAGGGCAAAGATCATGCACGGGAAAGGGTAGGTAGCAGTGACCTTGAATGCCCTCTCATGCATGACGGCCTGGAGAAGCCATGCAAAGTCCACCTCGAATCCGGCTATCATCGCCGCCATCAACATTGCTCAATCCCAGGTAACGATGTTATCAGCACCTGTGGGGGAAAGGCAGTAACGGACAAGCAGCCAGAAGAACTTTGCTGTGAACGTGAGGTTGGCCTTCTTGATGGCCACATTCGTCTCAGTCACTCAATCGGCACCCTCTCCACCTACTGACAGGTGCAGGGCCATCCACCTCTTGGTGGTCTCTCTCAGTGCTGGCTTGCGCAAGAACTGGCCATCCTTGACTATCTGCTAGTGATAGTCAAACTCAGCAGTGAGGGGAGTCCGAGTAGCATCAATACTCTCGCCGTATAGAAGCCGGTGGATCGCTGGCAGGAAAATGTAAATCGGCACACCCACAACTCGTACCTGCTCCAGTGCCCACCTATCGATCTGTGATCGGAGAGTTGCTATGTAGGATGCGTAGAACTCTCGGACTATTTCCTCGCTGTATCATCCCAATGGACGTGCTGTCCACTCCAAGCGATGCCTAGTGAAGAGGTTGTGGATCTCCAGCCCTGTAAGTACCAGCCGCTCCAAAGTGAGTGTTCGAGTCATCACTCATTTATCAGTCAGGAACTTGGCGTCGAAGTAGACTTGAAACTGCACGTCGACACACCACCGGTTGGGATAGTCCGTGGCTGGAGTGGGGACCTGAGCTAGTGAGCCGGATGTAGAGTTTGAACTGTCAGCCTCATCAGACAAGGCTGACGCTGCAGCGGTGGCGAGTGCGGGAACCTTAGCAGAGCCAGAGGCTTCATCGGACCAGGATACTCTTAAGGAGCCTGACGCTCCTTCCTCATTTGTGGTTGAGGTGTCATAGTAGATAGTACGTGCAAATGATCAATATTAGTACGAGTAGTGGCAAACAAGACAAGCGAAACCATACAAAATAAAATATTAAAAATAATATGTCATTGCTGTAGAAGCAGTGACACACGGGCCTGGTGACGGATCATTGTGACTATGATGGACCGTCGTGAGGTCCGTCGTGTTTTACTTAGACTATGTATATATAGAGACCCTGAAGGAGAGTCTCTGACTATCATGACGGTATGTGCAGGACAGACCGTCACAGGTACGACCGTCCGTCGTAGGACACTTGAGAAAAAAAATGGAGCCCCTTAGGAGAGGGGTCTCTGACCGTCATGCAGGACGGACCATCGTGGGTACAATGGTCCGTCACATGTGTCCATTGAAGGACACTTGAAAAAAATGAGAGACCCTTAGAAATAGGGTCTCTGACAACCAGAACGGTTGTGCAGGACAGACCGTTATGAAGACGACGGTCCGTCACATGTGTCCGTTGGGGAACACTTGGGAAAAAAATGAGAGACCCTTAGAAACAGGGTCTCTGTCTAGCATGACGATTGTGCAGGATGGACCGTTGTGAGTAAGACGATCTCTCACATGTGTCCGTTGGGACAAGGGTGCTAGGGATTTTGCAACGGACCCTATGACGGTCCGTCGTGGATAAGACTGTCCGTCATCGGGGTCTCATTTTGAATGACAGTTACAGAACTAAGGGTACCCTAAGCATCCTCGATAAACCCACATCAACCTTGTAGTGTTTTGGACCTACATGTATCTAACCCAACTACCTAGGAAACTAGCAATGCAAAAGCACCTATGTCTAGGGTGGTAAACATGGCAATTTCAAACATTTGTAACCTAGGTTAGAGAGATTCTTCTAAAGTAAACAACATACGAAGAGGAAATAAACATAATACTAACTAGTAAACAAAAAGGCAAGATAAATGAGTATAAATTTAGAGATACATACCTTAGAAATGGAGAAAAACAAATGTACAAGTACTTGGTGGCAAGGTAGACACTCACAACAGCAGTTTGAACTAGTAGATAACACTTTAGAGCTTTGGGGAATTGTGAGAGGCCAATGATCGGAGGTTGAGAGAGAAACAGATTGTTGAAGTTGAGAAGGAAAGAGTAATGGAAGAAATAATGAAGTAATGGGGGTGAAATGAGGGGTTGGGGAGTTTAAACGTTCTGATTTTGAAAAAGGGTTCAGCCGGGTAGGGTCGGGTATACCTCATTAATCACGCAATGGTTCCCTGACGATGGTCCGTCGCAGTTGTGACGACCCGTCATTTTTCCGTCGCGTGTGCCCTAGTCTCAAAGTAACAGAAAAATGTGCATGGTACGACGACTGCATACGACGGTCCGTCGTAGGCGGAACGGTACGTCAATGTGTCCGTCAGTGACTGCTGCAGAGTAATTTTCTGCAGAATTTCCTGGTGATATGCCTGCAAATTTAAAACTCATTAGTAGAAAAATGCTACCATTACTAAAAAGACTATAAGTATTGGGTTTCCTCCCAACAAGCGCCTGATTTAATGTCGCAGCACGACTGGGGACCCTTGATTACTCTGACTTCATCAAGATGGTATGCCTCTATCACTTTATTCCCCGATGCTTTATGCCCAAAATAGAGTTTTATTCTATCTCTATTCCTCTGAAACTGCATTCCCTCCTTGGCTTTCAACTCAACTGCTCCATGAGGGAATACTTGGGTAATCGGGTAAACGCCATTCCATTTGGACTTGAAATTTCCCGGAAGACAAGGCACCCCAGAACTGTCTACAAGCACCAAATCCCCAACCATAAACTCTTGTTTTGCATTTTTCTGTTCAGTCTCCTTCTTCATCTTTTCTTTGTGGGATATGGCAGATACCGATTGGAGCTCATCACTCTGCCTCATGGTCCTATAAATGTTGAAGGTCGCTTCTTCATTATTCAACTCAAATGTCATCTGTCCTTTTTCCATATCAACTAATGCTCTACTTGTAGCAAGGAATGGCCTCCGAAGAATAATGGGTACTTCAAAATCAACTTCGCAATCAAGAATAACAAAATTTGCTGGAAAGATGAATGACTCCACTTTTACTAGCACATCATGGAGTATACCTATGGGCCTTTTCACTGTCCGATCGGCCATCAGTAGCCGCATCGCAGTGGGTTTTGGATCCCCCAAACACAACTTCTTTTAAATTTAGAGGGGCATTAGATTTATGCTTGCCCCCAGATCACATAATACTTTCGCAAAATGCAATGACCCAACTGTACAAGGAATAGTAAACGCACCCGGATCTTCTTTCTTTTGTACTAGGGATCTTGTAGCAATAGCACTACAATGCTGCAATCTATCATCATCCTCAAAAGTGACCGATCTTTTTTTGGTGACCAGATCTTTCATAAATTTGGCATATCCGGGCATTTGTTCTAGAGCTTCTACCAAAGGGACATTGATAAAGAGCTTCTTTAACATTGTTATAAAGCACCGGTATTTACCATCCTCGGTCTTTTTCACTAATCTCTGAGGGAAGGGTGGTGGTGGCCTAGGCATGGGAATTACCTTGATAGATACTTCTGCATCTTTTCCATTACTTCTCTCTGCTTCACCACTACCCTTTACCACATTATCATTATCCTTTCTCACATTTTCCTCAATAGATGGCATAGGTGGGTCAATGGTTTGCCTACTACCCTGAGTAGTGATTGCCATACAATGCGCATCGTTCTTTGGATTTTGGACAGTGTTGCTAGGAAGAGTGCCCGGTTGCCATGTGTTCACTGTCGCAGATAATTGGGCCACTTGCAATTCAATCTGTTTAATCGAAATTGCATGTGTATCAACTTTTTGCCCAATACTAGCTAAATCACACCTCAACTCTATAATGTGTTCATCACTAGTGTCGAACCTCCTCATCATTTTGTGCAACATATCCTCAACTCGCGCCATACTATCTCCACCATCCCTAGGATTAACTTCACAATTTTGAGGAGTAACATAGGGTCCATTCCTGTCGTTTCTATTACCATAGTTACCCCTGTTGAAGTTGTTGTCGCAATTGTAGTTTCCATCTCATACATAATGACCCTCACGGTTGTAGTTACCATAGTTCCGACCTTGGTTCCCTTGACCTTGGCGCCAATTCTCCTGATTAGAGCCTTGGGCACTTGGTTAGAAACCCCCAATCTTTTCATTTACTGCATAGGAATCCTCCTCATAATAACACTCGTCGTTTGGAGGTGGTGGTTTAGCCAAGTGGTTGACTGCGTTTATCTTTTCTGCACCACCAGTGACATGTTTTAGTACCAACCCAAGCTCAGTTCTCATCTGAGCCATTCTTCACGAAACTCATCTGTGGTTTGGTTGTGAGTGGACTGCACTGCGAAGGTGTTTCTTCCTGTATAGAACTTCCTAGTACTCCAAGCTTTGTTATTTCGGGAGATTTTCTCTATTCTTTTGGGCAATCTCTGCATAAGGGCATTCTCCATAAGATCCACCTGTTATAGTGTCCAACACCGCTTTGTTGTTATCATCCTGTCCCCGATAGAAGTATTCCTTGAGTGACTCATCATCTATACGGTGATTTGGAACACTTCTCAAGAATGAGGTGAATCTATCCCAAGAACTACTAACTGACTCTCCTGGTAGTGCCACAAAGTTGTTCACTCTGTCTTTGTGGTTTAGTTTCTCGGAGACCGGATAGTAGCGTGCTAAGAAAACATCTCTTAATTGGTTCCAAGTGAAGATTGAGTTGTACGGGAACTCAGTGAACCATATAGAAGCCTCTCCCATCAGTGAGAGAATTACATCTAGATCCAAATCAGGCCTCCCCACACAACTTTACACACAGCCCTTACCTTAGCTATATGGGCATGTGGATCCGCAGAAGGTAGCCTGAAAACAAACCTCTGGCAATGAGCATTTGTATCAGACTACTAGTTACCACAAAAGTGTGGCCTGTGGGTAAATGGGGCAAGACAAGTGGCCTATCCCAGTCTGCTATGTTATCATACCCTCTGTAGTATGCTTGGGGCCGTGGAGCGAGGTGTTGTCCCCTCTGTTGATGTTAACCCAGAGCATCAGGTAACATCTAACCATGAACATCAACCGGATTTGAGATGTTCTGGTTCGGATCCTCATCATTTATTCCCAAGTTTCGATTCATATTGCGCAGTGTACGCTCTAGCTCTTGATCGTAGGGAAACAAGGGTTCTCTTCCTCTCCGTGTATTTGGCATACAAGAAGGATAGTTCTGAAAAGAAATCAAAAACAATAAAACAAAGTAAAATCAAGAAAATATCAACTAAACTATATTAATAAGTTTAAGTTAATCTAAAAGCTAAAATCCCCAGCAGCGGCGCCAAAATTTGATACGCTCAAACTTACTTCTTAAATAAGAAGTAAAGCGGTCGTGTCAAGTAAATAACCCAGCTAGTGAGGTTGGGATCGTTCCCACGAGGAAATTAGTCTAGACTTAACTTCATTCTATTATTACTATTGTTTGGTTAATGACTTCCTTGGAAAGTAAAAAAAACAAAAAAGGGGGGTTTCTATTTCTAAATGAGTGAAAATAACTAACGAACTTGAAAGAAACACTTAACAGCTTTGAATGTTAGGTTTTAATCAATTAATCAAAGTAACTAGGGTTTACGTGCTCCTTACAGGTTTATCACTTGATAATTCTAACTATAACAATTATTTCCTAGTATCTTGCATGCAAAGTGATAAGTTATGTATTTCTAAATCCTTGGTCTGGCATCTAGAAAATCTCACTCCGCACCTTGGTTCGGCTACGTGTGTTGCTATCCTAACACTTATCCTTACCTCATATTAAGCATCGTATTCGATATTTGACTAAGTTATTACCTCGTACCAATCAATACTAGCCTATTAGATAGTATACACTAAATCTATGTTAATAATTCTTTTATAATATCTACCTCCTTTGTCCGGCAAGTAGCATTAAGGCGAGTTCTAACGTTGTCCATCCGTTAAAAAGACTTTTAAGCGAAAGAATTATTAATACATGCAAGATACTAATCTAGAATTGTTATTTTAGTTAGGGTTTATCTCATTATTTGTCTATTGTTCCCACAACCCTAGTTATGGAGTTTAGTTACTCATAGCATAAACACAATATTCAAATATATGAAATACGAATTCAAGTACTTACTTCAATGAGAAAGAATAAAATACAAAGATTGCTTGATTAATCTCCGAAAATCACTTGCAAGAATCTCAAAATATAACAATAATACACAAAGTCTAGTAATACGGAGTCTAACTATCTGGTGTCTAACCTCAAAGAGGAGGTTTTTCGAGCTATTTATAAGAAAAAAACAAAAACCGAATTAAACAAGGATTCTAATTGGTTGAAATCTTCCAAAACGCGGCTGGGTCGACGGACCTCGCGATGGACCGTCGTGGTCACAACGGACCATCGTGGACTCCGTCGTCCCATACTTGTGCAATTTATTTTGCTGCTCTCTTCATTCCCATCGACGGAAAATATGACGGACCGTTATAGGCACAACGGTCCGTCGAGGGTCTTTATTCTAAAACACTTCAACTCTTGAAATCTGGGTACTGGGATCACTTCTCTAAACTTCACGACGAACCTGCAGGACGGACCGTCAGAGACACGATGGACCGTCACAAGCTTCGTAATCCCACACTTGGTCAGACTTCCCCATCTTCCTTCAGCAGCTGCACTACGCTATAGACTTCTTGCATGATTAAGGTTAGTTTTTGACTATTTCTACCATTAAAGGTTGCCCCCGTTACTTGAAACATGATCTCTACATGTGACAATCGTTTTCCCTTTTATTAGTTGCGTCTGGAGCTACTTTTCAATAACATAAATTCTTAGTTATTGGTAATTCTTAGAATATTATACTTAGTTAACTAAGATATTCATCTCAAGACTCTTTGATGATTGTATATACGAATTTCTATGGACATTTCATCAACTTGGACCAATATAAGAAATGTGCCAATTTACGCTTACTAATTAAGTGCTTATAGGTGTTCACCATATGTGTATATATAGTGTTTGTCAATCTTAGGACATAAGGAACAACTTTAGTGAAGGAACTACAGTCTTTTGAGCGCACTGGAAAGGTATGATAAGGCTATTCTGTTCGTTTGGCATGATTAATTAGAGTTTGCGAGTAATATAATAGGTTAGTTAATTTTGATAATTTTATAAAAGTAATGATGTGAGTGGTCATACACCCTCATTTTAGGGACGCATAGTCTGTAAAGAAAGATCCAATGTTAGAAACGACTTGGATATAATTCATTTATGTTGTTTACAACTAAATTGCTCGCCTTTAGCCTATTCACTTGTTTGTTGTCGTCCTTGGGGCTATTTATTTTTTTTATTTGTTGAGATAAGAACTTTCTATGGGAGCTATGATATTGTCTAGTAGGAATACGCTATTGCCAATGAGGGCTATGTGTTTCCCATAGAGCTATACTGATAAAAAGAAGTGTTATGTGTTTCTTACGGGGTTATTTTGTTGCCAAAGAGGGCTACGTGTTGCCTATAAGACTATGCTGATTAAGAGGAAGGTATGTGCCACACACAGAACAATGATATAGCCTAGGAGGTCTATGCGCTTCTTACGGGGCAATATCGTTTCCAAAACAAGGCTATGTGACTTCGTACAAAGATAAGGCGATACCAGTAAGAATATGTGGATTGATTCATATCTTATGGGCATATGGGGGCCTAGGTAGGTGTTATGGTGTTTGTACCTTCTGAGCTTATTGGGGGCTTGGTTAGGTTGTTATTTAATCATTTTTTGCATTTTTAGATTCAGTGGTGGGTTAGCATTCTTATCTAAATTTTGACTTCCTTACATGATTGCTTTGGGTATATTATGATATTTGCTCATTTAGTATTGTAACAACCCTCAAAATGGACTAGCATAAACTAGATTTTCATATGAGATTCTTAAGTTAATAACTTGCTTAATTAATGAGAAACCGTATCCAAGGGTTTGAATGAGTTGATTTAAGGTCAAACATCAAAGAGTGACCAAGACGTTCGGAAACTAGTCTTTTGTGTGCTAGTGTGTCCTTGTTTGTTGTATATGTTATTATTTGTGGTTTGGAGTTTAAAATCAGTGGAGGTTACCCTAGTGTGTTAATAATCAAGTTTAGGTAAACATTTTGGGTACGATTCCCCAAGGACCAACCTAAGGGCACTTGAGAAGGGCCCAAGCTTTTGCATCAAGGATGCCAAGTGCGACAATATATGAAAACAAGGGCCCGACGCGCGTCTGTCATGCATAGGAAAAAAGTTGTCTTCGCGTCACGGGTTTGTCACACACCTTTCTACATCAAATTAATTTTAAGAAACAAAATTTAGGAGTGCCTCAGTGACGTGCCATAATAATCCATATTTTACTGCATCAATAAAAGTTAAGTTAGACATAATTAAAAAGGTCCATCTAAGTTAGGGGTGTTTTGGCTATTTTATGGGAATAATATTTATTGAATTTAATTCAATTTACACCCATTCTCACACAAAAACAATTACCAAAATTGAACACCAAATTGCTCTCACTTCTCTCTAAATTCACCCTCTACTCAAATCCTCCATAGAAGAACCTTCAAGCTCAAAGGAAGAAGATAAATTCTCCAAATTTTAAACCCAAATTTTGTGGACACGATTTCAATAAGGTATGGTAATTTCATCCTTGATTATTTCAAATGATTTTCAAAAGATCTAGAAAATCCTGTTTCAAATTCTAAGCATGGGTTCTTACATTAAAAGGTTTAAATTGATGATTTATGAAGTATTCAATGTTAATTGAGGGTTTTATGATCAGAAACACCATCATGTATTCCTTGAATTTATATTTTAGGATCTAAATTGGGTGTATTTATTTTGACCTAAGTATGATAGATTCATGTTTAGACTGTTATGGGCTACTGAATTATATATTGCCTATTAAATGGAAGTTTTTATCTTTTACTTTATATAGTGATATCTGTCTTGTTTTTGGTTGAATCATTGATATGGATTATTTAGTGGTCTTAAACTTATGGGCATTGTAATGGGTAAGTTCTGTTGATGTGTGGAATTGTTGGAGATGTTAAGGATTGTTGATTTTTGCTATTGGAAGGTTGTAAGCTAAACTAAGTCGCTTATTAAATGTGGAATTGATATGGAATCTCTATATGGTCCACTTATGGTGGAGGTGGTTAACTGTTATAAATGTTATGAACATTGTGTTGTTGTTATTATTATGTGAATTGTATTATTACATTTTAGAGCTTATATGGTTGTACAATGTGAAGGATGATATTGTATATGTGAATGTATAAGGTAAAGGTACTCATGTGATGTCTATATGATATCTTATGGGGGATATATGGTGATTATTGAAAGTATCTATTTTTTTCATGTTGATATATGATGATGAAGGACCCACAAGTCTGTGTAGAATGATGTTGTATCTTGTGTTTGTAGACTCAGCTGTCTTTACTTGGTATTTGAATTATATTGAATGGAAGTCTGGGATTGATAGACCTAAAGTAGGTATCCTTCAATGAAATACTAATATGGAACCTTGAATTAAAAAAACAAAAGGTTAATAATGAAGCCTTGATTTGGTATACCATAATGGTGCCTCCTTCTTGAGTGGAATGATGGACTTGAAGGTTGTTTTGGTGGAACGTCATGAAACCATCTATAAGAAAGTCATAAGAGTTATCTTTGGTAATGGTATTATTAACTGGTAGGGCTTAGTAATGCTACCTTCTCTAAAACACATATATAGATGAACTTAATCTATGAGAAATAAGGCAAAGCATCGAGCAAATATACTTTTGGTAGTAGGTCTACTTGATAATAAAACAACATTACAAAGAAACCCTTAATATCCCCTCAACCATGTTCCAACATCGGATGTGTCCTAGTTCTACCCTTGGCAAGTAGAACACCCTCCACAGGGTAAGATACACTCCAAATTGCATGCCTAGATAGTGTGGTCTATGTTTCGTAATGTCTATTCTAATCATGTGGTATATGCACTCTAGTTATTGGATAGGTTCTACAACATATAGGTAGTGGAATTGGATGTTATCTAACATGGCACAAGTAGGCATTTAAGATGCTAAAGTGAGATCCCTAAGTCTTCCAAGACTAATATGTGAAGTCCGTTAAATGTATGAATGTCCTCTTTAGTATCTCTAGTAATGATTGTTAACTTGTTTGGTTGTGTAGAAAATGAAAATATCCTTATCTTGGGTAATCTTAAGGAACATTTAGGTGCTTATTGAAGAGGTTGTATGGGCGGTCTCTTCATTTCTTACGTAGGTGGGTCATAGTATAATCTTAGGTAGTGGGTCTAAACGGATAAATGCACTACTAAGTGATTAAGGTCTTACCTTGAAGACTCTGTAGAAATTATCTTATATGTTGGTAATGGACTTGTAAGATGTCTAGCATGCAAAGTATATCTCTAAGTAAATGTCCCCTTTTTCATGGTTTTATTGCATTTTCACCATACATATTGCCTAATTGTACTAATTCGATACTTTCTCTATTTTTTACAAGTGTAGGTTGTGGAAAATGAGGATTCGTAGAGTTGAAGCTTTGGAAGTAGGACTTTCTTAAGATTGGGTATGTTCTCATATGTTCGAGGACATGGATGTTCTTTTTAGTTTTCTTTCATTAAAGACTTTGTATTAGATATAAGTTTCTTTTAAATGTGTGGTCTGTGTTCTTGATGTTAGATTCCTAACGTTGAGTTTATGTTTGTTATGTGAGACTAGATTTCTACTTGTTTATAGAGCTTCATTTTAAAAGCGTTTTCTTTTAATTCATTTGTTTTCTCTAACAAGTTTTAAATTTCTGCACTATATTATGACCGCCGCTAGGTGAAGTACGCTGTGTGGTGACTTGAGGGTGCTTCTGGTTCGTTACAAACTTGATAATAGAGGATAAGGTTATTAAACGGTCTTTAGGATTCTAACATTCATAAGCCACGTCCAGTAGAGCCTTGTTCATCGTTATGAGTTGTTACAAATCTATGAGCGAGACTATAGTACGAAAGAAGTTTCACTTTCTTCATTACTCTTGTGTCATGCAATATAGTTTAGTTATAGGAGTCTTTACTAATCTCTTATCTTGTCTTTGTACGATATGAATACAAGAAGGACCCCCGTAAGAAGAGTAGAAGATGGTGTGGTGAATGATGGAGTTCCTTCCCAAGGTAAACAAGGCCGTCAACATGAACAAGTCCCTTTGGTCAACCAAGAGAATGTGGTTCCGGTGGTTACCCTGGATATGTCTAATAAATAGGTTAGCGGATCTCTTGTTTTCTTAGACCAAGACATGATGACAAAAGAAAATAGAGATATGGGACCTAGGGTGAATGCAATTAAGAGCACTATGGCCTCTAGGTTGAGGGACTTTGTTAGGATGAGTACTCCTATATTTCATGGTTCTAAGGTGGGAGAGGATACAAAAGAATTCTTAGATGGTGTTTATTAGGTGTTGTGTTCTATGAGGGTTAATTCTAAGGAGAAGGCGGAGTTTGATTCATAACAATTAAGGTATGTTTCTTAGATGTTATACACACAATGGAAAGACAATAGACTGGTCTAATCGGATCCTATAAAATGGGAAGAGTTTAAGGAAAAATTCTTAGAGAAACATTCACCATGTGAAATGAGAGATTTTAAGGTTGAGGAGTTTATAATCCATAGGTGAGGTAACATTAGTGTGGAGGAGTATTCTTTGAAATTTAACCTCTTATCTAAGTATGATCCATCTCTATTGTCTAAACCTAGGAATGAAATGAATACTTTTGTGACTGGTGGTGCTGAACTTGTGAAAGAACACTGTCGTACCGCTATGCTTCATAATGACATGAACCTCGGTAGACTCATAGTGTATAATCAATCCATTGTAGAATCCAAGCATAGGAGGATGACAAATATTTTTAAGAGAGGTAGATCCAATGAGAAAAATCAACATAGGTTTAAGAAGAGGGAACCAAACCAACATATCTTTAGTGCTTCTAAGGTTATCAATGAGGGGGTGGTAGATCTCCAATTTTTAAGCCTACTTTCTCTACTTGTGGAAAGAATCACTTTGCGAAGTGTTAAGCCGGTGCTAGGGGATTCTTTTGTTATAGAAAGAATGCCCACAAGGTTAGAGCTTTTGCTACTATTTCTACTAGAGGAAGAGATGTTAGAGAAAGATCCCTATAATGGTCTTATTGTTGGTGAACAAAAGAGGAATCACTTTTATGGTGTCAAAGATAATAAGGAAACAGATCAGGATGAAAGTGCTGGTAAGTTATAATCATTTACCTTTGTGATAAGATTTTATTGTGTTATTCATGATGAGGTAGATGGGGTTTTCCCTAGTGGGGGAGTATGGTGAATAGTTGTATCGATGGATTTTTTCTCTTCTCTTCTATACTATTAAATTTTGAGGTTTAGAATTTCCTAGTATCATGTTGCATGTTTTTTGAGTCTTTGTAAAAATGAGTTTCCTTGATCCCTTGTGACCTTGCTTATTTTCATGAGTATATGTTTATATTGGTAAAATGAGTTTAATTACTTGGTCTCTCATGTTGATGTGCATCTTTAGTAAATTTCCTAAATGTTGTATGAGTAGACTTATGAACATATTTAAAGCTGGCTTATAGGAATATGACATAATTGTGCTTCTATGAGAAATTGGCATAATGTGTTTAGGAATTTTGTGATGAGAATAATGATATATGTGGAAGGAAGTTACTCCAATATGAATGAAAATATGGAGTTTTAATGCATGGTAAGTTTGAAGATGTTTTTCCTACCTTCTTCTTGTGTTTTAAGCCTATATATGTGAAGTTTATGTTTCTTCTAGAATGATATATTGAATGAAATTGGTTAATGTATGATGGTGGGATGCTAGTATTGAGTCTTTACCTCTTTGAAATGTTTTAAGTTCATTCGAGGATGATTGTTTCAAAGTGGGGGAGACTATAACCACCCTCAAGATGAAATAGGATAAATTTTATCTTCTTGTGAGATTCTTGAGTTAATAAATTGATAAAACAATGAGAAATAGTTTTCAACGGCTGGAATGAGTGACTTTTAGATCAAACATCAAGGAGCGACAAAAACGTCCGGAAACTAGTTTTTTGTGTGCTAGTGTATCCTCGTTTATTGTATGTGTTTTTATGCTTTATTTGACTTCTAAAGTCAGTGGAGGTGATCCCTGTAACTTAATAATCGAGTTTAGGGTAAAAATGGTATGGGTACGATTCCCCAAAGACCAACCTAAGGGTCCTTAAGAGGGTCCCAAGCTTTTGCCAAAAGGCTGCTAAGGCAGCGTGGATGTGGCAATATATGGAGGCAAGGGCGCAATGCGCACTTGTCACTAAGAGGAAAATTGTTGCCTTTGTGTAGCAAGCTTTTCACACACCTTTCTTCCTCGAATTAATATTTAGAAACAAAATTTGAGAGTGCCTCCGCCATGCGCAACCCTTTTCTATATTTTAGTGCATCAATAAAAGTCAAGTTAGACTTAACTAAGAAATTCCAACTAAATGTGGTATGTTTTGGGTAGTTTAGGTTGCTTGTATATATTAAATTTAAGTAACTTTACACCCATTTCCACACAAAAAAAATCCTTAAATTGAAAATCCAATTTCTATCACTTCTCTCTAAATGCACTCTCTACTCAAATACTCCATAGAAGAACCTTCAAGATCCAAGGAAGAAGATCCATTCTGTAAGTTTCAACAAAAGTTTTATGGATAGTACTTAAATAAGGTATGGTGATTTCATCCTTGATTTTTCTCTCATTCAAGGAGCCAATTTCAAAGGATTTGAAAAACATTTGAAAAACAATATATAGAATTCTAAGCTTGTGATCTTGCATTAAAAGGTTTAAATTTAAAATTTATGAAGCATTTATTGTTAATTTAGGGATTTATGATTAGAAATTTCATGAACTCATGTATTCCTTAATTTTTAATTTTAACTCTAAATTTTGTGTACTTATTTTGAGCTAATTATGATAGACTCATGTTTAGAATGTTATGAGTTATTGAATTATATGTTGCCTATTAAACGAAATTGTTCATAGTTTACTGTATAGCATTGCACTACAACATTTTAGGCCTACGTCCACACTAAATCTGAGCAACGCTTGTTAAGTGTTGCCTAAAATATTTTTGGGAACGCTTTTAAAGTGTAGCCTAAAATTTCTACTTTGGGCATTGGTAATATTGGCAACACTTATAAAGTTCACCCTTTAATGGTATACGCTACACTTTATAAGTGTTATGATAGTGTGAAATAAATGGCAACAACTATTTACATATGTGGCCACGCATTTAAATTGTACTAATTTTATAATTGAAAAAAACACATATTAAAAGGGTTGTCTAAAACTTTTCACTAAAATATCATTTTCCCTCCAATATTTTCAACTCTCCCTCCCATTTTTATTGGTCAAAAAAATAATTGATAAAATATTAATAAAAAAAATCTCTTTCTGTTTTTTCCTATCCGAGACGCTTAAATATTTCTCTTGAGCTCTAGAACTCTTTCTCTTTACGCTTTACGCTGTCGAATTTCTCCAGAACTGAAGACATGAAGAACTGAAGACTTGAGCTCTAGAACCGGAATTTCTCAAAGACTTGAGCTGAAGATAAAGAGGTGGTGATGGAAGAACTGAAGAGTGGAAGCCGAAGAACTTAGGTGCTGAGATTCCTTTTCATTCTCATATACCTATTTTATGAAGGTAAAAAATAATTTTGTACAACCTATATTCCTCTATATTCTCTAGTAATATGAAAATCTACAAATCTACAAACAGTCAATTGGTTGAATCGTTGTTTTGTATTTTGAAGAAATTGATTACTTTTGGGGTTTTTACAGCTGAAATTTCAAATTAAGGAAAGAAAGTGTATAGTGTTATCTTTAATCTTGTGCGGCATTTTTCGAACTTTTAAGATTTTCCTTATACTAGTCTATGAGAATGACTTCAATACTTAAGATTGATGAGCTTATGAAGAAGAGTATATACGATACTAGATATCTTAGGAAAACTTCACATCGAATTGAGCTACTGATGCTTTTGGGCATGTTAATAAAGTAGTATGAGGGGAAATTTGTGAACCACATGATAATACCAACTAATATTGAAACATAAAATATGTTCCACTAGAGCATTGAAAAGATCGTGAAATATTTGGCTTCACTTATTTAAACCTATGAGGAGACTTTCATGTTCTCTGATATGATAAAAAACAAATTGAACATGGAACTTTTGTAGGTTACTTCAAAGGGAATATGGCACCAATACTTCAAGTATAATTGTGCTTAAAGTGTCACTGTAATTAGTAATTAGTAAAGATATAAAGATATGCTATTGTTAAATTGGCATATGATTTTTAAAAAAGAGTCAGGGGAATGACTAGTTTTAAAATGTGATAGAAGAACAATATGTATTGAAACATACTCTAGTTGCTACGTATCAAGTCTGAGCTAAACATTTGTCTAAATAATGAGTTAACAAACAATAGGGAAACGACGACTAGAGCCACAATTCACCCAAAGAAGTTAGCACTGTGATGATCATCAAGCTCTCTTTCGCGTTGATTTTTGCAGCAGAGCTGTTGTGAAAGTCAAATCCAAAAGAGTTGGACGTCTGAGGTGGTACTGTTACCATCAATGAAGCTGAAATGCAAGTTAAAAAGGCAAATTCTTTGAACAAACCCCTAGAAACATTATGTTGTTATGTAATTGAACTATTGAGACAGTATAGAAAGGTCATATATACCGACAACAAATTATTTCTAACTTCATGTTTGAATCATTCAAAGTATCTTTAGTTTTTGCATGAATCATCTGGAATTTATATTGAGAAACCTCTAAATTTTGATTTCTCTATGCAAAAGACTAATTTGATTATGGTCCTTGAATGTACATTCTGTACAACTCATAACAGTTTCCTTCTACTTGGTTATTTTCCCACAAGAAATCAAATCTGATGTTGTAAATATGTTCTAGTCTGACAGGGATCCTTCTATGATGTGCATTAACGTGCTATGATGTGCACTAACTTGCATATATGAAGATCTCAACTAAAATTTGGTTACTTTTTGCATCGCTCAAATGAGTATTAAGTAACTCTGAACTTGTCACATATACTCGATGTGGTTTTGAAAAATGTTCAGTGGTGGCGAAACACTCTAAATGCAATTGTGTTTTCTCTCTTTAATTACTGTTAGTGGCTTTAGTTCGAATAGAGCTAAGTTTTTACTTCTCTTGTTTCTGTTCATTTTGCTTGTTTGGTATTTGTTGGAGTCTAGTTTTGCTATGTGAGATTTAGTTCCTTGTTTTACCATGTGGAACATATTAAATACACATGTAATCTCAGATCAAATATGTATGAATAAACATAACTTCATCAATAACTTCACTAATAAACTAGAGTAATAGAACTTGCTAGTTCAATTTGTAGTGGTACACATACAAAACATGAATGTATAATCAACAACTCATATAACTTAGTGTAAGTAGAGGTTGGGGAGTTATACCTCAGCAGAGAAGCACATAATGAGAAAGAAAGCTTTGCAACCTTTTCTGTATGGTTTTACGTTCGAAGTGCCACCAGGTTCATAGGTGATTTTCACATAATTCTTAAATGTTGAATTTTTATTTTATCATGATGCATAACTAATCTCATTAGTGCTTGTTATTTTACGAGGATCAACATGTGTTCCTGTGATATGATGTTAATTTTGTTAATTGTTGAATTTCTTAATTTTGTGTTCTTTCTTGATGGAATAAATTTGTTTGCTAGAGGAATTGATATTCAAGCATTTAACGTTGTTATCAATTCTGATTTTCCTTAGAACTTAAAAATATATTTGTACAGGGTATGTATAACAGATCTTTGATCTTGCTTATTGACTTATATATTGTTTTTGCTATTTCATCATTGGTAATTTGTTTTGAAGGTTGGACGATCAGGGAGATTTGTGAAGCTTGGTTTAGCAATTATCCTAGATACTTTTGAGGATCACTTCACTTTGTATGTATTAATTATGTTCGTTTCTTTTATACTAGATCATTAAGCTCTATGTGTTGATTGCTGCTACTACTGATAGTATCTATCTTACTGTGAGATAGAGAATTGAACAAGAATGAGGAATAGAGATCATGGAAATCCCTTCACATATAGATCAACCTATATATAAAGTCTTATATGTTAGCGCCCCTTATTTTTCTAAATGGTTTTTTGATGATGTAAATTGAGTTTTTTTGTAGCCCTTGTAGGTTCTAATTATAGGGTGATTCATGAAAGTTAACTACAGTAGATAAGAAAACTGATAAGAACACACTCCATATGCCAACTGCTACTTAACATTGAAAAAATAGATGCCTAGGACTCTCCAACATTGTTTGATGGCACATATAACATTCATCAATACATGTTTTTCGTAATGGAAAATGTAGTAAATTTTAAACTTAAAAGCTAGTTCAACTTGCTTGCATTGGATCGTTTTAATGGTTTTCTTCCTTTTTTAGATTTTGGAAGGCTACATAGCAATTGAAGTAAAATTAATGAACACTTTAAAATAAGGTTTCCGCTAGACCTTATCATAAGATTCTGTTATGTTTTGAACACTTCAAGATTCTTGAAATATTTCATTATTCTTGATTAGTTCATTAAATTTTGTCTATCCTATTAATTCACTTTCTTTCTTAATTCTTTTTATCTTATTAAATTTTTTTATTTTCCCTTAGAACAATAATCAACATTCAAAAACATTTGTGGAGGATTCAAAGTTTTATTTTGCATAACACAATGACTATGTAAGAAACTATTATTATCTCATAACACATGATTTTTGTAACTTAATCATGAATTTAGTTAATCTTATTAAAATATCAAATATTTATATATTATTATAATAATTCAAATATCCCATCAAGGATTGGATGAATTTAGCAATGTATAGCAAACCCTATATTGATGGTGGGGAATCATATCTAGATTTTGCTTTCTCTTATAGAAATCCTCACAGAGAGGAAATTCAGTATCCATGTGCAAAAATGTTGTAATATTCGTTGGACTCGATGGAATGTAGTGTATGATCATCTAATATGCTATGGATGTGTTAAATGTTATACTATATGGATCAATCACGGAGAATGGGATTTCAAGTTGAATGTTGAAGAGGATATGGATTGCTCGCATGATGATATTGTCGGATTCTTGAATGATAAATTTAGATATGTTGCACAAGCAGAAGGATCTTATAAAGGTCCAAATGAAGATACAAAGAAATACTATAACTTACTTTAAGAGGCAAGCCAAGAATTCTATCCTGGTTGTACAAGATTCTCTAAATTATCATTCAAACTTCGTTTATATTTGTTGAAGTGTCTACAAAGATGGAGCAATGAATCATTCACTTCTCTTTTAGAGTAATCAAATGAGGCGATGCCTGAGTTTAACATTCCTCCCTCTTACAATAAAACCAAGTCTATTGTTAGGAATCTCAGCCTTGATTATGAGAAAATTGATGCATGTCCAAATGATTGCATGTTGTTTAGGAATCATCATAAGGATGATAAATTTTGTCATACTTGCAGATCTTCATGATATATTAATAATCCTAATGATGATAGTCAGATTGAGTCTTCTAAAAAATCACATCGAGTTTCAGCAAAGACTTTGAGACACTTTCCATTAATTCCTAAACTCAAAAGCTTATTTATGTGGTCAAAGACGGTAGATTGTTTGAGGTGTCATGAAGGGGAGCGGTAAAAATATTAAATGTTATGGCATCCCGCTGATGGTCAATCATGGATTCGTTTTGATAGGTTGCATCCAGATTTCGCACTAGATTCTCCCAATGTGAGACTTGGATTAGAAAGTGATGGGTTCAATCCATTTCGAACCATGATTATATCTCATATAACATGGCCAATTATGTTGATGATGTATAATCTGCCGCCTTGGATGTCCATTAAATCTAAATATTCTATACTTTATTTAATTTTACCTGTGCCACGATCATCTGGAAATGACATTGATGTTTACTTAAAGCCATTGATAGATGAGTTAAAATTGTTGTTGAATTCTGTGGTTGAAAAATATGAATCTTCAAGAAATTAAACTTTTCAAATGTGAGCAACACTTATGTGGACAATCAGTGACTTTCCTGCATATGCTATGATGTCTGGATGGAGTACAAAAGGAAAGTTTGCTTTCCCTTGTTGTAACTATAACACTAATTTTCACTATCTTAAGCATAGTCGAAAAATGTGTTATATGGATCATCGTGTTTTTCTACCCATGGATTATCCATGGAGATCTAACAAAAGATCGTTCAATGGAAAAACTGAATGCAGGCCTCCTCCACGATTATTAAAGGGAACTGATGTGCTTTATAACTTACAAGATTTTGAAAATGTGTTTGGAAAGAAGAGAAAGAGATCAAATGATGGCCCATGGAAAAAAAGGTCAACTTTTTTTTAATAACCATACGCGTAGCACAACTTGTTACGACATAACCTTGATGTAACGAACAAAGAGAAGAACATAGTTGAATGCATTCTTTGAACTCTTTGGATATTCCTGGCAAAACAAAGGATCCTGCAGAAGCCCGGTATTATTTGAAAGAGATGGGAATTAGAAAGAATTTTCATCTAAAGATGCTAGAGATGATAAGAGAACAAAGTTTGCAAAAACATTGCTTCTCAATGACAAATGGAGAGAAATCAATTTTTTGTGGAGTTTTAAAAACAGCCAAGCTACCTGATGGTAGTGCCTTTAATATATCTAGGTGTGTGCAACTAGATAAAAGGAAATTGTCTATGATAAGACCCATGATGCTTATTTCATGTTAAGTTACTTGCTTCCAATACCCACTAAAAGAATCCTTCCAGATCATGTGGCTATTGTTTTGATTCGTTTATGTTCCTTCTTCAGCGTTTGTGTCAAAAAATTATCACATTGGAGGAATTAGATTGCTTATAAGTAGAGATAAGGGAAACAATAAATCAGTTTGAACGAATTTTTCCTCCGACAATTTTTGATGACCAAAATCGGGTTTACACTAACCAAGTACTATTTATAGAGATAACCTAGTACCTAACCAAGGATGGTCCAAAAGGTTAGTTATGGTCCTAAAAAACTTAGGGATACTTTAGTAATTCCCCTAGTTTACCTAATTAATTAATTTATAAAGTTAATCTATAAATTTAAAAGGGCTAAAACCGAAAATGAAAAGGAAATTTTCAGATTTTTGTTAATACAAGAAAGAGACAACCAAGTACCTAACCTAGGATGGTCCAAAGATTTAGTCAAGATTCTAACGACTTAAGGGTACTTTATAAATTAACCTAGTATACTTAATTAATTAATTTATCAACTAAACTAATTAATTTAAAGGGGGAAAATCAAAATCACAAAGCAATATAAAGATTTCGGTTAAAACAAGAAAAAGACAACATAGTACCTAACCTAGGATGGTTCAAATTATTAGTTATGGTTATAACTACTTAAGGTGTACTTTATAAATTACCCTAGGTCACTAAATTAATTAAATTATCCATTTAATTTATTAAATTAAAGGGGTCAAATCGAAATTCTTATACTAACCTAGTACAACTCAAGTAACATCCTTATATCTCCTAGTCTTTTAACGTATACTATCTATGTATACTTCATACGTTAAAAAGTTTTAATTTTTTCTGTTAAAATAAACCATATGAACGTGATGAATTCAAGATGAGGCTTGTCTGCGACCTCAGAGAGGTCAACGATGCCAGTTGTGATCCGGATTCAAGAATCTGGGTCTTGACAAAGTTGGTATTAGAGCATGAAGCTAAATCTCATAGGATCTAAATCTCAACACAACCACGTTATGAAGTTTATAACTTATAGCTATGAAACGCGCCATAATAATGACTTAGATACTACGCGATGATAAGAAATTCTCCCTTCTTCTACTCTTTATCGTGCTATCTAGAGCTTTGACACTTCGTGTCAGTATAAGTATCTAACTTCAGTCTTGTATAAATGTCTAGAAGAATACACAGAAAAAGTAGGAACGCCAATTTGTCTGAGGCGCTAGGATCAAGATCTATCCTTCCCATGAAGGGGCCATAATGGAAATGCCCATCTTGGATGAAAGACGTGTGGTTAGTGTGGTTATTCGCATGGAGGTGAATTCATGGTAATGTCTAAAATCTTGCTATGAGTATTGATGTTGATGAGAAGTATAATTTGGCTACATACCATCATCAAGAATACGGCTTAGACATATATTTACTTCATATGTGGTATGTTATAATAAACAATAGAAACAGGGTAGCAAGGCTTCAGTTTCCAAATAAGTTGGACTAAAATTATAAGGGTGTAGTTCAAATCCAACAGGCAAACACAGATGCTAATCCTCAGCAAAATTTTTTAGCCGAACCCCCCAAGGGAAATCAGTTCTATGCATTGAAAGGAAAAGAGAAACAAGATAAGTCCACAGATGTGGATAATTGTAATTTTACTGTCTTCTCCTTTCATATTTATACACTATTAGATCAAGGATTTACCTTGTCTATTGTAACTACATATTTGTCTAATCAATTTGACTTACCTCCTGAGATCTTCAGGAACAGTTTCAATTAAGTACTTTCATATGAGACAGTGTTAAGGCCGAAGGGGTATGTAAATAAGTAGATGGCATAGTAGCAAGTCCCTTTGAAATTAAGTTGCGCGTCATTAGGTTCAAATCTTAAGGTCAACAAGATATTATCTAAGAGGTTAGATATACTCTTCCAAAGTCTATTTTATGTTTAAGAAACTCTAAGTTTAATATCCTTAGTAGATTTGGTGTGGTATGTCCCTAATCGTATGTCTTATAATAGCACTATATGAGTTGAAACGAAGTTATGTTGCATTTTATGTTGATTTTTTTGTGTACCATTGGCATGTTTTTTTTGCAGTGCATGATTTGTGATGTGCATTAAGTTAAGTGTAATTGAGAATGAAATTCCTCAATCTCAAATATGAACCTTCAGACAAGCTTGAAAGATATGCATCATCCAAATAAGTGTGAATCAGATATTCACAAAAGAGAAATTTTTAAGAACGGCAAATTAAATCACTCTATTTTGTTAAATGATGTATAAGTGTCATTCAGGGACAACTGTTCCTAAAGGGGGGATAGTGTATTATTCTTGAAAATTGCGTGTTTAGTGAAGAGCCCAATAGGTCTTTAAGAATGCGTATTGGGGGTACATAGTTATTCCAATGCCTAATATTGAGAAATATTAGGCATATTATTGAAAATTTTGTAAGGGGTATTAGCCAATTTCTATATAATATTCAAATAAGAAAAATATTGGGCACATTACAAAATATTGGCTTAAAGGGTGTTAGCCAATTTTGTAACATTAATGACCTTGTTTAATGAAAGTACCTGCAATGAAGACCCTAACCTAAAAACATATATTTTTTTAGTATTTGCACACAATGTAATAGGCATCCAAGGAATAGGAAACCAACCCATGTGAAAGAACATGTGCAAGACATGTGAAGAAGCTGCCAAAGGAGGGGACCACCCTAACCGAATTATGTTAAGGTAGTTAGGGGGAAAACGTGCACAAGGGACCACTCCATGTGGGGACGAACATCCCTACCAATTATTGACTCTAACATACTTCCTAAATAACTAAATAACGTAGGACTAACATAATTGGACCCAATAGTGCACCCCACAACCTAGGACTAATATCAGGTTGACACTAACCTTGTACTAGTTAAAGAGACAACCTAGTATGTAACCTAGGATGGTCCAAAAGTTTAGCTATGGTCCTAAAATCATAGGGTTACTTTGGTAATTTTACTAGGCTACCTAATTAATTAATTTATGAAATTAATTAATTAATTTAAAAGGTCTAAAACCGAAAATAAAAAGGAAATTTTCAGATTTTTATCAAGACAAGAAAGGGACAACCTAGTATCTAACCTTGGATGGTCCAAAGAGTTAGTCAAGATCCTAACAACTTACGGGTACTTCAGAAATTAACATGGGTTACTTAATTAATTTATTTATCAACTTAACCAATTAATTTAAAGGGGGAAATCGAAATGATAATGCAATATCCAGATTTCGGTTATAACAAGAAAAAGACAACCTAGTACCTAACCTAGGACGGTTCAAAGGATTAGTTATAGTAATAAGGACTTAACGGTACTTTAGTGATTACACTATGTCACTTAATTAATTAAATTATCAATTTAATTAATTAAATTAAAGGGGTCAAATCGATATTCTTACACTAACCAAGTACAACTCAAGAAACATCCTAGTATTGACCTAGGATGGTCCAAAAGGGTTAATTTTTGTTCCAATGGTTTAGGGGAACTTTAAGAGTTACCCTAGTTACATTAATTAATTAAATTATCCATTTAATTAATTAATTTAATGGGGAAAAACGAGATTTTAAGGAAAATTTTCAAATTTGACCAAGTATTGTGTTTTGCTAGTTCTAGTAAATCTAGGACGTGATTTTTAGTAATTAGTTAATTTATTTATATAATTAACTTATTAAACCCTAAGTTGAATGAGTGAAGATATGTTTTTAAACCTAAAAATAACGTTCAAACACATAGACAAAAAGGACGCAAAAACAGTAAGCAACGAACACAAGAAAAACACAGAAAATTTATCGATTTCTCTAGGGGATTTCAAGGTATCGTTCAAGGTGGTATTCATATATTAAGTTCCACATAAGGTATGGGTTTCTTTGCTATACTTATATCTCAAACTGAACTTTCTTTCCAACGATTCAAAGATCTTGAAAACTAGGGTTGTTCCTGTGTTCCCGTCGAACTCCTTTGTCACCTAGTATCCTTTTTTATTCCATGTGGAATAAGTTAGAGATCATGTTTTTTATATGTGCTGCTGGATGATTTATGTATAATATTCCTGAATTATGAATTTTGATTAACCTATGATGTTGTGATCGTATAAAGTTAAGTTCTTACAATGTGAATCATGAATCCCCAATGTGTTAGTTACACCCGTAATTGTTTTAAGTGTTGATATGTTTGTCCGAATGCTGCATTGCTATTATTGTGACGTTATGAAGGTGTTAAATTCATCAAATATTAATATGATTCTGTCCAATATGTCTTAAAAATGTTACCCCAATGTCATGGACCAAGATTGGTTAAGAGAATGATACTATGTTAAGATGTGTCCGAAACTGTGATGGATGGAAAATAATTACGGTTTTGTGTATACCTACTGTAAATGTGACTTGTTTATGATGTTTTGTTCGTTAAAAGATCATATTATGGTAATAAACATGTTTAAAAATGTTATTCCTAAAGTTATGTTATAAGGTTAGTTAAAAAGATCTCTATGAAATCATAATTTGAGTGATTGTTTGGCTTATGCAAATAAAATGGCTAAAAATATTATGTTAAATAATTAAAATATGTAAGAATGAATAATATACATATCCAACCAAGCATGAAAGAATGTAAAATTTGCCTATGCCAACAAAGAAATTTATGAAATCTATACCCAAATGTTTATGCCAATACTAATCATATGTCAATCTTGTGTAGTAAGAGTATGAAATATATTATAATCACTTCTAAAGTAATTCAATGAATCCATCACCAAGGACATGCCACTCATTCGTACAACTCACAACATGTTCTAACTGAATGACATATGAACTCATGAAACTCATTGAATGAACTGTTTATTGTCCATAAACGATGATATGAATTTACTACAATAATGTAAAGAAGTAATGTGAGTTATTACATAATTAAAGGGGTCTAAATTAAGCAAGTGAATAGAATGGGGTGTTAAAGGAAGTGAGACAGGTCTTATTTACACCTAAGCTACTATGTTAAAAGAATACTCACGAATGAAGGTGTTAGAATGCGTGAGACTAGTAACATTAACACCTAAGGATGATATATAAGAACAACGTACATTTCATCAATTTAAAGTAAGGATGATATGTAAGGACAATTCACATTTCATCAATGTAAAGTAAGGATGATATGTAAGGACAATTCACATTTCATCAATATAAAGTAAGGATGTTATGCAAGGATAATTCACATTTCATCAATGTAATGTAAGGATGACAAGAAATAAAAAGAGTAAGTAAATCTCAATCTAGAAGCAATCCTCCATAATTCTTGACTCAACACTAGAAGATAAAGAAAAATGAACATTCTAGTAATGAGATAAGTAATTATGTTAATCTATGATGCTAATGAAAACGTTGACAACTTGATAAAAGGCTAATGTTAAATATGAGAGCAATATCAAATGAGCCTAAGTAAATATTACCAAAACGTACTCACCTATATGAGTGTAAAGTGAATGAAGAGACCAGTATCTATGAACATTCTAATGAAAGCATTGTTAATCCTATTGATAAGATGAGAAATTATCTAATAAGCTATAATGTCCTCATGCTAGAAGCCAGCTTCCATGATGTATGAGTTGAATGTAATGGAACTCTACACTGAGCACCGACAGGCTAGCTATGAGTGGTGATGACTTACTTCGGGAAGGGCGGAGGTTCACGTAACTCTCATGAAATGAGACTGTCCGGCATGCCGGGTATGAGTTTCCTTATATCTATTAGACTTTTAACCTATACTGCCAATATAGGGACCTAACATGGTTGGACTCCCAATATATGCTAGCATGTTTAGGTCACTTTGGCCGGTTATTCTACCTCTTTTCGGGGTGGGGCAGGCACTGGATTTCATGATACTCACATGATCTATGTCGTTTAAGGTGAATGTTCCCAAAGAAAGAATGATTCCAGCCTCAAAGTATGAAGGATAATGTATTAACGATACTGAAGGTGTTTGTGCAAGGCAATCAAGAGGTGAAATAAGATTCAACTAATTACATTAGATCATTCTTTGTCATTTCACTTAACGATCCCAATGAGAGTCTTAAATTTAATCCTAGGTATAGTTGGTGTTTACATCAGCCTACAAATGTATGATATGAATAATGTGAAGTACGAATGAACGAATGAAGCAGACTCTGTGTTTTCTAATGAAGACTCTCGGGTTGAGGTCCCATATGTTGGGCCCTCTCTTGATATGTCTTATGTTACATCAACGATCAAAAGTCTTGTATATATGAAAAGTATAGTATATAAAACATGAAAATAATGAAATCATTGGCATGATCAATAGAGAATTTCTTATGAAAGGTAATGAATATATAGTGTAAATAATAACTCACTATAAGGTAAGAGAATCATTCCTTAGTCCTTGGATTACTTACATCGATTCATTATGTTTTTGGCACTACAATTAATAATTGAAATTGTAAGTAAAACATAGGACAAAAAGAATTATTGAACTACACAACAATAAGAAGAAAAAGACTACAAAATAATCCAAGTGTACAAAGAGGAGCTCTCATACGAAGAAGATCAAAAATCTCAAATTTTCTCCCGAGTTGTTCTAAAATTATGTTGATGATACTAATTTCTTGTAATAATATACAAAAATATTTATGTGATTTAAATGCAATAAAATATATCATATTCATACCATAATTGACAACTAACAATTTAGGAAAGTCTAGTAACTAGGCTTTCAAGAAATAACATGTTGTTTAGGAAGAACTTTGGTTGATCATGCATAGCATTATGTTTCGTTGATCATGAATAGCATTATGTGTATGTCTGCATACAACCATACTTATTACAAGTGGTGTAATAACCCCTACTATTTACTATTTTATAGATGCAGGTTAAGGGACGAATTGACGACTCTTCCAACAGTTAGGACATATGTGTTTCTCCAGACCATTTGATAGGTCCTCTTGATTTCAAGGATGATACATTTTTAGTCTAGCCTTAGTTTCAGACAAATCTTGTGGATGTTGTCTCTACGTTTCTTTCATACTTTCATTTTGAAGCTTTTGTAATAAGGTCGTGTTTGGTAAACGTATTTATAATATGTTCTTGTTCTATTTCAAATTGATTCTTATGATAGATGGTTGTTACATTTATGTTGAGCATATTATATGATGAATTCATTAAATAAATATATCAAGTTTATGTATACTTCATATATTTAGAAGTTTCAAATTTTCTGTTCAAATTAACCATATAAATGTAATGAATGCAAGATGAGGCTTGTCTGTGACCTATGAGAGGTCAACGACGCCGGTTTTAATCTAGATTCCATAATCTAGATCGTGACATAAAACTCTATTGTCCTATAGGCACTCGCTCATAGATGTGTTCCGACTCACACCGTTGAAAAAGACTCTACTAGGCATCGCTTTAGTGTTACTTTTGATTGCTAAGACTACTTCATAACATGGGTTTGATACCAAGCATGTCACGCATGAGAGTATACCCTAGAAGAAAATAAATCCTCACATCGTGTCACGACGTACTTGACCTCTCGGAGGTCTTGAATAATCCTTTTTAAAGCATACATGTATGAATAGAGCGACACTAAAATTTTTCGCACAATTGGATAATACTTCAAAATATCTTTCATATAAAATCATAGGAAAAAGTCTAAGTATCATAGTCTCTATCTTAGACACACAAATGTCTTGAGTCACAACACATGCATCAAGAATATAGAAATATCTAAGTCTATTACAATATCTTTAACAAGAAAATGAAACATAGCTATGGCCTCAAATCAATTAAGATCATACAACTTCACTTGAATGAATCTTCTCAACTGCCACCGACACCTTTAGAAATAAGAGAAAATATATGGAATTAGTAGATTAGAATGAACTATGTATGATTACATGCAATAAAATAATGCTCAAAGGACATTCGTATAAAACTTGCTCTTTTTGAAGAAAGCTTCATAAAACAAGTATAAGAGTCACTTAAATGTCAATATAAACACATAAGTAACATTCCACAATATAGCATCAATATAACTTCAAAAACATAAACATAAGACCCTCTTACCAAATGTTATTCTAAGGCTCACTTGAGTATCTTATGACGAGACCGCCCTTACAACTCTTTAAGGCACACCTAAGTGATCCTTAAGACTACCTAAGATAATATTATTCTTATTTCATCAATTAAACTCCATACCTAGAATTAATCTATGACTCACCTAAGTAAGACATGAAGAGACCGCCCATAAACCCTCTTTAAGCTTACATATGCAACCATTAAAGCTACTCTAGATAAGTATCTTTTGATTTACATGCATTTAATTATCTAACTATGCCCATAATCCATTTAAGACACATAAAATAATTAAGGACTTTCACATAATGTTCTTGGATAAGACCTAGGGAATTTACACAATAACATCTTCATATCTCACTCCTGCAATGTCTAGATAGCGTCCTATTCCACTATTTAAATGTTGTAGAACTTATACAATAGAAGAATGTATACCACATGAGAGAATAGACAATAATCGATTTAGACCATACTAGCTAGGAATGGAATCCAGAGTGTCCCCTACAACGACAGAGGGTGTTCTACTTGCCAAGGGTAGAACTAGGACACATTCCATGTAGGAACATGGTTAAGGAATATGAAGGGTTTCTTTGTACTCTTGTCTCAACTTATATAGAGTCACTCCCCAAGCATACTAACTCGGTAATAGCCTTTTTTCTAATATAATAAATCAATGTAAATTTCATATGAAGAGGCACCATATATAAGTCATAACGAAACCATAATGCACCTTACCAAAGGGGGTACACTAGGGCTACCAAAAAATGGTTATTAGGATAGCTTCATGATTTTCCTAAGGATGGTTTCATGTCTTTCCTGCAAACCTTCCCCTAAGTCCATCATTCACAAAATAAGGATACCGTTACGACTTTCAACTTCAATGATATCAAAACCTCTTGTCTAGTTTGAAGGTTCCACATTAATGACCGTCAGAACTATGTTCAAAGTCATATTTCAATCACACATACACATACATGACAAAGGTGCCTTAGCCTACTATGTCAAGAGTAATATTCACATTATTCATGTATCAAGTAAAGGTTCATTGGTTTACCAAAACAAGACATATATAGAATGATCTATCACATGTACAATCACATTTAATTAGAACATAAGGTAAACTAGGTATACTACAATTAACCCTACTAAATCCTATATAAACATCAACACAACTCATCATAAGACTCATAAAGTCAACTAGGAAGATTAATACTTCAATATCAAGCAACACAGATTAATACATCACCATAGTCTTCTATAGACACCTATCAAGCAACACAGATTAAGACATCACCATAGTCTTCTATAGACACCTATCATCAACTAGAAGAACTTATGCTTTGCCTCCAGATATACACATAAGTCATATAGACATTCACATTGATCACACATACAAGTTATTAATTGATAATGTCATTTTTCATAAAATAATGCTGATAAGGCAACATTCTTCACAAGTATATCACATAAGCAATGCCATCATAAGTGTATCATACAAAACATCACAATTGATATACCTATATGTGAAAATAGATAATAGGCTAGGTAATCATACCACCAATCCAACCACAACACCTCGAATCCATAGCCAAATCAACCAATTCAATCCACAAAGGGTTTTATCAATAGCTATAATCACCAATTCAAACTACTAATGAACTATAGACAGCTTCAACTTTATACAATATGAAATTCATCAAATAATTACAGTCTTCATACAATTTTAGCATGCTTTTTACATAATTCAATAGCTCAAAGTATACTACAAAATAAATCAATACAATAGAGACATGATCAAATCACCCATAGTACAACAAAAATAAGGATTTCATTATTTCAATGATGGGCTTATGAGGAATTTTTAAAATCATTAATTTAACATCAATTAAACTATAAATCATTGATTCAAATCATATTATACAAGAACCCAAGGCTATATATCAAAATAAAAGATTTCATCTTTTGAGAAGTCCTCGAAATACTTTGAAGTTTGGCTCCTTAAAGAAAGAGAGTTCAAGAATGAAACAACATACCTTTATTGATTAAAATAAAAGAAAATGAATAAGAATTGATGGATAAATCAACCTCCAATCGCCTACCTTCCTTCAAGCTTCAATGAAGTACTAGAGGATCCTTCTAAGGTTTTTTTTAATAATGACTTGACTTTGCGTTTTAGACTTTTAAAACTACTAAAAATACTCAACAATCCCTTATGTAACAACCAAAAACATTTTTAGGAAGCTATGTGAATCACCTAGAATACCCCCACCTTGGCCGATAAACCTATAGAAAATCTACAAGTATCAATCGACGAATGGAATAATGGCTCGTCGACAAACCAACGTACCGTCCTATTGGTCCGTGGTTTAGTTGAGAGACTCTACATGAAGGGGGATAGATCCCACAATAAGTATGGGTCTACAACCCCAAATGATGGGGCGTTGACTAGACCATATTTTTTTCCATTGGCCACCATTGGTGGCGACTGCCATGGGAAATTTTTATCCGCAAGTTGGGTCCTCCTCAAGGACCCTTAGGGTTATCCTTTTTGAGTTGTGACCTGACATTTAAAACATAAAATACACTCTTATAGATGTTAGGAACCTCTCACATCAATTTTCAAAAAAATGAACATGCATGGCATGCAAAGGCACACGAGAACACCCAAGAATTTCTCAAGTCTAACTTTCAAACGTCTTGGATGAACTTGGAAGCTTGACCTACAAATAGTTCCAAACTTGAAATACTACCTCAAAACACTATTATAAACTATTTTATAACATTAAAACCGTATGACACATGTGTTAGCATTTAGCATCACATACTTAATTTTAGAGGTATTACATAGATTCTCTTTAACTTTATAGAAGACTTTGAATGCAAGGTAATGATTTAAATTTCAAATAGTGGAACTCTACTATTATGTTTAAGTTATGCTATGATGCTTTTATGCGACCCCAATGTTTCATGTATACCGTGTTACGTCAAGGGGTACCCCTAGGTAGTGACTAACATGGTATAATATCATAAGGTTTTCGTAATGTTTTTAGGATTCCACAAATCAAATCTACTGGTGTCTCTTTTATAAATTTGAGGCACAAAACATTTTATGAATAGGAGGCTATTCCATAGTTAGGAAACTTCACTTTCTCATTCTTTAAGTCATGCTCCAGAGTCTAGCATTATAACACCCTTCTCTTATGTTCCCCTGACATTTGAGTATATGAATACATCAAGGGCTCATGTTTAAAAGAGTGGCAAAGATATTGTGGAACAAGAGATTCCCCTAAAATATCCACTCCAAACTACAATTTACTAAATAGGGGAATGTGTAAATTTGGAAAACTCTAGAAGGAGGAGTGATACTCCTAGAGTGAGGGTGTTTTTTAAGGAATTATCTCCCTATTTTTTATTGCTTTAAGGTGGGGAATATCCGATATTGTTTTTACAGAAGGTCATAATGGTTTTAGAGTATATTGGGGTAACTTTGAAAGAGAAGGTGGAGTTAGCTTCTAGTTAAATGAAAGGCGTTGCACAAATTTTATATGAATAATTGAGAGAGACTAAACCATTAGGTTTGAGACATATAATGTGGAAAGGGTTCAGAGTGCCTTTCTAGATAGATTATTTATTTCAGTGAATATGAGAAGCTTTGGTGATAGAGTTCATCAATCATAAAAAGGTGATATGTTTGTTCTGGAATATGCATAGAGGTTTACTCAATTGTTTAATTATGTTCCTATTTTAGTGTTTGATCTCGAATAACGAATGAGTATATTTGTGTCACCATTGTTTGATTTAGTGTTTAAAGAAAGTCATATGGCTATGTTTGAGCATAATATGAATGTTCCTCATCTTATAGAGTATGAATTTTCAATTGAATAAGAGAATCTAAAGGAAAGGTCGGAGAAAAAAAAGAGAGTTAGGATGCATGACTTAAATTTTTCTCTTGGAGAGGTCCTTTGGAAAATATTCTTTTAAAAATATCCCTAAAGTTAGAGGGTAGGGGGTGTAAAACCCGAAGCCTATAAGAAGAAAAAATATAGAGGCACTGTTACTTAGGCCTACTTGTAATATATGTGGGAAGATACATGAGGCACAAACAAATGTAATGGATGTAACCACAAATTAACAAATCGCCTGCTACTTACGACTGAAGGAAGTGAGAAGAAGAAAGTTAGGACACAAGCTCTTCAAGCTAGAAATGAAGAAAAGTGTCCTCCTAAAGTGACTACCAATATCTGTTTTATGCCTACCTATATTTCAGAATTACTTATATTTTATTATGTGATAAATTGGTTATGATAAACTTTTGAATTTTCCTTAGAATGCATGTGTTTCATTAGTGACATATGTGGCTGATTGGTATAACCGAACATAGCCATAATGAGTGTTATGTTGTGTTGGATTTTGTTGAATAGTGGGGATTAAGTTGTGCCTAGAGATATTTAAAGAGAAAATTCCTTTAGAAGTTTATATAAGTGTAATCCTCCATGGTTCAGAAACATGTTGTCTAATGAGTGTCAAGGTTTAGTCATGACTTGATCCAGCCTTGGAATTAAAGAAACTATTGTTGTAAAGAGTTTGTATAGGCTTACCCCATGCTGGGGATAATATTGTTTGATTGTAAGGTATTTAAGTGTCATTGATGGCTATGAGTTAGGCTTGCTTGATATTATAACCTTAAAGAGTGTAGTGACATTACGAAATTTTGTATCTATTTGGTAGGTTTATATTAGGCTTTCAGCTGTGTTGGTAAGATTGCTTGTGAGTAAGAGTGCGTAGATAAGAACCTCTCTAATTTGAAAGTACACCCTGGAATTTAGACTGAATAACTAAGAGATAGAAGAATATGAAAAATCTTTAAAAATTGTTTCGGAGTGTAGACCGAGGTCCAACGAGAAGTTCAAATAGGCTTATGTTCTATTTCTCCTTTATGCTAAGATTTAAAGTTCTCCTTGACCAAATTATTGATGATTTATCATTGGGTGTTATGTTTTCCCTATAATTTCCTTGGATGGTAGGATTCAGATGCATGATTATTAAACCTTTAATGGTTTTAGATCCCATTATGGTTCAAATGAGAATTGGTAAAGCTTCAATTGTAAGAAAGGAAAAGAATTTGTGGTTTCTTGTAAAAAATAGGGGCTCATTTTCCAAGGGGGAGATCATGTGCTTGAGTAGAATCATTTATTGAGGGTCCTGATGTCCTCAGATTTTCTTCTATTCCTATTCATGCTTGAGACGAAGAATTCCTTTGGGACTTATTCAATATGTAGGAGTCATGAGAATTTTAGAAATTCCATGATCTCCTTATGGTTGGCATGCTCATGAAAGATTCTTAGTTCGTAAAAATAATTAGATTCCTCATTAGTTGCATGACACTCATGTCGTTGTTCATTCTAGTATGGAGACGACATATTGAACTTATGAGATGGTGTGATGTACATGCTTTGATGTGTTTTTATGAAATATCACCTAGACTCTATGTTGATTGTTTTATACACGCTTTTAATGAGAAAAGATAATTCTTTCTATTATTTTGTTATTAATTATGCAGATGAGTTATGGTATAATTTCACTCCTAAGGGGAGATGATATTCCTAGATAATATTATTGGTATGTTCTTATATGTTTCCATGATATATTTATATCATGCATGTTTATAAAAACATTTGTATTGGAAGATAATGAGTTTATTTGAAATATTCTCTCATGTTTTTGTGCTTTGAGTATAAGTGGCCGATTTTTACTCTTGTGAAGAACAAAATGGACATTTCTTAGTTCGAAGATAGTAGATCCTTCTTGAACATTTAAAGTGATGAGTATCTTGATGAGTCCAAAAATTGGACTCTTACAAGGTTATATTTGAGTATAAGGAGTGTCCTCTAATTCTGATTTTATCGCAATATCTACTTAAAACTCTTAAGATTCTTGTACTTGATGTAATAAGGAAATTATGAACACTATGTTGCGAAAAGGAGAAAAAGATTGAAAAGAACGATGAAATGAAGCCTGATCATCGCCAATTCAACTAGTCGAGACGCCGATAGCCATGGATGCCGCCTTTTATTCAAGTGTGTTGAGACCTAAAGAACTACATCATATTGGCGAAAAAAGTAAGCAGTGTGCGTGTCACCAAGTAGTTTTGCAAAGCAGTAATATATTGCCCAAAGGTCCAGGACATAAAGATTTTGTTAGCATGAAAAAAAGGCAAGAAACCACACAAAGGGTGAATAACCGATCAATATCGAGTGGTAAAAGAAATCATGGAGAGTATTGAAGAATTGAATCATACGATTGCTTCTCATTCTAGATCCCTTAAGTTAATCAGGTCACTCATGAGCTTTGAAGTAACTTAGAACCACCTAAATGATATATTGGGGTTACACAATATTGCTAAGTACAACCATATTTTACGGTGACTAAAAGAGAATCTATGTCTTGCCATGAAAATATATAATGGGGCTTCTTCGGAGGCAACCCAAGGGTTTAAATACATAAATTTTATCATTTTAAAAAATGATGTGTTGGTTATACAGGTGAGAGCATGGGGAATGTGAGAATGTTGCAATCTGCGAGGTAATAGTCCATTCAGAGAATCGCATTAATGATTTGTGATTCCATTATGTACCAGAGTTTGGACATTCACTCATACTGGAGGTTGGAATTATGCGATGCAAGCTCTGACAGAACAGGTCCCTAAGCAACTAAATTCATAAATTATAAAAGTGAGGATATAGGTTTCGATGAGGTTAACTTGGTTGAGGAATGGAGAGTTAAGCTACGATCTAAAAGGCAGAACAATCCATCTAATCAGAAATCCTCAATCTACAACTTCGACTCCTCCAAATAGAGAGGAGGCACTGATTATGTCTCCTCTAGTACAAGACCCCTATGCAATTCAACGAATCGATCAAATTCTGAAGGGTTAAGAATAATCAATTGATGAAAAATAACTATCTATTCTGAAGGAATAAGAATAGTCAATTGATGAAAAATAACTATCTATAGATGGGGTTATCAATAGATATCCAGAGGCAATAGATTGCCTAACATAACATTGCAAATTTAAAATTTTCACAAGACCCGTGTGGTTATTTCTCAATTTCTGTCAGATCATTTTATGATGTATTAAGTCTATTGGTACCTCATTATAAGAGACAATTGTTATGTTTCAAACTATTGGATTACGTTGTTGTCAAAGGAAGGAAGGTTGCCCGTGAGATTGGAAAGGGAATGTCTAATGACATTCATCATAACTGCCAGTATTTTATAAGGATAGATAAGCTGGATGAGAATCTTCACTGATCTTAGATGATGTAGTTCAAGAATGGCTAGTTGAAGGATCTCGGATCAAGAAAAAGGTATGAATTTTTATGCAAGACATTGGTTTAGCTGTATCAACAGCACAATTATAACATCCCAAAATAAATCAATTCTTCTGATGTGTAAGTAGTTATTCCTGGGAACATTATGGAAGAGATTAGGATAAATATGCGATGGTCATCGTTTCAGAGATCCACATGTGTTCAAAGCAAACTCCAACATCTTTCCCTTTTCCAAAATTAATATCTCAATTGTGCAAAAGAACTAAGGTGTCTTGAAATGCAAGGATGAATATTGAAGTAGTTCGGACCACCTCCACTAATATCCGGACGATTGAAGACGAGTTTCATAAGGACTAAGCAGAGAAGAAAATGAAGAAGAAGAAGAAGGAAGTTATATTAAATAGACCTATACATATAGAGACATTATTGCATACTCCGATCCTGGGGCCTTCAAGTAAAGCTAGATTCACTGCCTCTTTCAATGACATTGCAAGTTCTTCTACTGCTACACTACAACCGAGGCCTTCTTTGTCCATAGAATTCTACCCTTTTATCACTCTTATTTTTTTGATTCACATGGGAAAACTTGCCTAGTTTGTCGATTGTCGAGCTTCAAACCTAAAGAAAGCGATTCCGACTATAATATAAACTATCCTAGATGATATTGTGGCACCTTATAATACCACTATTGAGACCCTAGAAAAATGAATTGCAGTGTGTGACCAAGACTAAGGTAGTACAAAAGAGGTAATCACCTTACAAGAAGAAATTTCTAAGCTAGAGACCGAAGTGAATTACTTGAAGTCCACAGACATGTCCGCAATTTTCAGAACTATGGAACTTCAAGAGGTGCCTTATAAGACTCAAACTGCCAATACACATGGTGATATATTAGAGCAGGCATTCGATACAAAGATGGAGTATGAAACTTATTGAAATTGCATGAAGAAATTGAGGTAGATTCAGACGAAGATTGGGCTGATACCGAGGAAATCATTACATACGTGATCTTGCATGCATCTCTAGAAATCACACCCTTCAATGGATCAAGTGGAGCCAGTTCCTTTGGTGTCACCCACAGTATGAAGGATTAGACACGATTTTCCTATACGTCATCTATTGTCTTACATTTATTATATCAGTGGAATTTTATTTGCATTTGAAGACAAGTGTTATTATTTGCTGATGTTTGAGGTAGGCCAACCTACGGACCACCTACAAATTTGTGGGTGACACCAAAAGGACTTGCTCCAATTCTATCATGAAAATCCATCTAATTCTATCAGCAACAAAGATCCAACAATAATATTGATGTACCGTGGTTTCAAAGTATTTTTAATGTTTATTTCTTAAGTTTCTTGTGTTTCCAAAAGCCTTTTTGTATTGATTTTTATGTAAGTTTCTCCTTATTTGAAGGAAGTCTTTCCAAAGATGGACGCGGAATTTCTTGTGCGAGAAATGCAAAGGAGACCACCTACGGGGATTATGACGGTACGTAGGTGGCATAGTAGTGAGGAGAGAAGCTACTGAAGCAAGATGGGGAAGTCTGACCTAGTGTGGCATTATGGAAGTCCATGACGTACCGTCATAGGCACAAATGTCTGTTGTGCTGGTTCATCCTAATGATCAGAGAGTAGTCCCAGTATCAAAATTTTAATAAGTTAAAGCATTATGGAACAGACACCCTCGACGGACCGTCGTGCTTGGAATGGTCCGTCATACCTTTTCGTTGAGGGTAATGAAGAAAGCAATAGAAGAATTTTTGAAGTATGGGACGACGGAGGCCATGATGGCGCGTCGTGACCACGATGGTCCGTTACAAGGTCCTTCAATTCAGACGCGTTTTAATAGATTTTTAGTAATTAGAATCCTTCTTTTATTAGGTTTTTGTTTTTGTTATAAATAGTTCAAAAACATCGTTTTTGGTGTTAGACTTTTTGATAGTTAGACTTTTGGATAATCTTTAGTTCTCTTGTTCAAGTATTGAAGGATTAATTTCAATAATTGATACACTTTTTCTGGAATTGATTGTTGTTTCTTTTGTTGATTAATCAAGTGAATTTCTTGATTTTATTCTTTCTCATTAAAGTAAGTGCATGAATTCTTATATTAAATATATGAATAGTGTGATTATGACCATGGGTAGCTAAACTACATAACAAGGGTTGTGAGAACCATGTGTGACTAACGAGGTAAAAGTCAACTACAATAGTAATTCTAGAATACTGTCTTTCATGTATTGATAATTCTTTTATTTAGAAGTCTTTTTAACGGATGGCCAACGTTAGAACTCGCCTTAATGCTGCTTACCGGACAGAGGAGGTAGATAATAGAAAAAGAATTATCAACATAGATTTAGGGTACACTATGTAGTAGGCTAGTGTCGGGTTGTACGATGTAATAACTTAGTCAAATAACGAATACAATTCTTAATATGAGGTAAATATAAGGGTTAGTATAGCAACACATGTAGCCGTACCATGGTGGGGAGTGAAATTCTCTAGATGCCGGACCAAGGATTTAGAGATACATAACTTATAACTTTACATGGAAGATGCTAGGAAAAAATTGTTATATTTAGATGTATCAAGTTAGGAACCTATGGGGAACACTTAGCCCTAGTTACTTTTGTTAATTGATTAAGCTCCTTGACTTAAATCTGTTAGTTGTTTACTTTAGTTTAGTTAATTTTTTCCATTAATTTAGAAATAAAACCTCCCTTTTTGTCTTCTGTTTTCTAAGGAAATAAATGACTAAATACTAGTAATAATAGAATAAAGTTAAGTCGGAACTATTTTCCTCGTGCGATCGACCCCATCCTCAATATTGGGTTCTTAACTTGATACGACCTTTACTTCTCATTTGAGAAGTAAATTTGAGCGTATTAAATTTTTGCGCCGCTGCCTGGGAAAGTAGCTTTTAGATTAACTTAAACTTATTACTAAAGTTTAGTCAATATTTTCTTAATTTTACTTTTCTATTATTTTTGATTTTTCCATAACTAACTTCCTTGTATGCCAAGTATTTAAGGATTAATTTCAATAATCGAAACTTGGGTATTAACGATGATGATCAAAACAAGAACATCCCAGCTCCAGCTGATGCTCATGGTAAGTTATTACCTGATAATCCTGGTAAAAATAACCAAAAAGGTACAAAATCCCGCTCCTCGTCCTCAAGAATGCTACACAGGCTATGATAATATTGCAGACTCTAATGGGCCACTTGTATTGCCCCCTCTACCACAAGGCCACACCTTTGTGGTAACTCGTAGTCTGATGCAAATGCTCATTACTAGAGGTTTGTTTTAAAGGTTACCTTTTGAGGACCCACATGCTCATATAGCTAAGGTAAGGACAATGTGTAAGAGTTGTGTAGGGAGTCCTGATTTGAAATTTGATGTAATAGCGCTAAGAGTATTTCGTCTCTCACTGATGAGATATGCTGCCATTTGGTTCACTAAGATCCCCTGTAACTCAATTTTCACTTGGAACCAACTAAGGAACGTTTTCTTAGCACATTACTACCCGGTCTCCAAGAAAATAAATCACAAAGACAGAGTGAATAACTTTGTGGAACTACGAGGAGAGTCAGCGCGAAGGTCTTGGGATAGATTCACTCTATTTCTGAGAAGTGTCCCAAATCACCGGATAGATGATGAGTCACTGAAGGAATACTTATATCAGGGATAGGATGATAATGATAAAGTGGTATTGGATACAATAAAGGGTTGTTCCTATAGGGAGTGTCCTTATGCCATGATTGCCGAAGAGTTAGAGAAAATCTCCCGTAATAATACAGCCTGGAGTACTAGGAAGTCAGATACTGGAAGAAATACCTTTTTGCAATGAAATCCACACACAACCCAACCAAAGATGAGATTCGTCAAGAGATGGCTCAAATGAGAACTGATCTTGGGTTGGTATTAAAACATGGCACTAGGGGTGCAAAAAGATAAATGCATTGAACGACTTGTCTAAACCGCCAACACTAAATGATTAATATTTTTATGAGGGGGATTCCTAAGCGGTAAATGAGCAGACGGGGGATTTCTGGCCGAATGCCTAAGGCTCAAATAAGGAGAATCGGCACCAAGGTCAAGGAAACCAAGGTCGGAACTATGGTAACTAATCCGTGAGAGTAATTATGTCCTATATGGAAATTACAACCGCGAAAACAACTTTAACACAGGTATCTATTGTAACATAAATGATAGGAATAGGCCCTATGTTCCTCCTCAAAATGGTGAAGTTGCTACTAGGGATGGTGGAGGTAGTATGCCAAGAGATAAGGATATGTTGCACAAAATAATGAGGAGGTTCCATGCTAGTGATGAGAACACTAAAGAGTTAAGGAGTGATTTCGCGGGTACTGGGTAGAAAGTTGATACACATGCAATATCGATGAAGCAGCTTGAGTTTTAAATGGCCGAATTATCTGCGATTGTGAAAACACAGTAATTGGGCACTCTTCCTAGAAACGATGTCCAAAATCCAAAAAATGGGCATTGTATGGGAATCACTAATCGGGTTGTTAAGCAAACCATTGACCCACCTACGCCGTCTAATGAGAAAAAGGTGATAAAAAATATTGATAAAGTGGTAGAGGTTAGTAGTGAAGTAGAAGATAACACTGGAAAAGATTCATATGTGCCTAAAAAGGTAACTCCCATGCCTAAACTACCCCCCATTCCTCAAAGATAAGTGAAAAAGACCAAGGATGGTAAATATCGGAGCTTCATAACAATGTTGAAGCAGCTTTCTATCAATGTCCCTTTGGTAGATGCTCGAGAACAAATGGTTGGTTACAAAGAAAAGATCGGTCACTTTTGAGGATGATGATAGAATGCAGTATTGTAGTGCTATTGCTACAACATATCTAATATAATAGAAAGAAGATCAAGGTGTGTTCACTATTCCTTTTACAATCGAGTTACTATATTTTACAAAAGCTTTATGTGATCTGGGGGAAATCACAAATCTCATGTCCATCTCGATTTAAAAGAAGTTGGGTTTGGGTGATCCAAATCCCACTGCGATGCGACTACTGATTGACGATCGAACCGTAAAAAGGCTTAAAGGGATACTCCATGATGTGCTAGTAAAAGTGGAGTCGTTCATATTTTTGGCAGATTTTGTTATTCTTGATTGTGAAGTCTATTTTGAAGTCCCTATTATTCTTGGGAGACCATTCCTTGCTACGGGTAGAGCCTTAGTTGATATAGAAAAGGGACAGATAAAATTTTGGTTCAACAATGAAGAAGTGACCTTCAACATTTGTAAATCCATGAGGCATCTGCTTTATCCTACAAAGTTTGTGAGGCATCCGAGACACAAATAGAAGAACGTCTAGGTATAGAAATATTAGTGACAGTGATCATGAATTTTGATAACAATTGCATTGAAGAGTATGGGTCATTAGTCTCGGCTCTTGATCATGGTGATGTTCGGTTTAAACCAAAGAAATATGAGTTAGACATGATGAATCACGAGTATCCACCTGTGAAACCATCTATAGAGGAGGCTCGGAAGTTAGAACTAAAATCTCTCCCACCTCATCTCAGTTATGTATTCTAAGAAAATGGTGACACTTTGCCGGTAATCATTGCATCAGACCTGAATGAACAATAAGTTGAGAAGTAAATATGAGATTATCAAGATTTGAAAAATTTCGCTCCTACTTTAAAAGTACTAGAGTTATATTGCATACTAACAATTCAACATTGAGATATTTGATGGCGAAGAAGGATGAGGAATCGAGGTTGATTCATTGGGTAATATTGCTACAAGAATTTGAATTTGAGGTGGGGGATAGAAAAATGACCGAAAATCAAGTTGCAGATCAGTTGTCCAGTCTAGAAGATGAAGCTATGAGAGAGTTAACGGATAAGACTTATATCGATGATACTTTCCCCGATGAGCATGTATTGGCTGCCTCACAACACTTTATTCCATGGTTCACAGATTTTGTAAACTATCTGTCTAGCGATATTGTTCAATCGGAATTCTAATTTCATCAAAGAAAAAAATTCATCTATGATCTCAAGAAGTACTTTTGTGATGAACCATAATTATATAGGAGTTGTTTCGATGGGCTTATTCGACATTGTGTGCCAGAAGTTTAGATGTTGAGTTTTTCAAGGCATGCTATTCCTCACCCGTTGGTGGACATCATAGTGGTATCCGGACCACTCATAAGATATTACAATGTGGTTACTATTGTCCAACTATTCATGAAGATGCTCGTGAGTTTGCCAAAGCATGTGATCGATGCCAAAGAGATGGAAGCATTTCAAGAAAGCAAGAGCTCCCTCTAAACCCCATTCTTGTGATAGAGTTATTTCATGTTTGGGGTATTGAATTTATGGGTCCTTTTGTGAGTTCTCATGGAATGAAGTATATTTTAGTAGCGGTTGATTATGTATCTAAATGCGTGGAAGTTATCGCCCTCGCAAACAATGAAAGGAAGAGTGTCACTGCGTTCTTAATAAAGAATATATTCTCTCGATTAGGTATTCCAAGGGCAATTATTAGTGATGGGATCCCACTTCTGCAACAAATTGGTCAAGAAATTATTAGAGAAATATGGGGTTCGCCATAATGTGGCCAATCCTTACCATCCTCAAAATAGTGGGCAAGTTGAAGTGTCAAATAGGGAGATCAAACATATATTGTCAAAAACAGTGAACTCTAGTAGAACGGATTTTTCAAGGAGGCTTGATGATGCTCTTTGGTCCTACCGGACAATGTATAAGACTCCCATAGGTATGTCCCCATACCAAATTGTATATGGTAAATGTTGTAATCTTCCGGTTGAATTAGAGCATAAAGCCATGTGGGCTATGAAGAAGTTGAAAATGGATTGGAACGAAGATGCAGAACAATACTTAACTGGGTTGAATGAACTCGATGAATTTTCCCTGAAAGCCTACATAAGCTTATCCCTCTATAAAGAAAAGATTAAGAATTACCATGATCTAAAAATTTAAAAAACGCGAGTTTATGATTGGGGATTTGGATCTTTTATACAATTAAAGGTTGCGCTTGTTTCCGGGCAAACTCAAGTCCAAATGGAATGGCGCTTACTTGATTACCCTACGATTCCCTCATGGACCAGTTGAGTTGGAAACCAATAAGGGTGTGCGGTTTACGGTGAATGGACATCGAATAAAAATCTATTTCGGGCATGCTGAATCATTGAATGAAGTGATCAAGGCATACAATCTTGATGAAGTCTGAGTAATCAAGTGTCTTCAGTCGTGTCGCGATGTTAAATCAAACGTTGGTTGGGAGGCATTCCTATACATAACACATCACTACGAAATTTTGCAAAAAATCACTCAACAACATTCATTGACGGATATATCGATGGACCGTCCGCTTGCGACAGACCATCGTATGAATCTGTTGTGCCAGGTATGTTTTTCATTTATTTTCAAAATTAGGGCACCCACGACGGAACCCATGATGGACCGTTGCATCTATGATTGACCGTCATCGGGGACTCGTTGCGTCATTATCAAACAACCCGACCCAACCCCGATGGAAAATTTTAAAAGTTTTCAACCTTTTAAACCCCCCACCCCTTCATTTAAACTACTTTTTTCCCTCTTTCTCCCATTTCCTCCCTTTCCAACTTCCTACCTTTCTCAGCCTCTTCTCTATAAACTGATTCACATCACTTCCCCAAATTCCAAAATCCCAAAATCTCCTTTGTATTGGTCAGAGTATGTTGTTGTTGTTCTGCTCTTGATAGTTGAGTGCCTCACTTGCTTGTTTTTCTCCTCTTCTTAGGTATGTGACTATGATCTCTACCCATTTTTAAACTGCATTTTTGTTTTTCAATCACTATTGGCCTTTTTATTTTGTGGTGGGTCTTTGCCCTTTGATACAATTTTGTCTGACCTAGGTTGAGAGTCCCTCGAATTGCCTTGTTAAAGTTAGAGTAATTGGTGTTTTAGCATTCCTAGTTTATTAGGTATTTGGGTTATAAACAAGTTGGTTAATATCAAGCATTCTGTTTGAGTTAGAGGGGATGATTGTGGCATCCTCAGTTCTATCACTGAATGACAGAACGAGTCCCCGACAATGAACCGTCGTACCCAGGATGGACCGTCATAGGGTCTGTCCCAACACCCCACTATTCATTTTCTCTGAGTGTCCACAAACGGACAAATGCGATCGACCGTCGTTCCCACGACGGTCCTTCCTGCACAACTTTTATGGTTTTTAGGGACCTGATTTTTAATGATCTCTAACTCTTTCTAAGTGTCCTCTGACGGACATCTACAATAGACAGTCGTACCCACGACGGTCCATCCTGCACAACCGTCATGGTTGTGAGAGACCCTTGTCCTAAGGGTCTCAATTTTTTCGAAGTGTCCACTAATGGACATCTACAACAGACCATTGTACCCTCGACGGTTCATCATGCAAAACCGTCTTCATTGTCAGAGACCCTTGTCCTAAGGATCTCCTTTTTTTTTATGTTTCCACTAACAGACATCCACGACGGACCGTTGTATCCTCGACGGTCCGTCCTACACAACCGTCATGGTTGTCAGACACCACTGTCCTAAGGTTCTCCATTTTTTCTAAGAGTCCACCAACGAACATATGCAAAGGACCATCGTTCCTATGACGGTCTATCGCGCACAACTGTTATTGTTGGACCTTATTCCTAAGGATCTCCAACTTTTCAAAGTGTCCTCTAACAGACATCTATAATAGGACGTCGTACCCACGAAAATTCGTCCTACGTAACCATCAGGGTTGTCAGAGAGCCTTGTCCTAAGGGTCTCCATTTTTTGTAAGTGCCACTAATGGACATCTACGATGGAGCATCGTACCCATGACGGTCCTTCCTGCACAACCATCTTGGTTGTCGGAGACCCTTGTCCTAAGGATCTCCATTTTTTTTAAGTGTCCACTAACGGACATCTACGACGGACCGTTGTATCCAGGACGGTCCGTCTTGCACAAACGTCATGGTTTTTCGAGACATTTGTCCTAAGGTTCTCCATTTTTCTATGTATCCACTAATGGACATCTACGATGGACTTCGTACCTTCAACGTTCCATCCTGCACAACCGTCATGACGGTCATAGACCCCTCTCCTATTGGTCTCCATTTTTTTCTATGTGTCCACTAAAGGACATCTACAATGGACCCTTGTACCCTCGACGGTTCCACCTGCACAATCGTCATGATGGCAAGAGACCCCTCTCCTAAAGGTCTCCATACTTTTTCTAAGTGCCCCACGATGGACATCAACTATGGACCTGCATTATCAAAATGGTCCGTCCTGCTTATCCGTCATAATTGTCAGAGACTTTCCTTCTGAGGGTCTCCAAATAATCAATATTAAAGTAAGTCATGATGGACCACATGAAGGTTTGTCATACTAACTATGGGTCGTCACTTGGTACGTCGTGTTTCACTGCTACTACTGAGATGTCACCACAACTTTACTCTTATGTGTATTTTGTCTCGTTTTTGCTTGTCTTGTTTTCTCCTTCTCGTACTAATAATGATACTTTACACGTACTTTCTCTAATGGCACCGATACAAGATCGAGTTTGCGCATATAGGCGTTATAAGTCTCTTGCCCAGTCTACCCGACTGGTTATAGGCTCTAATGATGAGCATGATCTGGAGTAGGTGCCCCTAGGCACTGCAACTCAAGCATGAGCTGCACGTGCAACCAGAGCTACACCCAAAAATGTGGCGTCCGGTGTAGTCACTGCTTCCCAGTCTTATGAAGAGCGCACACTGACCGGAACACCTTCTGGGTCAGCTACACAAGAAGAAAAAGCGTCTGGTTCCTTAGGAGTTTCGTGGTCGGAGGAAGCCTCTGGGTCAGCAGAAGTCTCAGCACCCGTCACGGCTGCACAATCTGCCTCGTCTAATAAGGTTAACAATCCTGAATCCACTCTAGGCTCACCATTTGGAGTTCCCGCATCGGTTGCAGACTACCGCAATCGATGGTATGTCGATGGGTAATACCAAGTGTATTTAGATGCCAAGTTTCGAAATGATAAAGGCGTCATGACACGGACCCTAACACTAGAGAGGCGGTTCATTACGGGAAGTCTACCCACAATTCCAGATTTCCACACTCTCTTCACCAGACACCAACTAAAGTAGACAACTCATTCTTTGGGCACTACAATGAGTAGTTGATCCGAGAGTTTTACGCCTTTTATGTGGATAATCTCCGATAAAAGATCGATAGGCGGGCTGCCCCTGCTAAATAATCCCCACTTGATAACGTCAGAGTACACGGCATATAGGTCGACATCTCCCTTCCAGCCATCAAACGGTATTTGTACGACATGAATATTGATACAACCAGGACCCCACTCACCGACGATTTGACTACCGGCGACAACTTTTTAAAGATGGCTGATTCTTGCGTGAGCCAACGCTGAGAGAGAAACGAAGAGGTGTATGGCTCTGCACTTATCCATTGATGGAGAGGCTGCCGATTGGGTGATGGAGCCTAAGAGAGCCATCAGGAAGGATAACTTTACCTTCTCGACCAAGTTTTTATGGTTGATTGTCCGCCATTGCCTCTCCCACACGGCTACAGATAATATAGTTACATAGGATCATGCAGTTCTAATGGTAGTGATGATGGTCGGGTTTGAGGTTGAATTTGCTTGGCTTCTTCAGGCGGTCATGCACGAGAGGGTTTTCAAGGTCACTACTACCTACCCTTTTCCGTGAATGATATTTTCATTGTGCAGGTCCGCAGATGTGCCCATCTGGCAGATTGATCAGCTCAAGATTCCGCAAGGCTAGGTTGATATCGTACTCATCATAGATAAGGCCAATTAGTTGGCTCCACGAAGAGGGCCCCCGTACAAAGGTGTTTCTACTTGGTGAGAATCTGCGTGATACTGTAGCGCATGCTAAAAAGGCTACGCAGGCTACTTTAGCACCCACTGACACTATCCCAATCCAGTCTATCCCAGGTAGTAGCACTGCCCCTAGCTCCTCTCGCTCAACCACTTTCCCTGCTCTGGTCCCGCTTGGTAGGGTCCGGAAACTAGAGGCTCAGATGGCCACACTTCTCCATCACATCCATCCTTGGATACATAGGTCTATTGCTAAGGTGGAAGAGAGCTTGGAGAGTAACAAGCCCCTCCAATAGACGTGTTGACCCTTCAGGTTGCAGTTTATAGTTTGCAAGCCGATCTTGTTATGATCCTCACGGCTAGGCTGGTTGAGTCTGAGGCCCCCTATGTAGATCATACTAAGGACATATTGTTGGCTGCTTTCTTTGCCACTTTTGAGATTCCACCACATCCCCCCCAAGAGAATGCCAAGAGGCGCAGGGGTCGAGAGGAGGATGAGGCTAGGGAAAAAAGAAGAACCACCTAGAGATGGAGGCTGCGAGAAAAGCCTTGATTGCTGATGAACAGGCCCGTCAGTGGAGGGCTATTGAGTTAGATGCTGGGGTATCTAGCTCCAGAGATCTGGAGACAGTGGGAGGCACGACTGATAGTGTTTCTGATGAGGAGGACACTACTAAAGGTGTCTAGACTACACAACTAGTGGGTTCCGAGGAACCAGACCCACCAACTTGCTGATCGCCGGTGCTTTGCGCCCCATGTTTGCTTCACCTACCATTCTCTTATTTCAGTTTTTTATGCATTGGAGACAATGACATATCTTTTTGTTGGGGGTGGGTTAAATGCAAAATGAGTGCTAAGGTGAAGTCTGAGTAGCCCAATTCACGATCCTCTTTTGGGGTTTTCTTGCATGTGCTCTTTTTCCTAGAGAGTGATTATTTTAATTGTTGAACCGACATGTCTATATTTTGCATACATAGTATATCTCTGAAGAATGATGAATAACACAAAAATGATATCCTGATGTAATGAAAATGATTCATGACTAGGCATAGTAATTAATTTATGTGTGGCTCTAAGCATGGCATAGAGATACACCACTGTATGACCGTATGTCTGAGACTCGAACCATGTGTCTAATAATCAGGTAGCGTAATGAGATGTTAAGTGAGTGTGAGGAAAATTTGAATAGTCTACTATTTGTAGTTAGCTAGAACTTGCCTGGTTAGTCCTGCTAAAAGGAAGCTGTAATAGACAATTAGGAAAGGATCATAGGCCCTTGTTCAATATGGCAAACTTTTAGCCTAAATAAATAATAATCCCTCTTTGATCCAAATGATATGAGCATAAAAAAGACCTTTAAAAAAACCAGATCATTTCTGGGAATAATGTGTTGGCCCTGGACCCTCCTCGGACATGTGCACCTCATCTTATGCAACAAGTATAAGTTGAGGGTGCCTATTATGATGAATGCTCTGGAAAGTAGGGTTGAATGAAAAAGAGAGAGAAAGGACAAAAGTAAAGTAACTCAAGAACCAGTTGAAATAAAAGTGAAATAAAAAATATAATAAATACAAGCAAGAAAAAGAAAAGAGTCACTTACACAAATGAAGAAAGAAGGGAAAATACTAAGGTGAAAAAATATAAGAAAAAGGGCGGAATAAAATGATGAAAACGTAGGACGCTTAACCAATATATCAAGGAGGTCAACAAGTCACTAAAGTATACCTAAATATACTCTACCTGACTCTGAGCCTATGTTACAAGCTAAGAAAGTCCTATCGTAATCCTAAGAGTTGTATGGTGATGTTAAAGCAGTGAATATATGTATGAATGATTTGTGAATTTGTTGTGAGAGTGAGTATTGAAAAGTAATACTTATAATCAAACTGAAATCATTGTGTGAAAAAAGAGGAAGTTTTTTTGATGTTAGGACACTAGTTTCAATATCAGAAATATTAGCACCTCCGTGAGAAATTGATGAGGATAAGTGTCAGTGCGTGGAGAGTCTGTGTCATTGTATGCATCCACATAATTCAAACATAATAGTGATAACACGCATAAAAAAGATGATAACGATTGGTATTGATAGACAAATGATTACGAAAGCTAAAATATGGATACTTTTGTACAATGATTTTGTAGTGAGTCTGTGTCGCTTTAGGACAAACAACAAATATAACTTTAGGGATAGTTAGACTTTTGCATAATATTTAGTTCACTTTTTCAAGTATTGAAGGATTAATTTCAGTAATTGATACACATTTTCAGGAATTTATTATTGGTGCTTTTGTTGATTAATCATGTGAATTTCATGATTTTATTCTTTCTCATTAATGTAAGTGCATGAATTTTTATATTAAGTATATGAATAGTGTGATTATGACCATGGGTGACTAAACTCTATAAATAGGGTTGTGGGAACCATGGGTGAATAACGAGGTTATAGCTAACTAAAATAGCAATTTAAGAATAGTGTCTTGCATTTATTGATAATTCTTTCGTTTAGAAGTCTTTTTAACGGATGGTCAACGTTAGAACATTCCTTAATGCTACTTGCCGGACCAAGAAGTTAGATAATAGAAAAAGAATTATCTACACAGATTTAGTGTACACTATCTAATAGGCTAGTGTTGGTTGGTAAGAGGTAATAACTTAGTCAAATATCGAATACAATGCTTAATATGAGGTAAAGGTAAGGGTTAGTATAGCAACACACATAGCCGGACCAAGGTGCGGAGTGAAATTCTCTAGATGCCGGACCATGGAAATAGAGATACATAACTTATAACTTTACATGCAAGATACTTGGAAAGAATTGTTATAGATAGAAGTATAAAGTTAGGAACCTATTGGGAACACTTAAGCCGTAGTTACTTTTATTAATTGATTAAGCTCCGAGATTTAAATCTGTTGGTTGTTTACTTTAGTTTAATCAATTATTTTGATTAATGTAAAAATTAAAACCCCGTTTTTGTGTTTTATCAATGGAAATAGTTGACTAAATAATAGTAATAATAGAATAAAGTTAATTCTGAACTATTTTCCTGCTGGGATCGACCCCAACCTCATTAGTTGGGTTCTTTACTTGATACGACTTCTTTACTTCTTATTTGAGAAGTAAATTTGGGCGTATCAAATATCAGCACATATTTGGTAAATCACACCCCAAGAATGGGGTTTTTTAGCCACACATCATGCAATAATCAATATACTTAAAGTGATAAAGGAATTAATTGGGCATAAGACGTTAAACCTTATAAATGACAGAGAAAGGTAAATGGAGAACACTAACTTAAAATATTGGATCAAGAAGTTCTTGCTTCAAGCTTCCTCAAAACCCTCTCCAAACTTTACAAAAACATAGCAACAAAGTTTCTAAAATAAAATATTAAGTGTGTAACGTTTCACACTATCAAATATTTCCAAAAACACTTTTCTAAATAATGAAAGAGTAAGTATTTATAGGCTTCAAATTTAGTGCTAAGGGATCCCTTCGATGTAATTAATCATGACATAGAGTGATTCGGTAATTTCTTTTATTTGTCACCATTTATTCCTTGCCTTTTAGTCCATGCATGTTGTCAAATTGGCTGGAATAACTCTACTTCTCAAAACAATCCGGCAAAACGCCTACTGCTTATTTTCATCACATTTAATACTGTTTTTTCAAGCTAGCTTGCTGTAACAGACGATGGAACTCTGCTATACGGTGTATCACAAAATTTATTTGGCGATGAGCGATTTATATCTTCAGTTATTTTCTTCAATTTTTTTGCTTTAGTGTTTATTATCTTACCACATCCTCAAATACCTTAAACTTAGTAATTTTTATTAGATATCGAGGTAAAATACAAAATCGAGGACATAATTTGCATTAAAATAAGGCCCTAGTTCTATTTATCTCCACTCCATGGTATTTGATTGCTTATGTGTTTCTATACAATGTATATTGATGCTTGAAGACTTGATCTCTATTACCTCACTATTGTAATTCTATAATGCTCATTGGAATCTTGTTTTGTTTGCAATTGTAGTAGGATTTCATTTATGTTATGGTTTCTTTAATTACTGCCTTCAATGTTTATTTTTTTTAATTGTGAGTATGAATAATTGATTATCAAAGTGAGGTAGAAATGGGTAGGAGATGACATTCCCTTCTCATTCTATAAATTGATGATGTAGTGGTTTTAATATGATCTAAATCTTGTTATTATTCGTGTATGATTTTGATTATGTTAGTATACCTTTAGCTACTATCCTATACTTTTATTGTTTATGAAAGAGTAATAATGGTCAATTATTTGCCAAGGCTAAAGGATTGGTATGAATTGCTCTAATCTTCTACTTCTCTATTCTCGATACTATTAATGATGAAGCATTATATTTGATTGTGTGGTATTGTCCACTTATGATAGTGGTGTTTACATTATTTCTAATATATATATATATATATATATATATATATATATATATAGTCTATGTTATCATATCCTTGAAGGCAATTATACTATGGATGTGTTCTTGTGATGAAGCATCCTATGTGAAGCCTATGCCTAGTTTCCTACTCTAGTTGTAATCTAGGTTGTATGGCTATTGTTTAAGTATGTGTAAATCTAAATAGGATCATTCATAGGTGCTTCCATTAATGAACTATTAAGGATTGATGATCCCCATCCATGTACCCCTATGTAAATGTGTGAATAGATAATGTAAGGAGTCTTAAAGTGTAATGCTTGCCTCCTATGCAAAATTGTCTGATATGGTCTATACTTGGTTGTGCATTGTTGTCTTCAGAGGGGGGATGCCTCAATGTTTTGTTAATAGCCATTATGTTATCATATTGACCAATGTACACACACACTAACACATTATGCATGATTAAAATGTAGTAGAGGGTCATGGTGTCTAATGAAAGGTTGATCTAATATTCACTAGATGTCTACTACTATACATGTAAGGGAAATGTATGTGAACTATGTTATGTATTCCTTAACAACAATGACTTGATAGGTGAACTAGTATGGGTAAAGGTAGGGTACCTTATCTATGCATTGCACATTAGTACCTTGATAGGATAGTTCCTAGGTTTGGTTTCTTTGTAAATGAAAATGAATGTATACATGTTATGAAAATGAATTATATGATGTAAATTTAAGAATATGACATAAAAAAGTATGAATGTTGATAGTGTGTAAATGTGTTAATGTGAATGGGTTGCTCATGCAATTATACATATGCCCTTATGCATGCATAAAGTAATGTATAAACATGTGTGGTCTAAAGGTGTTGTATGAAAGGTTTTCTCACATGCATGTACACATAAAGATGTATGATGATCAAATCAATAGAGGAGCTCTATGAAGATGTTCTCAACAGTATCCTAAACTAGATAGGGCTTGAATTTGCTATGTCCATGTGAAAAGTTTTCTCACATGATATAGGTTGATGAAAGTAATTCTCATCTATAACCTATGAGCTAAGCATATGGGGAGTGAATCTCCTAAAGCCTGTGTTTTATTAAGTAATTTAATAAAGGCTTTTAATAAAGGGAACTGAGCTTGGAACTAAGTGAACTTGAAGTCAGGGATTTCCCTCTCCATTAGAGGAAGGTAGGACACTAAAATCCACATGAGGTTGATAGACTCATAGCACAAGTACATAAAGTTGATGTACCTAATGGCCTCCAAGTTCCATAAACTATGCTAGCCACATATGATCTAGCAAGTGAAATCACTAGTATGGTAGAATGTATTAATGTTCTACCTTTAATAGGTAAGAACACCTTCCATTTGTGTAACTCTCTACAACAACAAATTTAATGTTCAGCACTCATTATCTTACTGTCGGTTGAGGATATCATTTCACTAAAGTAGAATGGACAATGAAAGTAAAGTAAGGACTTAAATTCGGATAACCTTAGTGTAGTTGTTTATTGTAGGTTTGAATATGGGACATCACATATGCATTTCCAAAGTGACTTGTGAGGAAAGTCATAGGAAGGTGTTCTAATGCATGTGTCCATGTTTATGGTTCTCTTCCATGGCATTGTGTTAGTGTGTACATGATGAGATGACAGGATATGATGATCTAATATGACTATGTGATTAAGCTATATATTGGAGTATATATTGTTGACTATAGCGTTGTGTTTGGTACATGAAGGATATTTATGTCTTGTTTTCCCATGATAGATCTATTACGTACGTGTGATGTTATGGGGCTGCACATTTACATTGCACTAGTTGATTGGATTGAGATTGTGAGTAAGGTTTCATAATGTACTAAATGAAGTGAAGTTAGTATGTGTGCAAGTTTATGTAGCTTACTGTAAAGTCATTAAGGTCTTGGCTTAAATGTGTCTATATGTATTATACTCCGATGATGATATAAGATGACTTGTATAAAATGGATGTATGGTTTCCTTGTGGTCTTAAGGTGATGCATAGAACCAAGTATCTCTACAGGATTACATTGGAGGTTAATGAGTTAAAAGAAGGAGTTCACTGTAAAAAAGAAAATGCTCAATTTAAAGTAGAACTAACTCACTGAAAACTTACACCAAGTATGGCTTAAATTCTATGTGTGATCTTATATGATATTTAGCCTTTGAATATGTCTATATAATGTATGTGAATGATATAAATTCTATTCAATAAGGTTTAATGAAGATTTAATCAAAAATTAATGAAGTATGAGTTCATGAAAAAATCCCTTTTAAATGCATGGTTGTCTTGCTTAGTTCTTTCTTGTACTAAGTTCATTCTTCTCTAATTTTTACAATAGGTGTAGGTTATACATGCTTAAAGGAGTTTTTAAATGGTGAAGAGATTGATAGATTATTTTAATTCTCAAGGAAAGCAATTCTTAATTCAAAGTATTCCTAAGTTATGTCATCATAGTAAAGTCTTTAATTATTGTACTTATGTATTATGTTATAACGAAAATGCCCCTAAAGTACTCTTATGATGTTGATTGATATTCTAGCATATGATGTTATAAGAAAGAGTAAAATTTTCCGCTAATTTACCTATGAGAATGCGATAAATGATAACTATGAGCTTGTATAAGTCCTCTGAAAAGTCAAGTACACCATGTTACTTCTAGGGGGCGCTACCTGGATGTGACAAAAGTGGTATGGGAGCATGAGATTTTTAAAAGTGGTTTGGGTTTTAAAAGTTTCATATTGCCACGTCTAGTAGATTCTTGATCATTGGTGTGAATCGCGTCACATCAATGAGCGAGAGATTATAGGACGATAGAGTTTCCCTTCTTGATCATTGTCATGTCGTGCCATATAACTTAACTCTATAAGATCTCTCTTTTTATATTTTCTGGAGCAGTCTTTTAGATGTCATTAGTTGGATGAGATGGAATTTTTGTGCTTGGGGGAGAAAATGCTAGTTTTGATGCTTATGTTGGTTTTATTGGTTGATGAGTATGTGTGAAGGTGAATTTGGCATGCTTTGACTATGTGATGTCAATTATGCCTATGGATGTGAAATGTGAGAAATGATTTGTTATGTTTGAATGAGGTCACTTGTGGCTATAAATAAAAATTATGTGAAATGGCATGTTTTGATTAGAATTATGTGTCAAGATATAGTTAAAGCATGTGACAAGTTGTTATGGTTAAAATGAAGGTTGTTAAGATAAGATCCTCTTAAGGTTGAATCTAATAATTCTTAGTAAGTTTATTCATTATAGGGGTCTTGTATAAAGTATAAATTGCATGATCTCTATACGTTGGTATATCTTAATTGACACTATGTTAAGAATGTTTTGAAGATCCTAAATTGCATGAAAAAGGATTTTTTTAGCAAATTATGGTTTTCTCATATTGACTATGCATCTTGACATGCTAGTTGTGGATTTAATTTCATGAGATAACTTAAGAAACATGTTTGATGTCGCTTATAATGTGTGGTGTTTAAGACATTAATGAAAATTTTGTGTCTCCTTATAAATAAAATGATGAGTCTTTTGAAAATTATATCACATTTAGGATTTGGAAAGTATTATTGTAGGTCAACTTTTGAAAAGTTAAGGCATGTCAAGAAATTGTTCTTGTGTGTGCCTATATATGATAAGATTTTTCTTAAATGATGCGTGCTATAAAAGTTAGTATTAGGCTAGAAATTTAAATTTTGTGGAATAACTTCATATTGTTGTGATATGTGTGGTGTGAATATACCATTTTGACTTCACGAGGAAGAATGTTTGAGCATGCTTTTGGCTAAAAATTGTGGAATTCTCATGGTACAGTAAAGTTGAACTTTGTGAAATTACTTGGGTGTGAACTCATGAAACATGTAAGTGTGCTAAGGAGGACAGTCCTCCATGGACACAACTAAGCATTGTATGGTTGAGTATGACCCTCAAGGAACTAGTCTTAAATTATAAGAATCCATTGTAAACCTATCTTACTCAAGTCTATGCGCATTTAAGTATGGGTGCCTACTTGTTCTTGAGTGTTTTTGAAACTGCCTAAGTGTGAATTAAAGATGGTTGAAAGATATTCTCATAACAAATTGAAGTGTAATGAGCATGTTATGATTAGGATAAGGATATTCCGCCTACAAAAATGATAAGATCCAATGCTTTCTTGTGTTGTAGTGAATGAATAGACATTTTTCTTTCTTGTGTTGCATTGAGTGCTAAGTTGTTGAAAAATGTGTTCCTTGTAATTATGGTGCATTACCTTCTATTTGATTATGTTATGACATTAATAAGCTTCGCTATGATTCATTGAAGTCATTGTTGTGATTAAAGTATTCTAAGTGTCATTCAAGGAAGATTGTTCCCAAGTGGGGGATATTGTATGATTTCAAAAATGAGTTAGTGTGTCTAGTGATCCACTTTTTAATATTTGCTTGGTAACATGTTAATAAAGTGTTTTAATGTATGCTTGGGTGATTTGAAGTCTTTTTGAAGTCAACTGTTAAGGAACGATAAAAACATTCGATGACTAGTCACCTAAGGGGCCTTATGTTTTTCTATGAGATTGTGTGTGTGTTTCATGATCTTATGAAGTCCATATATGATTTAAAATTATGTATGTAGACATTATGGTGTGTTTCATGAAGTTTAGAGGTTAAACATCCAAGAATATCCAAGACGTTTAAAAACTAGCACTTGAGACATCCATGTGTTTGTCTTGATAGTGCCTAATGTTTGGACGTGTTGTCTGTAATGGTTTTGGGTGAAACTGATGTGGAAGGTTGTAAGAACCCATAAATGAATATGCTAAGTAATGCTTAATATGTCTAGAATGCCTACGATTAGACAGTCTTCACACGGATAGATGCGGATAGAACCACAGCTCGAAACCCTTGCTACAGCCAAGACAACTAAGTTGGGGAGTAAGTGGATCTAGAAAAGGTTGGGTCCAACCACGTAGGGCTCTCAAGTATGAAAATTTACTTGAAGGAGTCTTTACCAGACTTAAAAAGTGAAAATCATAGGTTTGGAGGGTCTAGGGGTAAAATAGTCTTTAGCCAGGTTAAGGGTAGTATTGCAATTACCCTAAATATATAACTAATTATTTAATTAATAAGGTTGAGAGGAATTTTCGTTATTTAGGGCCGAAAATTGTCCGTTGAAGAGAAGTCTTGCTTAACCCGGGTTCGAACCTAGGTGGAAACAATGAATTAAATTTGTTCTTAATTTAAGTTTTTAAATTAATGATATTAATTTGTATTTATTATTTTTTAGATGCTTTATATAAAATTAAATCATATTTTTAATAATTAAGTAAAACCTTATTTGACTAAGTCCTAAACCAGACTACTAAGCCTATGAAAACTCTTCTCTCCCACGCTCATCTCTCTCTCACACGTCTCTATCACTCTCATTCACGATCTCTCTCTGCCAAAGTAACTTTCAAGAATAGAAGAATAAACCTAGTTCTTCATACATGAAGAACTCACACGAAATCACAAGAAAACAAACGTTAATCAGACGTTAGGCAAAGGGAGGTTGTCTGTCGAGTGGTGTTGACATTGAGGGGACTTTGACGTGATGTTGGTTGTTTTTTTGGGGAAGCAAGTCGAGGATTTAAAATAAAAAAGGTATGGGTTCTCTTATCTCTTGGTCCCTTTCCCAATAGACCCCTAAGGTTTAGACTAATCTGTTCCAAAAAGTAGGGTAGTTACCTATTGCATATCCCTATCACTAGCTCCGATTGAATCATAAGTTTACTATGTTTGCTGGTAGAAATCTAGGAATGAAAGTTTTTTTCGTGATGATTATGTTTTTTTTATGTATGTTCGTAATTATGTAACTTATGTTGATGTTTTTCTATAATTATGTGTACGTGTGTGTGCAATGTAAACCGTATCTATGCACCTCAGGTTAAGTCTTTAAAAATAAGATGTTGTGGATTTATTTCATGTACAAATGATAATGAAATTCGTGATGTTCATATGAGTTGAAATGTGAATGATTTGAGTAATAATCTCTCGGCTAAACAAATCCAAGAAAAATGCAGCTAAGAACCTATTAAATGATCTAACAATTACCATATGAAATTAAGTATAAATTTCGAAGAATGTAGGTTGCAAATGTGATTAAAATTTCACACTTGTTGATTGTTTAATTTCGGCTAATGTTGATGTTAAGGAGATTTTAAAAATAATGTTAAAAATATGTGAGGTTAGTTGGTATTGAACCCAATAACTCACTATAAGAAAGCTATGAAAGAAAGAAAAAGAAATTTGAGGCGTGGGAATCGAATACACGACCTCTAGGCAGTGAAGGAGTTTAAAGAAAATGAAACAATAGAAATGTGAGGCATGGGAATCGAACCCACGACCTCTAGGCAGTGAAGGAGTGTTATGAAAATGAAAGAAAAGAGATGTGAGGTGTGGGAATCGAACCCACAACCTCCTAGGAAGATTTAAGGAGAAAATTAAAAGAAATAAAGAGGGGTTGTGGGGGTTCGAACCCACAACCACTCTGCCAATGGGAAAAATATAAAGTAATGAAAATAAAATGTAAATGTGGTTGTTGGGGTTCGATCCCACATTCTCTTAGTTCTATTAAGCGACAAAAGAAATGTGAAATTAAGGGGAAAATAAAATGAAGGCGTTTTGGCTTAAACTTGGTCCCAAGCCATATGAATCAAATAAAGTAAATAAAAAAAATTAAAATGTTATCCATGGGATTTTAAACCGGGTTCCCTTTCCCAAATTCGGTATTGATACATAAGTCATATGTGATTTAAATATTCAAGAATAATGCAGCCTACTTAGATCAAAATCGAGATCTTGGCATACATACAAGATGCACAGGTCTTATACCACGTAATCTTAGGAAGATACGAATCAATTAAATGAACTATGAACGATCCTCAAATCTTGTTTGTAGAGACCTATAAGTCTAGCATACGTCGAAAGTAATTGAACCAATGAAATGATGAAATTCTAGAAGGGTTAAGAAAGAGTGTGAAACACATTAAATGACCAAGTGCATTGGCATATGATGAAATGAACAATCAAGTGATGAAAGGAACAAAGAAATGGTGAAATGAACAATGAAATGATGAAAGCCTAGAAGGACTAAGTAAGAGTGTGAAACACCCTAAATGGTAAAGTGTGTTTGCATTTGATGAAATAAACAATGAAGTGATGAAACCTTACAAGGGTAGAGTAAGATTGTAAAACACACTAAATGGCAAAGTGCATTGGCATATGATGAAATAAACATTCACGTAAATTGGGGTGAGTAACTATGAAGAGCAAATGTGCTAATGTTAATGAATGTGGTAACAACATGATACAAGAATAATGTAAAAGATGAGAGCAATATAAAATGAGCCTAGGTAAATGTTACAAAAACGTTCTAATCTATGAGAGTATAAAGTTAATGAAGAGATGAGTCTCTCTGAACACTCTAATGAAAGTATTGAGTTTAACACACTTAATACTAATGATGATATGAGAAATCATCTATTGAGCTATGATGTCCTCGTACAAGAAGCCAACTTCCATTACGTATGACTTGAATGTAATGGAACTTTATACTCAGCACCGATAGACTAGCTATGAGTGGTGATGCCTTCTTTTGAGAAGAGAGGAAGTTCACGTAAGTCTCATTATGTGAGACTATCCGGCATGCGGGTATGTGTCTCCTAATATCTCCTAGTCGTTGAACCTATACTGCAAATATAGGGATCAAGCGGGGTTCAATTCCAAGGTACGCTAGCATGTTTTGGTCACTTTAGCTGGTGATTCAACCTCTTTTCGGTGTGGGGGAGACATTTGATTTCTTGAATCTGACATGATCTATGTCAGTTAAAGTTAATGTTCTAGATAAATTTACCAAAAGATGCACATAATGAAAAGAAAAATACCAAAGATGATAAGATAGGATGCTGATGAGGTGAGATAGAATAAAGTAATGACACTAGGTCATTCTTGATCATTGCATAGTAAACTCGATGAAAGTCTTATACTACATCCTAGCTATAGATGGTGTTTACACTAGCCTATGAAAGAAATGAAATGATGTATGTTTGAATGAATGAAGCAAACTCTGTGTTTGCTACAGAAGCCTCCCTAGTTGCGGTGCAATATGTTGAGCCCTCATTTTTTGGAAGTCTTGATGTCAAGTCCATGATTCCAAGGTCTCATGGCATATGAACGAATGATATGAAAAATGTTATGTTCTATACACAATATGTTATGTGTTACGTGAAAGATGTTATGTGTTGTGTGCAATATGATAAGTATGATGATGCATGTTACTCTCATGGAATGACATTACTAATCCAAAATTGGAAAGGTCAAACTTTCTTAATCTACATTTTGGCAAGTCCACTCACTTGACTTTTCCATAACCACGTTGTTAGGAAAGAGCTATTCTTACTCATGCATATCCTTGGTGTGAGCTTTCATATACCCATATATAGTACAAGTTTTTACTAACTCTGTACAATCTACAATTTTAGTTGTAGCCATAGGTGGATGCTAGAGCTATAGGTTGACGCTTAAAACTATCCAGACATGGAGCATTCATTCGGACTTGGTAGGTCTTAATGCTTTTGAGGATGCTTGAACATTATATTCTAGCATAGTTATAGGATTGGGCTAGTGGAGTATATTCCACTAGCGTTTCTTTCCGCTTTTGGTCACACATTGTATTGGTTCCATTTTGGTAAGTATACATTTAATGCAATATTAAACTATTTCTTTCATTTGATGATCTTAACCTTAGATGGGTGATGTGAACAATTATGAATCTAATAGAATGCTTTGTATGTATGTTAAGAAACAAAAAGTTTCAAATTTTCCTCTAAAACTAACCTACACAAAGTAAGAATGACGTAAGTAGGCTTGAATGCAACCACTAAGAGGTCAACGACGCCGGTCTCGTCTGGGGTCTACACTTCGATAGTGAGAAAGTCGGTATCAGAGTCCTATGTTAAATTGCGAGAATAATAAATTCACATCAACCACTTTGAGTAGTTTCTAAGTCATGGTAGTGAAGTAGACCATCATCCTTGATTAGAGAGTGCATGATGCGTAGGAAAAAAATTCCTTCTTCTGATATTATCATGCCTTTCCTACTGTCTGATTTTATTGGTTTTATGAGCGTGTCTAAAATCAACCCTTGCTATTTTCAAAGGATGAACACTAGGAGCAATTGATTAGAGGAGAGGAAGAGCAGCTGCTAGGGACAATCAAGTTAAATCCAAGTTCCAGTTGAAGGAGTAGCAATGCCAATTAACTCTGTTGGGTTGACTGATGTTGAGGTGAGGACACCTTTGGCCTAGATGGAACAGGACATCACTATGCAGGCTAGGCCATGACAGACCAAGTCAATAGGCAAAATGTTAGAGGGAGAACCCACTGGTTTGTACCATGGAGGACATGCTGAGAAACTTCACAAGGATGAATCCTCCTATTTTCACAGGGTCTAAGACTTCAAAGGACCCTTAGTAGTTTTTGGACCAGGTTCATAAGATCTTTTTGGATATGGGGGGCACAATTACTGAGAAAGCACAGTTGGCTTCCTATCAAATCAAGGATGTTGCACAAACTTGGTGAAAGATGTGGCAAGATAGTTGAGTTTTGAGCAGAGTTATGATCACTTGGGAGCTGTTTAAGACAACCGTTCGGGAGAGATTCATTTTCACAGAGATGAGGGAGACCAAGGTTGAGGATTTTTTCAACCTTAAACATGGATCGTTGACACTCAGGGAGTATTCCCTGAACTTTGTGAAATTTTGCAGGTATGCCACGTCTGTTTTGTCTAACAATAGAGACGAGATGAGTAGATTAATGAGAGGGATTGCAGAGGATCTTGAGGAGGAGTGTAGGCAACTATGATGCATGACTGCATGGACCTTTCCAAGCTTATGGTCCATGTCCAGCAAATGGAGTAATGAAGAAAGAGGAAGCACACTAGGGCAAGTAACAGGTCAAGTCAAGGCGAGGAGAATTTTTCAAATAAGAGTACTACTCGAATCAGGGATAACACCAGGTTTAAGAAGGGACTCTTCCACCAAGGGGAGTAAAGTACATCCAAGGGTCACTATGATAGTAATTCCGAGTTTAGAGTTAATAGAAATAATGAAATAGATACACCTCAAGAGAGACAACATTGTAGGAAGTATGAGAAACTAAATGGAGGAAAGTGTATGATGGGCACTAACGCTTATTACAGTTGTTGCAAACCGGGTCACATGATGAAGGATTTTCCGGATAGGAGAAGTCAATAGCAAGAGAAGGAGAGATTTCAACCTAATGTCTCAAGTGAAGAGGCTCCAAGGAGGCAACGATTCGTTGCACTCAAGTCTAGCAGTGCAGGGAAAGGCACCTCTGGTGAAGTCTTGTGGGCATATCCTTTATTAGTATTTCATGTATTTGAATGTGAATGGTGTTTATGCACTAATATGAGGTTAATATATTTGAGTCATCATGTTGGTTGCTGATTTGTATGATTACATGTTTAGTTCTATTGTATGATTTGATGAGACTAGTTTAGGAAGGAGTTCCTTGGTCCATTAATATGAAGCTACTAGTAGGTTTCAAGGATGTGTACCATCATGTGAATATGTGAATCAGATATTCACCAATAGGGAGTATTTAATTACCTATGTAGGCGTACATTTTATAGATAAGTTACTTATTATTAGTAAAGAGTAGTGTCATTTGGAGACGAATGTTCTTAATGGGGGGATATTGTAACATCCGTAAAAATGAATATGCTATGTAATGCTTAATGTGTCTACAATTCCTACGATTAGACCGGGTTAACACGGATTGATGCATGTAGAACCAGACCTTTGAACCCTTCCTAGAGCACTGTCAAATATCTTGGAGATCTAGAAAAGGTTCGGTAAAACCATGTAGTGCTCTCGAATATGAAGATTTACTTGAAGGACTTTTTATCGGACTTAAAAGGGAAAAATGTTATGTTTGGACGGTCTAGGGGTTAAAATGGTGTTTTCCTGTCTAAGAGTAGTATCTTAATTACCCTAAATATATAATTAATTATTTAATTAATAATGTGGAGGGGTATTTTAGTGAGAAAGGGCCGAAATTATTTGCCCTTGAAGTGAAGTCTTACTTCACCCGAGTTCGAACCTAGTGGAGGCAATGCATTAAATTTGTTTTTAATTTAAGTTTTTAAATTAATGAGATAAATTTATATCTATTATTTATTAGCTTATTTAAAATAAAAGGAAATCATATTTTTAATAATTAAATAAATTCTTATTTGACTAAGTCCTAATCTAGACCACTAAGCCTAAGAAAAGTATTCTCTCCCACGCTCATCTTTTTCTCTCTCACATCTCTATCACTCTTATCACTATCTCTCTCTGCCAAAGTGAATTTCGAGAATAGAAAAATAAACCAAGTTCTTCACACTTGAAGAACTCACACGAAATCACATAAAACAAACGTTAATCACACGTTACATAAATGGAGGTTGTCCGTCGTGTGGTGTTGACATTGAGGGGACTTCGATGTGATCTTGGGTGACGTTTTTGGGCAGAAAGTCCAGGGTTTAATGTCAAAAAGGAATGGGATGTCTTCTCTCCTGGTTCCTTTCCCAAGAGACCCCTATGCTTCAGACAAATTCTATTCTTAAAACTACGGTTGTTCCCCATTGCATGTACCTATCACTAGCTCCCATTTAATAATAGGTTGGTTATGTTTGCTGGTAGAAAACTAAGGATAAAATGTGTTTTCATAATGATTTGATTTTTATATGTTTGTTTGGAATTATGTGACTTATGTTGATGTTGTTCCAAAATTATGTGTACGTGTGTGTGCAATGCGAACCATATCTATGTGCCTCGAGTTAAAGCTTATAAAAATGTGATATTGTAGATGTATTTCATATGAGATGATTATGTAATAAATAATCCACGAATTACCATATTAAATTATGTATAAATGTTGAAGAAAGTAGGCTGCAAATGTGATTAAAATTTCCAGCATGTTGAAGGTTTGATTTTGGCTAATGTTTAAGTGTAGGGGAGTTTGAAAATAATGAATAAAATATGTGAGGTAAGTTGGGATTGAACCCAAGATCTCACTATCAGAAAGCTATGAATGAAAGAAAAAGAAATTTGAGGCGTTAGAATTGAACTCATGACCTCGAGACAGAGAAGGAGTGTAAAGAAAATGAAATAGAAGAAATTTGAGGCGTGGGAATCGAACCCATGACCTCTAGGAAGTTAGGGAGAGATAAGCAAATTAAAGAAGAGAGATGTGAGGCGTGGGAATCGAACCCACAACTTCCTAGAAAGAATCAAGGAGAAAAATAAAAGAAATTAAAGAGGGGCTGAGGGGGTTCAAACCCACAACTCTCGGCCAAAGGAGAAAAAATAAATGTAATGAGAATTAAAATTATATCAGATGTGGGGGTTGGATCCCACATCCTCTTAGTTCTATTAAGCGAAAAATGATGGGAGAAATTAAGGGGAAATATAATAAAGGCATTGGGGCTCAAATTTGGAACAGATTTGAAAACGGGTTTCCTTGCTCAAATTCCATATTAATACATAAGTCATACGTGAGTTAAATATTCAAGAATGATGCTTCGTACTTAGAACCATAATCATAAGAAGATATGAATCAATTAAACAAACTATGAATGAAGTCTCACGACTAGTATGTATAGACCCATAAGTCTTGTATACATCTAAAAATAAGTGAACCTAAGATGTACGCAATGAAATTATCAATCCCTAGAAGGGTTAAGTAAGAGTGTAAAACACACTTCATGTCCATGTGCATTGGCATATGATGAAATGAAAAATAAAATTATGAAATGAATAGTGAAATGATGAAATGAACAATTAAATGATGAAATGAACAAAGAAATGATGAAATGAGCCATGAAATGATGAAACCCTAGAAGGGTTAAGTAAGAGTGTAAAACACCCTAAATGAGAAAGTGCATTTGCATATAATGAAATGAACAATGAAAACCTAGAAGGGTTAACTAAGATTTTGAAACACATATAATGTCCAAGTTCATTTTTATATGATGAAATAAACATTCACGTAAAATGGGGTGAGTAATTATGAAGATAAAATGTGCTAATGTTAATGAATGTGGTGATAACATGATATGAGGCTAATGTAAAAGTTGATATAATCTCAAATGAGCCTACGTAAATGTTACCAAAACGTACTCACATGTGAGAGTGTAAATTTAATGAAGAGACCAATCGCTATGAACACTCTAATGAAAGTATTGAGATTAACATACTTAATACTTTTGATGAGATAAGAAATCATCTATTGAGATATGATGTTCTCATACTAGAAGCCAACTTCCATGACGTATGAGTTGAATGTAATGGAACATTATACTGAGCACCAATAGACTAGCTATGAGCGGTGATGCCTTCTTTCGTCAAGGTCGAAGGTTCACGTATCTCTCATGAGATCAGACTTTCTACCAATGGTGGGTATCGGTCTCCTTGTAACTCCTAGTCTTTAAAAATATAATGCTAATATAGGTATGTGGTGGGGTTCAATTCCCATATACTCTAGCATATTTTGGTGACTTTTGCCGATTATTCCACCTCTTTTTGGTTTAGGGAATAAACTAGATTTTAATGATGCTCACATAATCTATGTTGGTTAAAGTTAAAGTTCCCAATGAATAGAAGAGGCCAGCCTCAAATGATGAACATAATGAAATGAATGATACCAAAAGTGATAGGATAAGATGACTAAGAGGTGAGTTAGACGTAAGTAAAGACATTAGGTCATTGTTCATCACTGTAGTACGAACCTAATGAATGTCTTAAACTATATTGTAGGTATAGCTGGTGTTTACACTGGCCTATGAAAGAAGTGAAATTAAGTAGGTATGAATGAATGTAGCAGACTTTGTGTTTGCTAAATAAGGCTCCCTAGTTAAGCCCTCATTTTTGGGATGTCTTGATGTCAAATCAATGATTTTAAGGTCTCATGGCATATGAACGAATGATATGAAAAATGCTATATGCTATAGCAATATGTTATGTGTTATGTGCAAGACGTTATGTGTTGTGTGCAATATGATAAGCATGATGATGCATACAACCCTCATGGCATGAATTTCGTAATCAAAATTTTGAAAGCTCACTAACCTTCCTAATCCCTATTTGGCAAGTCTACTGACTTGATTTTCATTAATAATGTTGTTAGGAAAGATCTATTCTTACTCATGCATGTCCTTGGTATGTGAATGCATATACCCATACTTAGTACAAGTGTACTAATCCTATACAACTCTACAATTTTAGGTGTAGGCACAGGTGGACGCTATAGCTACATGTTGACGCTGAAAGTATCCGGACGTGGAGGGCTCATCCGGACTTTGTAGGACCTCATGCTTTTGAGTAAGAATGATGTAAGTAGACTTGTCTGCGACCTCTAATAGGTCAACACGCCGGTCTCATCTAGGGTCTAGACTCCGGTCATGACAAAGGTCCTTTACTTGGTAATGTTTATATCTACATTGGAAACGTCTGGGTACGAATTCATAAGGCCCCCCCAAAAGGGAACACGAGAAGGACCCTAAAGTTTTCCATACATTGCCTTGGAAGTGTTAATCAACTTAACCATACGACGCCCCATTGGTGGACTGACGCCCCGTCGATAGGGAGGCATTGATAAACACTTATTATGGGGGAAGGATCAGACAAAGAACAACCCAACATCTAATCAACGTAAGCTATGTACCGTCCGTCGAAGTACCTTCTGGGCATCGATTATGGTCAATGCTGCTGGATGTAACAAACTGCCTAGCAACGGCCTCACTTAAGGGGTGAATGGAAAATTAAACCCACGTCCAAACCTTAACATACTATGTTATTTGTTTTTTTGAGTGTATATAAGTTATCAAAAATGTGATCAACCCATTCCTTATTCATTCTACAAAAAATAGTCTTTCCCTCCAAAAAAAATTCTCTCTAGAAACCTCCATTGAAGGTGATGCCCAAGAACGACTTGCAGTTAGCATTACCATTGATTATTCATCATTTTAGAGGTTTTCATACATATTAAGTTATGGTGATCCTTAATCTCTAGTTATTCTTCCATCTAGAGAGTTAATCTCAATGTTTTCAAAGAGATTTCATAATCAAACTTCTTCTTCTTCAATCGAGCCATGGGCTCTTTCTAAAAATGTTTTCAATGGACTAATCTTAATGTATTTATAATAATGTATTGGTTTTAATTTAAATTTCAATCCAAGTGTATTGTGAACCCATATCCCTTCCCAAACTCGACTTAGCCCATACATGGGCATTAAGATCGTGGCATGTTATTGGTTGATTTATTCTATTACATTGAATTGCTCATGTATATGGTTATTTAAGTATATTGATGATGAATGATCCATGTTGATCAATGCATGAATATTTGAACAAAGCTAGCTTAGATCTTTATGTGTTAATAATAACATTGCCTTTAGAATGCATGAATATGGAATTGATTATGTTAAATTTATTGATAACTACTACCTATCATGTATTAGATTATAAATTATATGTAACGGATTGAATATTCATCAAGGCTTAAGGATTAGGTAGTATTGATTCATGTTCTCTTATCTTCTATAAATTGCTAATGTAGTTCAATGTATCTCAACTCCATGGTAATTGAATCATCATTTGTATATGTTAAATGGACTTTATCTACTGCCTATAAAATATTATAATGATACATTATGTGTTTTCATCCAAATTAGGTTGATGCTTGAAGACTTGATATATATTTTTTCTATATTATAATTCTATGATGCTAACTATAGTCTTTATTTCTTTGCAATTGTAGTTGGATTTCGTTTAAGCTATGGTCTCTTTGAATAATTCCTTCTATGTGTATTGTTGATTAATTTTGATTATGAATAATTGATGATCAAAGATAGGAAGAAATGGGTAGAAGATCAACTTCCCTTCACATTCGATAAATTGATTGGGTAGTCGATTTAATATGATCTCAATCTTGTTATGATTAATGTATGATTTCAATTATGTTAGTATACTTTTAGCTACTGTCCTATACTTAAATTGTTGATCAAATAGTAATAATGGTAAATTATGACCATAGGCTAAAGGATTTTAAATAAAAAATTGTCTACTGTTCTACTTTTCTACTTTTATATAGTATTGTTGATGAAGCCTTCTATGGCATTGTGTTGTATGGTCCACTTATAATGGCGGTTTTTAATTTATTGCCAATATATATGTGTGATAAGATCATGGACATGAAGGAAATCATACTATGAATGCTTGTTGATGATGAATGATCCTATGTGAAGCCTATGCCTAATTTTATAGTCTAGTTGTGATGTAGGTTGTATTGATATTGTATAAGCATGTGTCTATCTATTTTACAATCATGTGTAGGTGATCCCATTGATGAAGTGTTAAGGATTGATGACCCCTACCCATGTACACGTATGTAAATGTGTGAATAGATAATGTAAGGAGTCTTAAAGTGAAATATGAAGTGATCCTACCTCCTATGCTAAATTGTGGGGTGTGTTCTATGCTTGGTTGTGCATTGTAGTTTTTAGAAGGGGGCTTACTCAATGTGTTGTTTATTGACATTATTTAATAATTTTGACCAATGTTCACACACACTCATATATTATGCATGCTTACAATTTAGTAAAGGGTCATGGTGTCTAACGAAAGGTTGATCTCATATTCACTAGATGTCTACTACTATGCATGTAATGTAAATGTATGTGAAGTATTTTATGATTGTGCATAGTATCTACATGTGTTTATTTGAAAGAATTTCTTATTTAGTTACACATACGCCCTAATGCACGAATAAAGTAAACTATGAAGATGTGTTGCCTAAAGGTGTTATGTTAAAGGTTTGCTCGCATGTAAGTACATACACACATGCATGATGATCCAGTCAATAGAGGGTCTCTTGAAAGATGTTCTTAAGAGTATCCTAAACTAGATAGGTTCTTGAATATTCCATATCCATGTGAAAGCTTTTCTCACATGATATAGGTTGATGAAAGGACTTCTCATCTATAACCTATGAGCTAAGCACATAGGGAGTGAATCTCCTAAATCCTATGCTTCATAAAGTAATGTAATATACGCTTTTAATAAAGCTAACTTATATTAGCACCGAATGAAATTGAAGTGAGGGGTGTACCTTCCCATTGGAGGAAGGTAGGTCACCATAAGCCTCATCAGGTGGATAGCCTTAAAGCCCAAGGGCATAGATTTCATGTTTCCATGATGGTATCAATGTTCCATAAACTATGCTAGCCACATAGGATCTAGCTAGTTAATTATTTAGCATTCTAGCATAAGTTTATGTTCTACCTTGGCTAGGTAAGAACACCATCCACTGGTGTAAGGCTCTAACACACCAAATGTCATGTTTAGCACTTATGTTCTTAGTGTTGGTTAAGTACATAGTTTTCCTAAAGTAAAATAGGAAATGGAAGTTAAGTAACGACCCTGATTAGGATAACCTAATGATTGTTTCTTAGTGTAGGTGGGGGTATGTGACATCACCTAAGCACTGCACAAGTAACTCTTGAGCGATGTTCTAGTACATGTTTCTATAATTATGTTTATCTTCTATGGCATTGTCCTAATATCTACATGATGAGATGAGATGCATTATATGAAGTTCTAATATGATTGTGGGACTAAGGTCCTATATTTAAGTGTATGTGGTTGTCCATAGCATTGTGTTGGGTAAATGAATGATAAGTTAAGTCTTGCGATCTCATGATCGGTCTACTAAGTACGGGTGAGGTTATGGGGCTTCACATGTAGGTTGCACTAGTAGATTTATATTTGGATTGTGAGTAAGGTTTCCTAATGTACTAGGTAAAGCCAAGTTAGTATATGTGCAAGTTGATGTAGTTTACAGTAATGTCGTTAAGGTCTTGGCTTAATCGTGTCTATCATGTACTATACTTAGGTGATGACTTGTATAGAATGTATGTATGGTTTACTTGTGTCTTTAAGGTGATGCATTTCACAAAGTATAACTAGAGGGTTACTTGAGAGGTTAATCAGTTAAAAGAAGAAGTTCATTGTAAAGAAGAAAATGCTCACTGTAAAGTGACCCCAAATATGGCTTAAATTCTATGTGTAATCTTATATGATATTTGGACTTTGAATATTTCTATGTGAAGTATGTGAATGATATAAATTCTATTATAGGTTTTATGATGATTTACTTAAAAAGGCATGAAGTATGATTTCAAGAAAATGTCCCTTTTAAATTTATGTTTCTGCGAGCATTCTTTTACTAACTCCTTTATTCTCTACTTTTTACACAAAGTGTAAGTTATGTATGCTTAATGGAGGTCTTAAATCGTGAAGAGCTTGATAGACGATTTCCAAGCTCAAGGAAAGGAATCCTAAGGTCCAAGGATTCCTAAGTCATGTCTTTATTGTAATGTTTTTTATTATTGTACTTATCTATTATGTTATAAGGATCATGTATCTAAACTACTCTTATACTTTTGAGTCTAGGATGGAAACAAGATACTAGAGTATTTAACTATCTATACTGATATTATATATATATATATATGTTTGTGTGTGTGTGTGTGTGTTTGTGTTTTTGTGTGCGCGTGTGTGTGTATGAGGTAATGTTATAGCATATTTTGTGCTAAGAAATTAGTTTTAAATTCTCCGCTAAATTTACCTCTGACAATGCGATGAATGATAACTATGGTTTGGTATAAGACATCCAAGAGGTCAAGTACGCGATTTTACTTATATGAGGTGTTCCCCGGATGTGACACTATTAAAGGGACTTAAGTATACCAATCATGTATTTATTATAATGAGGTCTAAATATGAAGTCCATAATTAAGTTAGCATCAAATAAGTAATTAGTATGATTGGTATCACGGGAAGCTAACCACACATTGCACTTTTATTCCATTAGGGTTACTGAGATAATATTTTCCCAAGGAATGACTATGAACATTATATTGTCTTGTGTTTTACATTGTAAACACATTATAGTTAGCATACATAAAACAATTGTTTCTTAGGGGTTTCTTTAATGATGAATACACAACTATGACATATGTTTTGTATTTTTCATGTATTACTTTCTTATTAGAGGCTATGTATTGTGAAGATTGGGATTTATGTTATCTTGATTTTGGATACTATGCTTTTTATTTTAACGATATCTCTCATGTTATAATGAAATGTATGTGAGTTACCTTATTGGTTTCAATCTCAAACTATTTCAAAAATGATGTTCAAAAGCAACATACTGTAAGCTTTGTGTTAGCCCTTTCGACTACAATTTCTATAAGTGTAGGAATTGGATATATTGGATTCCATCCTAGTGGATAGGTCTGTTGGAGATCAAGAAGAAGAAGAAGAATTTAATTCTGCAATATTTTCCTATGCTCTTATGTTCAAGTTATGCTATGAGGCTATTATGTGACCGTTTCTTGGTAAATTATATTGTGTTACATCTAGGTTGTACCCCTGAGTCGTGACATCCGCACTTGCTTAGTTTTCTAAGTTTCAACTTTAATTCCCTCTTCAGCCACAATGTGGCCTACGAATGCAACAAACTATAACCAAAACTGACACTTAAGGATTTTTTCATAAAACTCTCTATCATTTACAGTCTGCAGAATTATTATGTGGTGACTAACATGATATTTTTCATTCCTCCAAAAGATTAGTATGTTATCGCTAACATGGCAAAAACATCATAGTTCCCTTAATTTGTTCAAAAAGGTGTCTTTGGAATATCACATTTTCATACTCATAATTGATGATAGCCACATATGAAGTGTATTTTTGAATAAGCACTGGCACCCAGAAGATGATCAAAAAGATAATAAAATCTCGGACGAGGATACTTGTTATTTATGCTAAACTTGTTTGACTGACGGTTATAAATTCATATCCTAGGAGAACCATCATTCATTCTAACAAATAAGACAAAGAGCCCCAAGGTGAGTCGCTTATTTAAATGAAAGCTTTACCTAGGAGATGTTTCAACTACATCTAAAGCACTTTCAGCTTTGTTGGTGCCATTTTATATGGTGGAAGATATAAAGAATCAGTATCTACAAGAATGTCTATATTGAAGTGTTTTTCTCTCTCAGGGGGAACTCGAGGTACATCATCTGAAAATCCTTCTGAATACTCTTTTGCTACTAAAATTAATTGAAAATAAGGTATCTTAATACTAGAGTAATTAATTCTGATTATGTGATAGACACAACCCTAGGACACTAACTTTCTTTCCATAATGTACTAAATAAAATGAATCTTAGGAACAACTGAAGTACTTTTCAACTCTATTACTAGCTCATTTGGAAACTAAAACTTGACAACTCGAGTTCTATAATGAAATAAGGCATAGCACGCATAAAGGTAGTTTATACAAAAAAATCACATCAAAATCTACCATGTCTAATTCGAATAAATTAGTCACGTTGTTCTTGTGATTAACGTAAATTGTACGCTCATGATATACTAGCTTAGCTCGAATGACTCCCTCACAGGTGTAGAAACACAAAACGGTTCACAAAATTTTGTAGGAACTACATCAAACTTATTTGCAACATAAGGATTCACAAAAGATATACTTGCTACTTGGTCTACAAAAGCGGAAATATTAATATATAAGAAACCGATCGTACAAGTGAAAATATCTAGAGTTTCTTTTTCCTCTTTGGGACAAGTGATCGCATTAAGGCAATGTGTTCCTCCAACAGTATATGAAGTAAGTCTTTTAGGTTCTTCCCTATCAGATTAAGCGAATGAAGAATATTGGACTGCACTGACATTATTCGTAGTATCTTCTTAGTTCTTAGGGCACTCCTTCATGACATGACCCTTTTGTCAACAATTGAATCAACAAGTAGAGGCAGCATGATACTTACCCAGATGGGTTCTACCACACTAAAACTGTGAAAACGCCCCAGATTCCCCTTCATGCCATTTACCCTAGTATTAAACATGTCTAGCTCTGATGTTCTGCGCATTGCGATCATTGTTCTTAGATTTGTTTCTGGGTTCATGTGCACTAGCAGATCAACGAGGAGGTATTTTTTGCTTATATTAAAAGGATGACCGTGTGGATTTATTCTTGTTCTTTCTTGATTAATTATATGTCTTAGATATAGTATTATTTAACTCCTCTCTATCCCTAAGATTCTCTTCCACAATCTAAAGCACACAAACCATCAACCCTGATTTCTCTGTTTCCCCAATTATCATAGTTTCCAGGCCCTCTTTTCTTGACTGACGGGATAATCCAACGACAAAAACACTCATTATACTCCTCATATCCGCAAACATCTCCGAAGAATAATGTCTTAGATGGGTGAACATCAACCCATACACTTGGACAATGGACACTCAATGAATCTTTCTTATGAGTAAGAAACTCTCGTACCTTCATTCGATGTTTAAAACAAATCCCACCTCGCAGGTGCTGCTTTCTCATCTCAATGATTCATCCGATTTTTAAAACAAATCCTAGAAATTTTTTTAGCTAATATGTAGCCTGTTCAACTCTCTCAGTATCGACTACATGCATAGAATCAAACACCTTTTACAAATCCTCAATAAATTTCTTTGGGTCCTCAGAGTGAAACTAGAAGGATTTATCCTCTAGAACTCTCGTATCCCCGAAGTTGCGTTACGTCCTTTCTAGCCCCTCATTGTTTCCAAAGATGGTTAGTAACACCTTTACTATACATCGATATAGACTTAGAGAACTCAACATTGTTAACTTTTACATGGGGTTGCACTTCAGGTGCATTGGGTACCCCTTAATCCTCAACATTTCTCCTAGGAGGACAACCTTTAAGTGCTCTACTTCTATTTAATGGAATATTCTATCTATACAAATAAATTATTTATAATTTTTCTATTTTTAAATTACATATCTCTGTCTATTCTACTCATAAATCTTCCATTAATCTCATTGCTGGTCTTCTTATTGATTTTTGTGGGCATGACTAACGCTTTCTTCCACAATGCTCCATTTTGTGCTTTCGAAATTAGATATATTAGTGTTGCTATTATTTGTCGAATAAGTCTTTTGCTGATCTCCCTTGTTGCTTTCCCTGCTAGTCTTCTCCATATTCCCTCCATATTCTTTGTTTGTATATTCAGCCCCATCCCCTCGAGTATCCCCATTAAGCATTTTTAATGAATACTCACATTCAAAGTAGAGATGTTCTATGCTTTTTGGTTTTGACCCACACCATTAGCATTTTGTTTCCTAATATATTCCTATTTTTGCAAGTCTATCTCTTGTTAGTAGCCTCTTATGCATAGTAAGACATCATGTAAAGTGTCTTTTGGCAGGTTCATTGTATTCTATGTATCTCTCCCCCATGGATATTGGTTTCCATTCCCTGACACACACACACTCACTTTACATGCATTCTACACGTAGTATAGATCATGGTGTCTAAATGAAATATAGTTCTCATATTCCCTAAGCTAAAATTTTTGATTTCATATTATACACACATTGGGTATGAGGCATCCAATTGTCAAACCTAGGTACCATAGAACATGATCATTAAAAATGATCATGTAGATTAAGTAGTTACCAAGGACATAGTGAGGATCCTTGGGAGTAGGAGTGCGCAGCAATACATGTGCAAGAGCATGTGCAAGCAGATGTGCTACCGACCAAGAGACCAAACGACCAAGCGCAATAAAATTCAACTATGGGATGGCGATCATCGGGTCAAGCCACGTGGGTCCTACCTTCCTAACCAATCCTAGTCTCTAATTAACACACCTAACTACATAACTAACCTAGGACTAACTAAAATAAACTAACTAGTCTGCCTGAAATCTTAATTGGGTGACACAAGCCGAGTAGCTTAAGTAAAGAAATGTCCTAATACCTAACCTATGATGGTCTAAAAGGGTTGTTATGGTAATTGTGACTTAGGGGTACTTTAGTAATTACCCTAGGTCACTTAATTAATTTATTTAAAAACTTAATTAATTAATTTTAAAATAATTATGTTACCCCAACACTTAGTTAATTTTCGTAATTTTTCTAAGCCAAATGCTCTCCTATTTTTAGTCAATTTATGAGGGGCGTTTTGGTAAGTATCTAATTGATTTATTTGTTTAGTTAATTATACTAATTTGAATTAATCAATATAGTTTTCTTAAGACACAGACTCACGTTTAACTAGGTTAAAAACACAGGACTGAATATTAGTAAAAGTTTCTCCGTAGTCGATTTCAATGCAAATTCTTCAAGATTTTCGTGCAAAGTACAAGGTGATGTTCGTAGATTCATTCCTACATTAATGTATGGGTTTCGCTCTTATATTCCTTTCCCCAGGATTCTTGTCAAACATTTTGAATTCATGAAAACCGAAACTAGGGTTGTTCCCAATGAAATGGTCGAATGTTTATCTCCCTAGTTCTCCCTATTTCCGATTCTAGTAGTATGTATAATGCAAATCTAAAGCATGTTGTTTATATGTGGTGCTAACTAATCATTATGTGTAGGTTTCTATGATTTGATAATGTCGAATGAGACCTATAGGTTAGATCCGTATGATTAGAATGTCAATAAGATAAGATAAGAATTTTTGTAATGCCCAACTCTGTTCGAGAAGATGAAATTGTTATAAGTTACTTATGAAATTCATCTTACTATTGAAAGGAATGAAGGTTTTGATTTTTGTTTATGTTTATAGTAGATATGTTCGTAAGTGTTTGGAATGCAATGTTCCAAGAAGAAATAAGAATGAAGATCAAAACTAGTTAGTTAATATTCAATGACAAATTATATTTATAGCTTATAAAAACTTGGCAGTGAATTGTTCTTATGAGCTAATCAAATGTTAAAAGTTTGCTTGCTTAAAATGATGAGATTTCTATAATATATATATGAACTTAATTGACTTGGATAGTGATAATATCATGACAGGTGTGTAGTGAAAGTTTTGTTTATGCCAATAAATTGGCTAGCAATATTTTTTCAGAAATAAGATATAGAGTTGGCGAATGACTAAGTCACACTATTCTTATATGACCAATGTAAATTATAATGTTTCTTGTAAGTCCAAATATATGTTAAGTGTTTACTTGAGAAGATGTAACTCAATGAACTCATAACCTAGGGTATTCTAATGAAAGGGACAAGACTCAACATACCCTATGTAAATGAATTTGTGCACACAGTAGTACATTGAATAGGACTGTCAAATAACATTGAACAAGATAAGGTGAGTAGTTACAAGTAAAAGCTTATGAGTTATGAAATTTACCTTGAATGGGTTGTTAAAGGAAGTGAGACAAGTCTCACTTGCACTTAAACAATTATGTTAAAGATACTCTCATAAAAGTGTGTTAGAAATTTTGAGATAAGTATCATTCACACCATAATGATAATGTAAGATTTATGGTCACATTCATCAAGTAAAGAAAGGGAACACAACTCATCCATTGAGCTAAGCATACCTCATATACGAAACAGTTTACCATAATGTATAAGTGAACTCTAAACGTTGTAAAGTATGGTAAATTGAGATAAGTGCCGATAGACTAGTAATGAGCTTCTGCAAGCACATTTAAGCTTCAAAAGATGAGACTACCAACAAAGTGGATAAGTGTCTCCAAATTATTCTAGTGTTTGAACGGTGTTGACATCATAGGTTATTATCTAGAGGATCCACCTAAGAAAGCTAGGAAGTATTCATTTTCACTTTAGCCAGTGAACCATTTCTCAGTGCAGGGAAGACATTTAATTTCATGTTAGCTCGCGTGATCTATTATGGTTAAATGGTAAAGATTTCTCTAAGAAAGTAAGCACGCAAGAAAGAAAGAACTACAAAGATGAAGGGTGTTTAGTAAGGATGACCAAAGGGTGAGGTTAGACTAAGTAATGAGATTATTGAACTACAAAACAAAAAGAAGAAACGACTGAAAAATAAACTAAGTCTAGGTAGAGGAGCTCTAAGCCTAAGGGGAGCAAAATTATTATGTTTTTCTCGAGTTGTTCTAAAGTTATGTTCATAATTCCAATGTATTATGTTAATATAGAATATGCATTGTGTGTTTTAAATTCAAGAAAATATGTCATATTCATAACATGATTCATAAATAAAGAATGAGGAAAGTAAAGTGACTTCACTTTCCAAAAATGCCATTTTACTATAGGAAGAGCATTCCTTGATCATGCATAGTCCTTCTGTGTTTATGTGCATACGCCCATACTTAATACTTGTGTCTACTAACTAATATAATATTACTATTTTTATAGGTGCAGGTCCTTTAAGAAGATTGAAGATCAGTTGATGCTATTTGGACTAGTACCTCAAGACTTTAATAGGTCCTCTTGAGTTCGAGGATGCCTATGCTTTATTCTATAGCTTTAGTAGAGTAGACATAGCTAGTGGATGTTTTCCCTTGTGTTTTTTTTCAAACATTTGTTCAATATTTTGCATTAAGGCTGGTTTTGTAACTGTTTATGATATTATGAATTCTTCATTTCGATTGTTCAATCTTTTAATAGATGGTTGTTTTTATGAAGTCTAAGTACACTTCAGCAAAGTTAAAAGTTTTGAAGTTTCCACTAAATTTATTGGTGTGATTGTGATAAAAGCTAAGAAGAGGATTGTCTGCGACCTCTGAGAGGTTAACGATGTCGATCTCATATAGTGTCTAGGACCCAGGTATGACATTAGTTTTTTATGTATAAATGATATGAGACCTTGAATGTTACTAAGAAAGTCCTTTATGTGGAATCTTCAACAAAGTGGTAAGGTTATGATCGTTGAAGTCGAAATTCATAATGGTATGCTTCTTGTATGAATGATGAATTTAAGGTTTGTTGGATGGAATTGTATGAAATCATCCTTAGGAATGTCATTAAGCTATCCTCTTCTCCAATGAAAGGAAGACGTAAGGGAACTATTTGGTAGGGTGAATGTGATTGGGTTATGAAATAGATATGGAACCTCTTCATAATAACCTTAATGTTAATTGCTCTATGAGAACAAAGGCTAGCACCGAGGTCATAATGGTTTTGGAAGTACCTCTAGTGAAAGATGAGACTGGAGTAAAAAGAAACCCTTCATTTTTTTTAAACATGTGCCTACATAGGATGTATCAAAGTTATACCATTTAAAAGTAGAACACCGTACATCGGAGTAGGTTAAAACTAAAAATTCCATGCCTAGATATTATGGTCTATGTTGTTTATTGTCTGTTCTTATCATATGGGATACCTACTAGTATTTGAGAAGATGTATAAAGTTTAGGTGGCGGTATGGGATGCTATCTATGTAACACCCCCAAAATGTGATAGAGTGTCTATATCCTACCATTTTTGTATTAAGGTTATAAGGTCCTTAAATAAATTATAATATGGTATAGAGGCAGTGTGTAAAGTTTGAGGTTATTTTAAAGTGAAACATCAACGGATGACTAGGACGTTCGACAACTAGTCACCTATGTATCTCATGTATCTATGTGTGCTTATATATTTTATGTCATGAGATTATGAAGTATATAAATTATTTATTATGATTTTTAATGGTAGTATATGGTTTATCATTATGTGTGGAGGTCAAACATCCAATAACGTCCAAGAAGTTCAAGAGTTAGCCCTTAAGACGCTCAATGTGTGTCTTGATAAGGCATAGCCTGTTTTGATGTGTTAGGTGTTTTTATGATGGGTTAAACTGATGTGGGAGGTAGACACCTTTTAAAGGTTTGTATTTAGATTGGAAACATCCGGGTAGGATATCTAAATGGCCCGCAAAATGGCCCACAAGAAGGACCCAAGGCTGTCGAGCACTGCCTTCGCAGTGTTAATCGACGAACCAAACAACGGCCAGTTGGTTGACCAACGGACCATTGGTAAGGTCTCTTCAATAGAAATTTATCGTGGGAAGGTCTCAACCAAAAATAAGTCCAAGCTCCAATTAACAAAAACCACAGACGGCCAGTCAATTGACCTACAACCAGTTGATGTTGATCCGTCGATGCTGGCCTGCAACACTACCTTGCTAATGTTTTAATTAAGGGGTTAATGAGAAATTCACTCCACAACCTGACCTGAATATAATTGATTAATTTACCAATATTTGGGAGTATATAGGGAATCAAACGCGTGAACAACCCATTCCCAATCCCCTCAAGACGAAATAAAGTTTCCCTCCAAAAGTCTTCTCTCTAGAAACCTCCATTGTTGGCGAAGCTCAAGAACATCTTGTATCAAGAATTCATATTGTTTCTTTAGAAATTTTAAGAGTTTTTCATGTAGATAATGGTATGGTGATCCTCAATATCTTGTTATACTTCATTCTAGAGAGTTAATCTTAATATGTAAAAGATAAAATATGATCAATGTTCTTTTTCTTCAATCTATCCATGGGTTCCTTCTCAAAACCTTTTAAATAGTTAAATTATGAATTGATGTTAATGTATTGGTTTCAACGTGATTTTAATCCAATTGCATGATGAACCTATGTTCCTTGCATTGGCTTTGTGATCATGGCTTATTAATGGTTTAATTGTGATTCTGTTACGTCGAATTGTCTATATATACTGTTATTTACATTAATAGATGATTGATGAAGATGGTTCCATGTGGATCAACCTATGAAGATTTAAACATGCTTAGCTTAGCTTGGTTGTATCGACAGACTTACTTGGATATTCTTGATTAATTGTAAATCAGTTATTTTTTATATTAAGATTGACTAAACTATGATTCTTGTATTTTTTAATTGATGTCTAAAATGGCATGTTCACTATGATGTAGAGGTTATGGGGAATTTTATTAGGATTTTGTGGAGATTATGTTTTCCTTAACTATTGCCTTATATTGATGATATTAATTATTTGTCGGCATAAATCTTTTATTATCAAATTAAATAAGGCATGCATGAATTGATCTAGTTTTTTGTAGGCTATCAAGTAGTAACTTGTGATATTGATGTTAGGATCGTTGCTATTTGATTCAATCATGGTTATATGTCCTTAGCTACTTCCTATAACGTTATATGATTATTAATTGTATGTAATGGATCTAATGTGGATCAACACATGATAGTTGAATAGGATTAACCTATTCAAACTTATTTTCCATGAATTCCTAATATTAAGTAATACTTGTAGTGAATTCAAATTTATTAGCAATTGTAGTAGTCTCTTGTTTTGGATATGATTTCATTGCATACTTCTCTACATGTACATCATTGATGAATCTAGATTGATAAACAAGACTAGAAGAAATTTATTCTCTACAACAATGGTAATGTTTTGCACTAGTTGTATGATGATTTTGTAGCAAATTTTATATGGTGTCTTTCATGTTTAAAGTATACTTAGATACTTTCCTATATATGTATTATTAATAAACAAGGTGTATTGCTCTACTTTTCTATATTAATGTAGTTGATGAAGCCTTGTATTGCATCTGTGCTATGGTCCACTTAAAGTGGCGGTATTTACTTTATTGTCTTTATATATGTGTTGACCATGGCCTTAAAGGAAAATTTATTAATATATGAAGGAATAGTTAGGATGATAACCTTATATGTGACTTGTTCATAGTCTTCTTCTCTAGTTGTGAATTTAGGTGATGTTTCTTTTTATGAGCATGTAGAATTCTATGTTAAGATTATATGTAATTACTGCCTATGATGAGGTCTTATAAAGCTATATGTGATGTAAATCTAATATAAGTACATGAAGACTAAATATTACTGTAAGAAGGTTGTGAGTCTTAAATAAATGAGTCTTATGATATGCTAACCATTCAATGATGTTGTTTGATATATCATTCACTAGGATGACTTGATAGATGTACTAGCATAGGGAAAGGTATGAGACTTTTACTATAAATTGCACATATACACCTTGATAGGATAGTTCTTATGTTGGCCTTCTAAGGACATGCATAGGATTGTATGAACATGTTATAAATAAGACTTATATGCTACGATGTTAAGTATATGATATGATGAAGTATGAATGTGCATAGTGTCTTCGAGTGTTGATATGAAGGATTTCTCATATAGGTACACATATACAGTTATGCATTGAAATATGTACGTGTGTGAAATTTTGTGTTATGTAAAAGGTTTGCTCACATGTGATTAAACACACACACGTGAATAATCATATATATAATAGAGTGGCCTTAAAAGGTGTGCCCATGAATACATTAAAATACATAGGTACTTGAATATGCTATAAGCATATGAGGAATGAATATCCTAAGCCTATGTTTTATTAAAAATGTAATAAAGTTTTTCAATAAAGGAAAGAGAGGTTAAAAATGAGTGAACTTGATATTGAGATATGTTGACTTCCCCTGGACGAAGATTCACCATTTGTTCCTTTTAGAGTGTTACTCCCCTTAAAATAACACTCACCTTTGAATCCACATGACGTGATGACTTCTCTTTGAGGAAGGTTCAGTCATTTTTTCTCATGAGAGGAGGCCCCAATCGCCAAAGGTCTTGTAGAAGGATTATACCTATCTCTTAGTTTCATAAACTATTCTTGACACATACATCTATAAAAGTGAATTTACTTAGGGTTCTAGGATGTATGTTAATGTTTTACCTTGGCTAGGTAGGAACACCTTCTATTGGTGTAAGGCACTACAACACAAAATTCCGTGTTTAACACCCATGGTCTAGTGTCAGTTAAGGCTAATGTTTCCCTAAAGTAAAATCGACAATGGAAGCAAATGAATAGGATCCTATCTAGGAATAATTAAGGAATCTTACTTTGGATAGGCGGAAGTAATGAACCCATCTATACATTGCACAAGTAACACGTTAAGAAGTCCAAAGAATGTGACCTAATGTGCATGATTAGGAATATGATTTATGCATGGCATAGTAGTATTTTTATATTTGTCATGAAAATGTGCATTGTATGATTCTATGTTATATGGTCTTATTCTTATATGCACTATGTGATTCCTAATGAAAATTTGATGAAGATTGTTGATATGAATGGAGTTGTCCTTATGTGTTATGTTGATGTATGAAGTGTTAAGGTTTGTGGTCTCATGGAGGGTTTACTAAAAATATATGGGGTTATGGGGATTCATATTTTTATTTCACTATAGACTAAGATTGGGTCATGAATAAGATCTTATAATGATGTATATGAAAGGAGGTAAAAATATGTACCTGTTAAAGTAGCTTACTGTATTGTTCCTAAGTCCTTGACCTAAATGTTTCTTTAATAGGTTCTACTTATATAATAATGTATGATTACTTATGTAGGCTGAATATATGATTTCTTGTGACCTTACGGTGATACATACATTGCACCAAGTATCAGTAGAGGGTTACTTGGGAAGTTATTTAATAAAAGGAAATAATGCTCACTGTAACGTGAAGGAGCTCAGTATAGAGTGACCTCAATTATGGCTTAAATTCTATTTAAGTTCTTATGAAATTGTGGCCTTTTAATATGTTTATATGAAGTACGTGCAAGATATAAATGTTGTTGGATAATGGTTTCATGAAGATTTACTCAAAAATGCATGAAGTATAATTTCATGAAAATGACCTTTTTAAATACATGTTTTTTCATGGCTCTCATACTTAGTACATTCTTAAACTAATCCTATTATTGTTTACTTTATACAAATTTTAGGTTATGGATGCTTAAAGGATGTCTATGATCGAGGATCTTGATATGTTATTCCCAATCTCAAGGAAGGGGGTCCTTAAATTCCAAGGATTCCCTACTCATATCTTAATGTAAAGTATACTAAACATTTTATGGTTATGTCTTATGTTATTAGGGCCGTGTCCCTAATATACTCTAATGTTGGAGTGTAAGATGACAAAGAGACTTAGAGTCAAAATATGTAATATAACTTATCTTTTATATATATACGAAGTGATGTTTCTAGCATATGATGTGCTATGTAAAGTTCGAAATTTTCCGCTAAATTTACTATTAGAATGTGATGAATAATAACTTTGGGTTTGTATAAGACCTCCTAGAAGTCAAGTACGTCATAGTACTTCTAGGGGTTTCTCCCCTCATATGACAAAACTGGAATCCGAGCATGAGGTTTTAAAAGTTGCTTAGGGTCCAAGAAGTCTCATATTGCTACGTCTAGTAGAGTAATCTATCATTGGTGGTGAGTTGCAACACATCGAATGGTATGAAAGGCTATTAAACGATAGAGTTTCCTTTCTTCATCATTCTCATATCGTTCCACGGAACTTCAATCTTTTCAATGCAATTGCTAGGATGATATTGTTCTCGATACTTGAGGGAGAAAAGGTGAGTTTAAATGCTTATATTTGTTTTATGGTTTGAATGTGTATTTGTGACTGTGACTTTTTGCATATTTAATGATTCATGTCAGTTATTCGTATATATGATATTATGTGAAATAACATGCTATAAGGAGAAATGGATGTCATAATATAGTTAAAGCATGCTAGAAGTTAGTATGTTTGACATGAGTTTCTTTTATATTAATGTGTTACAATTCGGTTTTGCATGATGGTATCTTTATGATATGATTTGAACTTGAAATGCTTAGCGACTACCTGTGGAAGCATGCCAAGCTAAGAATCTGTTCTGAAAAGGTGTTCAATATTTCCCTTTGTAAATATGTGGTCCTTGATAAGTTTCCTAGTATGGATTGAAGCTCTTTCTATAAACTTGATCCTAGGGGTGATGATAATATGCTTGTCTTTGAAATGTTTTGTATCTCTTATTGTCATGCTTTTTGTATCTATAGCCTAAATGAAGTATATTTAGAAATTGGAATAATGGTCACTATAATGCTAGGCAGCTTACTGTAAGATTTTTAGGAAATCGACTAAATTGTCCTTTTATTGGAAGTTGTTGAAATGTGTATAAAAATGATGCATATGAACATGATAATGAATGTAAAAATGATTTTTTCTATTTGGAATAATGAATAAGTCTTATGGCATGATGACTTGTAGATTTTTTTTGAACTTCTTATTTGTTGTGAGTTCCTTGATGTTGCGGAATTGATGTTTCACTAGAATTGAGGGTAGTATTCTTATCTTTGTAGGGTGATGATGTGGGTTTGATTGACCGAGAAGTTACCTTACTTTAATGTGGAAAGTAAAGAAAGAGTCCTTTAAGCTAAGTCTCCTCTATTGTTTCCCCTGATGATGTATGCCCTAGGTATCTATTTTATTGTATGAAAACCTTATGGGGTTGAATGAGATGGCATAACTTGATAACTGAACGATAATTTGCCTAATATAATAAGGTTTAAAATTCCTAAGTTGACTTACTGTAATTCCTTTTAAAGTGATAATCACTTTTAAGTGATGAAAATGAAGGTTCTTAAGTTAAGATCATCTTAAAAAAATTGTTAAGTTGCTCTTAATTAGGTTTACCCAAATTGGGGGATGGTGATGGAGTAGTACGCTTGAGGATATCTTCTACCTTGTCCTTCTATTTTTACTTGAACTTGAATTTTATCTTTTTTACTAAGTTTGTTCATGAATAGAGTTTTGCATAATGTATGAATTGCATGACATTTATATGTTTGGTATGTATTGATTGACATTACATTAAAGATATTTTTTAGATTCCAAGGTATGTGAATTTTTTTTTGATAAACTCCACGTTTTCTCGTGTAAATTTGCATCTTGATATGATAATTCTGCATTTGACTTCATGATAAAAGATAAGAAATATAGTAATAGTAACTCGTGTGGTGAAATATTTAGGCTTATAGTGAAAAGTTGATTATCTTTAAAGTGAAATATATTGAGTCTCTTGGAAATTATGTGATATGTATGATTTTGAATGGATAATTATGGGTTCACTATTCAAAATTGAAAACATGTTTAGCTAATTATTCATGTGTGTACCTATTATTTGTGTTATTTTCTCAAATGATGCTTATTATGAAAGTTATTGCTATGTTAGTAATCGACATTTTGCAAAATCACTTCCTACTTGTTGTGATGTGCTCGATGTGACTTACCATTTAGACTGTACGAGGAAGGACTTGAGCATGCCTTGGCTTAAAAAAAGTTTAGAATTTCTCATTCTATGTTGAAATTGACCTTTTACTTTGCTTAGGTGTGAACTCATGTCGCATGTTTGTGTATTCAGTAGACGGACATTCCTCCATGGACACCACTAAGCATGGTATGGTTGAGTATGACCTTCATGGAACTAAGTCTGACTAATAATGATCTTTGTTGATTCAATAAACTCATGTATATATGCATTTAAGTATGAGTAACTAATTTCTTCTTGAGTATTGTTGAAATCTGCATAAATGTGACATAAAGAACGATTTCAAGATGAGCTCTTAATGAATTGATGTCTAATTACCATGCTATGATTAAACGTAGGATTTTTCTCCTGTGAACATGATAAGAGTCTTTGTGTCTGATTTAATAAACAGTGAGTGTATGGAAATTTTTCTTGCCTGTGTGAATTAGTTGCTAAAATGATTTGGTGATGTTATGACATTGATGAACTACTCTATGATGCATTGAAGTCCTTGTTGTGATTATCGCATTGTAAGTATAATTTGAGGACGAAAATTTCACAAGCTGGGGATATTGTTAGACCACAAAAAGGGTTTCTAGAGACTAACATGTTCGTATTATGTTTATAATGTTCTAAAATGAATTATAATATGGTATAGATTCAGTGTGTAAAGTTTGAGGGGATTCGGAAGACAAACGTCAAGGGATGACTAAGAAGTTCGACGATTAGTCACCTATGTGCCTTATGTATCTATGTGTGCTTATATAGTGTATCTCAATAGCTTATTAAGTCTTTAAATGAGTTATTACTAAATTTAATTGTATTCTATCGAGTTTCGTGAAGTTTTGAGGTTAAACGTCCAAGACATTCAAAAATTAGCCCTAAAGACTCGCAATGTGTTTCTTGATGGGGCCTAGCCTGTTTGGATGTGTTACATGTATTGTTTTGAGTGAAACTTATCTGGGTTGTATACATCTTGTAAAGGTTTTCATTTATGTGAAAATGTCCGAGTAAAACTTCTAAAGGGCCCCTCAAAAGTACCTTTAATGAAAGACCCAATGCTATCAAGACACTACATTGGCAGTGTCAATCGATGAGCCAAACCACGACCAGTTGGTTGTACAAAATCCCTTTGTTGAGGTCTCGTCGATTGAAATTTATCCAGTGAAGGTATCAACCCAAAAACAAGACAAGGTCCAATAGATGGAACACACAGACGACAAGTCCATGGTGTCCTGAAACACTTCTTTGCTACTGTTTTATTTAAAGGATGAATGGGAAATTCAACCCATGTCCTAAACTTACTCGAATTTAATAATTTACCTATATTTTTTTGTATATAAGGGATCAAACACGTGAATAACCCATTCTCTATCCCCTTTACACGAAATAAACATTCCCTCCAAAAATCTTCTACCTAGAAACCTCCATTGTTGGTGAAGCTCAAGAACAGTTTGGAGAATGAATTCCTACGGTTTATCACTAAGTATTAGAGGTTTTAGGATGATAAAGGATGTTGATCCTTCATCTATAGTTATCCTTCCATCTAGAGAGTAAAAAAAATGAACATGCTTAGCTTAGTTTTACATCATTCACTAGAACATTGACGTTTTACTTATTTAATGTGGAATTAGATTGTGTAGGGATGTTTGTATCTACTTTCTTACTTGGATGTTTTTGATGAATTTTAAATAAGTGATTTATCATGATCAAGATTGATTAGCCTATGATTCTTCTACTTTAACATTGATGTCTAAAATTGCATGTTCACTTTGATCTAGAGGTTATGCCAAATTGTAGTCGGATTTTGTGTAAAGTATGTTGTCCTTAACTACTGACTTATATTGATAATATGAATAAGTTTTTGGTATATATACTTGATCATAAAATAAAATATGACTTGCACAAATTGATCTAGTTTTTTCTAGGCTATTAAGCAGGAACTTGTGATCTTTATGTTAGGATAATTGCTATGTGATTTGATCGAGGTTAAATGTCTTTTGCTACTGCCTATGACGTACTATTATTATGAATTGTATGAAATGAATATAATGTGGATCAATGCATGATTATTGAATAGGATTAACCTATGTAAACTTATCATCCATGATTCATAATATAAAGTATAATTACAATGAATTCGACATTATTGGAAATTGTAGTAGTGTATCATTTAGGATATTATTTCATTTGATAATTATCTAAATGTACATTATTTATGAATCTTGATTAATAAACAAGGATAGGGGAGATTAATTGATTATGCCTATCAATTCTCTATAGCAATGGTAATGTTTTGCAGTAGTTGTATCATGAAATTTTAGTGACATGTATATGGTGTCTTTCATGATTGAAGTACATGTTTCTACTGTATTATAAATGTATTATTGATAAATAAGGTGAATTGATCAATGATTATTAAAGGGAGAGAAATTGGTAAGAATGCTTATCTCTTCTACTTTTCTATATTAATGTAGTTGATGAAGCCTTGTATGGGATTGTGTGGTATGGCCCACTTATGGTGGTTTTGTTTGGTTTATTATCATTTTATATGTGTTGAACATGTACTTGAAGGTAAATTTATGATTATACGAAGGAGTTGTTATAATGATCACCTTATGTGTAACTTGTGCCTAGTCTTCTTTTCAAGTTGTGAATATAGGTGATTTTACTATAGTTAGGAGAATGTGAATGGCTATGCAAAAATTATGTGTACTTATTTCCTATGACGAGGTCTTATAATGCTATATCTTATGTAAAGATAAGATAAGTCCATGAAGACTAATGTTTACTGTCAAAAGATTGTGAGTCTTATATAAATGAGCCTAATGCTATGTTAACCATTATATGGTGTGTAATGTATCATTAACTAGAATGACTTGATAGATGTACTAGCATAGGCAAGGGTATGGGACTTAGACGACGTATTGCACATGTGCACCTTGACGGGATAGTTCCTACTTTAATCTTCTAGGGACATGCATAGGATTGTATGAACATGTTATTAATGACTTATATGGAGTGATGTTAATTATATGATATGATGAAGTATGAATGTGCATAGTGTCTCGGATTGTTGATGTGAAAGGATTTCTCATATAGGTACACATATAGGCTTATGTATTGATATATGTAAATGTGTGACATTTTATATTATATGAAAGGTTTTGCTAAGGTGTGATTACCCAGACACACATGATTGATGATCTCGATAATAGAGGGGCCTTGAAAGTGTATCCAAGAATACTTTAAACTAGAAAGGTGCTCTAATATTCTATAGGCATATGAGGAATGAAAATCCTAAGCCTATGTTCTATGAAAATTGTAAAAAAGGCTTTTCAACAAAGGGAACTTCGCTTAGAAGTGTGTGAACTTGACATTGAGAGGTGTTGACTTCCCTTGGAGGAATATTAACCATTTGTTCCTTAAAGAGTGTGGACTTACCTTAGAGGAATACTCACCTATGGATCCACCATGAGGTGATGACTTACCTTACAGGAATGTTCACCCATATTTTCTCATTAGATGAGGCCCCAATGGCCAAAGATCATGTAGAGAGTTTATACCTATCTCCTAGTTCCATAAACAATGCTTTCCACATAGGATGTAGCAAAGTCCATTAACTTAGGATGCTAGGATATATGTTAATGTTAATTGGTTGGTTAGGTACGAACACCTTCCATTGGTGTAAGGGTCTACAAAACCAAATTCCATGTTTACCACCCATGGTTTTATTGTCGGTTAAGACTATACTTTCCCTAAAGCAAAATTGACGATAGAAGTAACTTAATAGGATCCTAACAAGGTGGACATAGGGGAGGTTACTTGGGATAGGTGGAAGTAATGAAGCCATATAAACATTGCACAAGTAGCACCCTAGGAAGTCCTAGAAAGGTGACCTAATGTGCATGAATATGTTTTATGCATGGCATAGTAGTATTTGTCTATTTTTAATTAAGATGTGCATGGTATGAGTCTATGTGTTATGGTCCTATTCGTATATGCACCATGTGAATCTTAATGACTTTATTATGAAGATTGTTGATATGAATGGTGTTGTTTTTTATGTGTTATGTTGATGTATCAAGTGTTAAGGTTTGTGGTGTCTCATGAAGGGTTTACTAAGAATGTATTGGGTTGTGGAGCTTCATATGTTCATTTCACTAGTAGACTAATATTGGGGTCATGAACAAGGTCTTATAATTATGTATATGAGCAGAGGATAAAATATGTACCAATTGGAGTAGGTTACAGTAATGTTCCTACGGACTTGACCTTAATGTATCTTTGATAGGTTGTACTTATATGATGATGTGTCATGACTTATGTAGGTTGAATTTATTCTTTCTTGTGACCTTAAGGTAATACGTTGCACCAAGTATCACTAGAGGGTTACTTGGGAAGTTAATGAAAGGAAATAATGCTCACTGTAACGTGAAGGAGCTTACTATAAAGTGACCTCAATTATGGATTAAATTTTATTTAAGATATTATGAAATTTTGGCCTTTAAATATGTTTATATGAAGTACGTGCAAGATATAAATGATATTGGATAAAGGTTGCATGAATATTTACTCAAAAATGCAGGAAGTATAATTTCAAAAAAATGTCCCTTTTAAATACATGTTTTTGCCTGGTTCTCATATTTACTGCATTCTTGTACTAATCCTATTCTTCTTTAGTTTTTACACATATTAGGTTATGGATGCTTAAATGATGTCTATGATCGAGGAGGTTGATATGTGATTCCCAATCTCATGGAAAAGGGGTCCTTAAATTCCAAGGATTCCCTAGTCATGTCTTAATATAAAGTTTATTAAACGTTGTATAGTTATTTCTTATGTTTTAAGGGTTGTGTCCCCAACGTACTCTAATGTTGTTGAGTATAAGATGGCAAAGAGACTTAGAGTCTAAATATGTATTATGACTTATATTTTTTATATATATACGAAGTGAAGTTTCTAGAATATGACTTTCTATGAAAAGTTTTAAATCTTCCGCTAAATTTACAATGAAAATGATGAATGATAACTATGAGCTTCTATAAGACCTCCGCGAGGTCAAGTACGTCATGTGTCTACTAGGGGGTTCCCTTTGGACGTCACAACATAGACATTACACAATAGGCTTTGAAGATGTTAGTGAGTGAGTATGTAGGTCTTCTCTAAGAACATTAATTGAATGTCCTTATGTGATGAAGGTCTCTTTAAAATAACAAGTACTTACCTAGAGTACTTAAGGTTTATCTAGTTAAGATGTGAAGGGGACATAGGAATGATCACTTTATATATTACCTAGATAAGTCTTAAGAATGACTCTAGTTAATAATTTTTGTTGATTTAGTAGACATGATCCAAACTTAGGTTGTCTTAAGGATTATTTAGGTAATCTTGAAGAGGTTAAGAATGGACATTCTCTTCTTGATTTATTTAAGTTAGTCTTTTTATAACCATTGGGATGATTATATAAGTGATTGTATAAGGGGATAATGATCTTATCCTAGTTAATCAATAGGATCTCTAAAGGAATTGTATGGTCGATCGCTTCACAACTTACTCAAGTGAACTTTAGAATCACCTTTGGTAGGAGCATATCATGTTCATGTGTTTGGTGTATTCTAAGTGTGTTTAACTTATTATAGGTGGTCTTAATTATTATTTAGGGGTGTCTAGAGAGGGTCTATGAGTGCTATATCTTTGTCTTTCTTAAGTGACTTTTACGATAGCTTTTAGTCTGAAGATTTCATGCTAGAAAAGGGTCATTTTGAAGTTGAGGAACTTCACTGTAATAGTGATCTAGTTCATTGTAAAAGTGATTTAGTTCACTTTAATGCCATTAAAAAGTCATAAAATGTTTATGTGTTCTATTATGTGTTTCTAAGGTGTTAAATTTTGTTCTAATGCTTATAGTATAATGTTTTAATAAAATAAAATATTTCTAATAAATATCCGTTATAATGATTTTATGCATTATGCTATGCATAGTACATGTGATATTACTTATTCCATGCTTTTATCTATCTCTTAAGTGATTAATAGGTTATGATTCTTTTGGAAGAGGATCTTGGATTATAGGTTCTTTCAAGCAAGTTTTTAGTATGTAGTTATTTGACTCGAGGTCATAGATGTCTTTCGTTTCATTTATTGATGTATAGTAATAGACTTAGTAGTATAATATTTCTATTTTATGGGCCCTATCCCAAGTATTCTTCTGTCTAGGATTTGATGATATGACACTCAGTATTTCCTATGGTTTTTATATGAAAGAGATTTTTAAAAACTATTTAAATGTTGTGAAAAATTTTAATTCCGCATTTCTTTTCATTTAGGTGTATGGGATGAATGATACGAAAGGATTGTACAATACCTCTGAGAGTTTAAGTATGTCACGTCATGACCAAAGGAATGACCTATCTTCTAGGGTAAAGGTGATGGTCGTGATACTCAACATGGATATTATGAACATGTCACGAACAGGGAGCCCCCCTAGATGAAACTAACATTGTCGTCCTCGCAGTGAACTAAGACTAACCTATTAGCATTTTTCATAACATATCATAAGTTAAAATTGTTGAAACATTTAAAACTTTCTATAACGTGAGGTTTACATACACCTATCGCATACAAGATATGAAGTTTACTTTGACTCCTCACATATGATACATACATATCATTCTCGTTTAGTCAAAATAACAAACATATAAGGATTTATTCTAATAATATGGTCTTACTTTGGACCATCTAACAGAAGTACAATGTTTTTGCATAGCCCTCACAAAAGATCATATTGACACTTATGGCTTAAAACCAATGTCTTCAAGGATAATGAACAAATGAATTTCCTTTGATAATGTCAGTACTACTAGGGTAGATAAAAAGTCACCATTCCCAAACGTGGTGGACTCCCCCACTACTTGGAGGAAGAGATCTAAGTATCCTTGAAAGTTTCCTAGAAACTCTTCAATTGCCGGAAACAATAATGTTGGAAAAAAGGGATGAATGATCGTTTAGTACAAAACATATGTACTAAGTATGGTTCTTATGCATAAAATCAATAATGCATGAGAAAAGAAACAATTAAGTCAAAATCATCCATGTTATCAAATAACTCACTATGCACATTTTAGGAAAATAGTAGCCAACCCTACATGATATTGACCCAATGTATGAGCAACCCATAACAACGCTAGTGTAGTGCCCAGAATAGTACCCCATTACCCTATCAAAAGCAAAGTATCACATGAAGTCACTAACTACATGCATACAACATAATATTATGCATTATCCTAGCATCCTTAGTTCATAAGGATAGTACCCCATGACCCTATCAAAAGCAAAGTATCACACACCCTCCCGCACCCTTTGTAGTAACTCTTCAGACAAGCCCTAATAAGAATTCATTTACATGACTTGTTCACTTTGTCATGTTATATTTGGGATAGAAAGTGCAGTAACTAACCTTACACCATGTGAGATATATGTAATCAGCGTTCTTCTCCCACACGGAAAAGAGAGGGTAAACACTTAACTAAGATGTAACAATTCATACATTTAAATCTAGGTGGATCCACTAAGTTATACTCCTATGTGTGCACATAGTTGAGGGTCAAGGAGATTGCTTCTATAAACCTTGAATTGTTAGATGTGGAGGTTTCTATCCCATGATACAACACAAATCATGGGAATCCAAACTTACCAAATGTGAAGAAACCCATGTGGGAGGAAAAACTTACTAAATGTGATACTTACATCACATTTATATGCCCTTTTGGTTCTACACATTTATTCCCTTTATTAGCCATCATACTCGTTATACAAGATAACATTAGTCTCTTCTAGACCATTACGTGAATATTTTATCATAATAGCTCATATGTCTTCAAATGTTACAAGTTTTTACTTTAGAAAGCCATCTACAAGTGAGTAGAACATTCACGAAATATTATATCATAATCATGAGAGGTTATTTTCAATCATATAACCATCATATTTTAACATTCTTGCATACTCCATAACCAATCCAGTAGTCTAGGGTTAAGGATGAGGGACGCTTACTATAAACATCACCACTACACATTATACATAGAAGCTTTTCAATCTAAGTTTATCATACTTCATATTTAAATTCAAGAATATTCAATATTAGTACGTTATTTCCCTTTCATTTCCTTCATTCTACAATTACCAATGAATACATATACAATGCATAAACAAGGTAAATTGCAGTGGTAATACATAGGAATTACTATTCTACATCATTCATATGGTCATCATCTTTAATAGTTACTATAGATTTTAAAGGTACAATGAGTATTGGGAAGAATAAGATTTCAAAGTGAAAATGTTGAGTGATTACCTACAATTGAAAATCATTAATTGTTTAAGCAATGATTAAAGACTAAAGTTCATTAATAGAATTTATTTACAATTCCATTTTGAAAAGAGAACCCATATCTAGATTGAAATCCTAGTTTTGGGGAAATTAAAATTCATATTTGAAAGGGTTTGTTTGAGAATAGGATCTCAAGAGTGATATATTAAATACCTTAAAGTTGTTAAATGAACGAAATTGAAGTGAAAAACTTCAGAAACTGGCCTACTTCTCGAAGCTCCAAGTTGATTTTCATTGGAGGTTGAGTAGACAGATTTTTTTAGGGAAGTGAGAGTGCCTTGGGAAATTGAATTGAAGGGGTACAAAGGACTGAAAAGTAAACCTAAATGTATATATAAACCTAACCTAAAATATCCAAATGACCGCTACTTAATTGGGTCTTTTTGTTAAGTTAATTTCACTTAAAATCCACGCGAACGATTCTGGGAAATGGTTGCGAGTAGCGGGGGCAATTCCTATAATTTTTTTCTTAAATAGGGTCTAAAGCAGTAAGTATTTTTAAGGATGCACGTCGCTAGGGAAAATATTCCGACCAATTGATTGTTGATAGATGCCGAGTACCTTCATGTCTTGGTTGCACGCACGCTGCTTTGGCAGCCTTCCTGCGAATTATTGGGTCCTCCTCAAGGACCTTTCAGGAGGTACTTGGGGAGTTGTGACTGAGATTTTTGACCCTAAAAATATTTTTTAGTTATTTAATTTCTTTTAAAAGTGTTAGCCTTCATACGGCACTCCTGAATGTATACAAAATATAAGGACGTCTAAAACTTCAATATCTCTAGTTTCCAGATGTCAATGTCTTCCTTTTACATTATAGCTCTAATACTTTTAACTCAACTTTGTTATGTTAGTATTCGTTTGGAAACATCATTTTAATCATAATTATATATGTGAGACTTTATTCTAGAGCATAGGACTTCCGGAGTGCTACATTATCGCCCCCTTAGGAAAATTTGACTCTAAATGACACCTAAACCTTTTCATAGAAAGAATATGACCCATGACTAGCAGTCCAACTAACAACATATAATACTCATAATTCACATCTCATAGGAATAACTCACACATTCTATTCAACACATAAACATGGTATTTACATATTGTAACTTAAATCACAATTTAGCTCATATAAGTGCTAAACGTCTAAACATGAGGAACTACCTTCTCATTATAAACATGAACTCATCATAACATCAAGAGTCACATATGAAAAACCACCTTCATGGAACATCTTTCTCAATACAATTTCATTAAAACAAATATACATAAAATAACAAATAAGTGCACGTTAAGCAAATGATCATATTTACACTAAACCCATTCTAGCATTTATCGTTATCATAATTATGCACACATTATCAAATCAAGTGTAACATTTCAAAAATCCCATATGGGTCTTAAAGTCTAACGTAAGTGTAACGGGTATAAATACTATTTTAGGACTTATTTTCATGTATATAGGTCATTTAGGAAGTATAGGAACTACATTATTGAAGAACATATATGACTTTCAGAAAATAGTTTTAAGGGGTAGCAGCGTGCCTTAGCCTATTTAACTAGCTTTCAGGAGTCTAAAATTCATAAAAGTTGGTAAAAGGATAGTTAATAGGTTTTCAAAATGGTTTGTTGGAAAAACGTTTGAGTACAACTCCCCAAAGAAAAAACCAAGGGCCCTTGAGGAGGACCCTAGCACGTAGGAGAGGCAATATTGGAGTGTGCAACCACGCAAGGCAAACGACGGCTCGTGTGTGGATCGGTGGGGCGTCGATGACAAACTTCATCCCACAATTATAGAAAATAGGAAATACATTGACTGCACCATTCTCTTACAAAAAGTCGAGTATGTAGGATGGAGGGGGGCAAGTCGTCGACTCACAGATGACCAATCGTTCAAGGTCTCGTCTTTGAAGGTCGAGATTTCCTGCACATTTTAAATTAGTTTTATTTCATAATTTATAGTGTTAGGTGACTAATTATGGGTTTAAGATAATCTAATTAGTTTAATTAAGCCCCAATATGAAGACCCCCAACTCTCCTTAGTCTAAAGATACCTCACAAAATAAACTCTCTTCCCTCTGTCTTCTTTCTCTCTCTATTTGGATGACTACATTGAAGACATGCTAGGGGGAGGTTTTGAGGACTGAAAATTGAAGATATCACCATAAAAAATTCTTCAGAAATTAAGGTATAGGATCTAATTCAACCTTGAGACTTCTTTCCTAAAAGGATTCCTTCAAAGCATTTCTAAAAGCTGGGTTTTCAAGTGGGTTTCATTCAATTGCGAATTTGATGTTACGACCGGAGTTGTTGATGGTTTATTTAATATAAAATGACTATATTAACATGTATTTTAACTTGATTATGATAATTTCTTATGGTTTAATCTAAATTGAAGAGCATAATCCTTAACCCTTAACACTAGGATTGATCTTGATGTGAATTGGGTTGTGATTCATTCAATTGACTTGATTCTTTGTCAAATAACTGATACATTATGTTGTTACATTAATAATGAGAAAATTAATATTAATTTTTGTCTTTCATGCTAGTTCTTGGGAAATGATCTAGCTTATGAGAATTGACCAATGTATTTTTCTTAAACTTTTATTTAGCATTGAATTATTGTCTACTGTCTCTTCTAGCCTTATTATCATGTTTATTATTGAATTATGATGTGGTACATCTAAATTAGATTTAATTTACGGTTTATGGTAAGTCATAAATAATGAAATATGAACGATACTTGGTATATCTTATGATCTCTATCTTTACTTCCAATTATGTGTAATTGTGATTAAGTAATGATGTTATATTTGAGTAAGCCTTGTATTAAGATTTGTAGGATGGTACGGTATTTAATTGAAATGTCTTGAATATGCTGTGAGGTTGATTAAGGTGTATGTTTTATAAGGATGCTGATGTTTATCAATTTGCATTATTATGATAGATAATTAAAGGATCAAAGACATCTCTAGAAGCGACTCTAGCTTAGATCCAAGTGAACTAGATTGAGAAGTGTCCATTCTCACATTTGGAAGGTAGGAGCACTAAAGTACTCTTGAGATTGGAGAATCTAATGCGTGGAGTATAAAGAGGGTCAAAAATATATCTCCTAGTTCTTGAACTCTGTTTCCCATAGGAATACAAGCTAGGTTATCCACATTGTTGCTATGTTTTATGATTTGGTACTACCTTGGCTAGTAGTCTGCCTTCCTTTGGTGTAGGATTTTATGAAACTGTATTCCACACTAGCTCATCGGGTCTATGTCATTAAGATAAAGATGTTTCCAAAAGGTAAAATGAATTAAGGATTAAACTCTAACTAGGACAACCTGAGGGGTCTATCTTTGTCTAGGTAGGGGTATAGGACTCTACCTAAGCATTACACTAGTTAGCCTTCTAGGGATTCATAGGAGGATGTTCTTATGTATTATTATTATTATGATAATTTATGATATCTATATGAAGAAATTGCACATTATTAATACAATATGTTGACCAGTTCACTTATGAGTACATGTTAGTTTATATTGTTGAAGTAAGATGAAATGTATATCTAAATGCCATGTTATATGAAGTAGGGTGTTAGTCAAGATTCTTGTTGGGTTGCTTGATTCAGTAAGGTTATGGGTCTTCTCTTAGTCATTGCACTTGTTTACTTGGTAGGGGTTCATGGGTGATTTTCTTGCTTTGTGATAATGAAACATACTCTTATTCATGCATGTGATGTCATTAATTGATTATAGGGTTGTATTAGATTATGGGTTCATGTGTGATGATATCCACATTCCTTTTTTGAGTTTATAAGCATTTTTTGTTACTTAGTATGACTTGATTGACTATGCATAAGACTTTTAAAGGGTAAAATAGCATGGTTTAACTAAATGTTCCTTTTTAACATATTTTGACATTATATGTGCATGTGGTCTCACACATTGTACAAGTGGCATACAAACCCCGTTATCTTCCTTTTTCCCAAACATTTTAGGTTCCGGTCGTTGAAGCCTAATTTGAGATGACTTGAAAAAGACTTGAATATTGTCTACCATCCATGTGGGTAGGTCCTCACTATCTGAGGGTGGTGCCGATATCTTGCTTATGAAGTTTTTTTTTTCTAAAGACTTTTTTGTTTATTCCACTTTCATTTGAGTATGATTTTTATAAGCCTATATATGTCTTCTTTTAATTTATGTAGGTCTATTCCCAAATTTCTATGATTATTTAGACGTTACGAGATGAGACAATCCTTAAGACTATACTCTATCTTTTATATATATATATATATATATATATATGCAATAAAAGTAGAAGGCTATGTAACATTCCTATATGAATGGTATATGTATACTTAATCTATATATTATGTTTATGTAGAGGTCTATATAAACCTCCAAGTAGAAGTAATAATGTTTTAAATTTTCCGCTAAATTTAACATATTAATGTGATGATGTAAACTAAGAGGCTAGTCATAGTCCTTAAAGAGGGAGACGACGCTGGTTAAATATTTGGGGTAAACCCTACTATGACATCAAGACATATTCAACATTATTAATTAGTTCATTCTAAGAGAATTACTAACCTCAAGTCTAGAATTGTAAGAAAAGAGATGAGGATAAGAGGACTTTACATTCGCCTCAGCCTCCCACGTTGCCCCCTCAACAAGATGTTTTCTTTATAGGACTTTCAAGGAGTCCACCTATTTGTTCCTCAACCTCTCGACTTGGTGATCTAGAATTTCCAGCGGATCCTCTTCATAGGAAATGATACAATCCACACCTAACCCTTCAATAGGGAGAATGTACATAAGATAAACAATACACTTCTTTAGCATGGAGACATGAAATACCGGATGAACTGAAGTTATTTAACTAGGTAGTCCTAACTCATATACAACCTTTCCAACCAATTGCAAAATTTCATAGGGACCCACATACCGAGTACTTAACTTCCACTTTTTTCCAAACCTCATCACCCTTTATAGTTAAAATGATCAAGTACACCTTATCTCATTCTTCAAATTATAGATCCCTTGTTCTATTGTCGTCATTGGATTTTTGCTAACTAAAGGTTGTTTTCAACCAATCCCTTATCATCTGAACCTTTGCGATGCTTCATATATTATCTCGGGACAAAGTAGTGAAGACTCACCTACCTATAATGACCTAATCGGACACCTATATAGCATAACATAGAGTTCTTAAAAAGGTTCCATGGATATAATTTAATGGTAGCTATCATTAAAGGAGAAGTCAATCAATGGTAAATTATCATCCCAGTTACCCTTTAAATTTATTACCCAAGCTCTTAACATATATTCTAAGGTTTTAATTGTTCACTCCTCTTGACCATCCATTTGAAGATGAAAGGTTGTTCCATGTTTCACTCGGGTACCCAATCCTTTTGAAAAGATCTCCAAAAATCAAAAGTTATCTGGGCACCTCTAATCGAAATAATGGACAAGGTAATCCCATGTAAGATCACTACTCATCAATCTATAGTCTTGCATAATCCTCCGACGAATAAGTACACTTGATAGGAATAAGGTGAGCGAAATTTGTTAATATATCCATAATAACCCAAATTAAGTCATTTTGCCTTCGGGTTCAATACAACCCAACAAAAAAGTCCATATTGATTTCTTCTCATTTCTAAAAACGAACATTCATTACTTAAATCAAACCATCCAACTTTTGGTGCTCGACCTTTACTTGTTGCAATTTTGACACCTAGATATAAGCACCACTATGTCCCTTTTGACACCTTCCCATGATTAATATTATTGAAGATTACGGTAAATTTATGTGGCTCCCAGATTAATAGAATATAGGGACCCATGCGCTTCGTCTGAAATTTCTCCTCTCAAGTTATCAACATCTTGTACAGACAATCTACATTGGTACCTATGTACACCATCCATCCCTGGGAGAATGATTTATGAAACTTAGTAAGGACCAATTCCTTCAACTCCATCAATAAAGGATAAAGATGTTGATTAGACCTCACCTCAACCACTAAAGACTATTCATATTTGTGGTTAACCTAAAAACCACCATTTGAAAAATCTTTCAACCGAGCACCCAACAGAACCTATGAACATCTTTAACTAGGTCCTTCTGATATTGTTCTACATGAGACACACTACCCATGGTCATACAGGCTTATTGGAGTGGTAGAGAACAATCATATCGTAATCTTTCAATAACCCAACCTTCTTCTTTGTCGGAGATTTAATTCTTTCTGAGTGAACACATATTGAAGACACTTATGGTCGGTATACATATACACATGAACAATGTCCATGTAATGTCCCCATATTTTTAAGGAAAATTCTACTACCACTAATTCTAGAAAGCGAGTTGGATAATTTTTCCCATGTACCCTTTAGTTTTGTAAAGGCATAGGCTACTACCTTTCCATTTTGCTGAAGGACACCACTAAAACCTACTCGCCATACATCACAATATAAAATAATATCTTTGGAACCCTCTGGTAAGGTCAACAACAAAGTGGAGTAACACTATGTTTAAAAAATTTTAAACTTCTTTAACATACCTCCGACAACTTAAATTTAAAATTATGTTGGGTAAAGGTAGTAAAACTAGAAGAAATGGATAAAAACCCATCCACAGACCTTCTTTAGTGCCTGTCTAAACCTAAGAAACTTTTGATGTCGGTCGGATTCAAAGGTCTAGTAATTTTTTAACCGCCTCCGTCTTTCTACAATCTGCCTCTACACAATCATTTGAAATAATATGACCAAGGAACGAAACCGGTATTAACGAAAAATCACACTTGATACACTTGGCAAATAATTGGTATTTGTTAAAAAATTGCAATACTACCCCCAAATAATCCATATCCTCTTTTCACGCTTGGAGTACATCAAAATATCATCAATAACCACAATCACAAATTATCAATGTATTCTAAAATGACACTATTCATTAGGTCCATTAAAGTTGTTGGGACATTTTTTAGACCAAAGGAGATGACTAGGAACTCATAATGAACTAAATAGTTTTAAAGATCGTTTTAGGTATGTCCAAACCTCTCATCCTGAGTTGGTGTCACGACCCAAATCGGGCCGCGACTGGAACCCACACTTACCCTCCTATGTGAGCGAACCAACCGATCTAAACCTTAACATTTCAATATAATATCAACAGAAAATAATGCGGAAGACTTAAACTCATTAATAAAAACCAATTCATTAACTTCTAAAAACTCAACAACTATTATTATTATCCCCAAAATCTGGAAGTCATCATCACAAGAACATCTACTTCGAATTACTAAATCTACGAGTGTCTAAGAAGCTAAAATACATAAACAGCTAGTCTATGCCGGAACTTCAAGGCATCAAGACATGAAGAAGAAGATCCAGTCCAAGCTAGAAGCTTTAGCTCACCCTGAAATCCGGAGTAATGAAGACTGGCTAGAGTTGCGGTTGAGTTGAAGACGATGGCACGTTTGCTGCACTCCACAAATAACAAAGAAGAAAACATAAATGTAGGGGGTCAGTACAAACACAAGTACTGAGTAGGTATCATCGGCCAACTCAAAATAGAAAACAGTATATATCAGATAACATCATAAAATCAACTAATATCCTTAGCATGCAGCATTTACAATTACCATAACCCTTTGTTACAACACCAAGCACATCAATGAGGACTCATGCCTCCACATCATACTCATTTGGGAATTAGGTTCATTAGATTGAATATACTATCATCTTTCAAGATTCATTATCTTTATTCCCCTCGTGTCGGTACGTGACACTCCGCTCCTCATATACTATCCTGGTGTTGGAATGTGACACTCCGATCCTCATTCTATCCTAGTGTCGGAACATGACACCCGATCCATATTTTATCCTGCTACTGGAACGTGGCACCCGATCCATATACTATCCCGGTGTCGGAACGTGACACTCCGATCGTCATATACTATCCTGGTAGCGGAACGTGGCACCCGATCCATATTCTATCCTAGTACTGGAACGTGGCACCCGATCCATATACTATACTGGTGTCAGAACGTGACACTCCGATCCTCATATACTATCCTGGTACCGGAACGTGGCACCCGATCTCCTAATCTCACTACTTTCGTTCATCAAGCCTTCTTTTTCAAAACTTAAGATTCAATAGCTTCATCATGCTTATTTCATCACATTTATATAACCACAACATGCAAACACACAATTAAGCATATAGAAGGGTTTACAACACTACCCAATACATATCATTCACTATTAAGAGTTTACTACGAATAGTGTATAAAACCAGAACCTACCTCCACCGAAGAATTTTGATCAAGCAAGCAATTTCCCAAAGCTTTGTTCTTTTCTTTCTCTTGATCGTATGTTTCTCCCTCTCTTTCTGTTCTTTTCTTTTTATTATTCAAACCCTCTTTCCTTTACCCTAATTAACATATAATTAAGAACAAAAGATGGCAATAATAACCCACTAATTAACTTAAGGTTACCTCATTTAACCCCCAAGTAATTAGAATTATTAAAATTAACTCACTAACTTTATAATTAAAGCAGGAATAGTCCAAAACGCCCCTTAAAATAATTACGGAAATCCGACCCAGCCTGGGATTACGCAGCCTGTGACGGGTCGTCGTGCCTACGACGGTCCGTCCTGCTGCTCCATCACAGAGTTCAGAGACGCAGCTCTGAAGAGTCTGTGACGGTCCGTCACACCTGTGACGGTCCGTCCTGCCATTCCGTTATGAAGTTCAAAGAGTCGATTTCAGTACCCTTTTTTCAGAATTTCTAAGTGTTTTTAAACGAGACCCCTCGACGGTCTGTCATGCTAATGACGGTCCGTCGTGGGTTCCGTCGTCTCAGCCTGTTTTTTCCAGAAATAAAATCTGCTGCTCAAAACGACTAAACAGGTCGTTACAATATATACCAATTTACCCATGTTTCATCCCCGAATGATCACAAGAAGGAAAACAAGGGCGAAAAAGAGTACCTGAATCTGTAAACAGGTGTGGGTATCTTTCTCGCATATCAGCCTCTTTCTCCCAAGTGGCTTCTTCGACTGGTCGATTCTTCCATTGAACTTTGATGGATGCAATCTCCCTTGATCTCAACTTGCGAATTTCTCTATCTAGAATGGCAACAGGCTCCTCCTCATAAGTCAAATTTTCATCAAACAAGACTGAATCCCAACGAATAATATAGTTTCCATCCCCATGGTATCTTTTCAACATAGACACATGGAATACCGGATGCACTCCGGACAGCCCTGGAGGCAAGGCTAACTCATAAGCCACCTCCCCTATGCTCTTCAGAACCTCGAAGGGACCAATATACCTTGGGCTTAGTTTACCCCTTTTTCCATACCGGATCACCCCTTTCATGGGCGATACTTTCAGTAAGACTTTTTCACCCTCCATAAACTCCAAGTCTCTAACCTTCCGATCTGCATACTCCTTCTGTCTACGTTGCGCCGCTAGAAGCTTTTCTTGAATAGATTTTACTTTATCTAACGATTCCCTCAGAAGGTCAGTACCCGAAGGTCTAACTTCAAATGCATCAAACCACCCAATGGGAGACCTACATCTTCTCCCATATAGTGCCTCAAATTGGGCCATATCAATGCTTGAGTGATAGCTATTGTTGTAGGAGAACTCTGCTAAGGGTAAGAAGCTATCCCACGGACCACCAAATTCTATCACACATGCACGAAGCATATCCTCCAACATTTGAATCGTTCGCTCAGACTGACCATCGGTCTGAGGATGGAACGCAGTACTAAGGTCCAACCTAGTACCTAATTCCGCATGCAATGTTTAACAAAACTTAGAAGTAAACTGCGTACCTCTATCTGAAATGATGGAGAGTGGAACCCCATGCAACCGAACAATTTCGGAGACATAGATTTTGGCTAACTTCTCTGCATTGTAAGTCACCTTGACCAGAATGAAATGAGAATACTTAGTTAACCTATCAACAATCACCCAAATAAAATCATACTTATCCATTGTCTTTAGAAGACCAACCACGAAATCCATTGCAATCCTTTCCCACTTCCATTCAGGAATGGGCATTCTCTGAAGTGTTCCTCCGGGCCTCTGGTCTTCATACTTTACTTGCTGACAGTTCAGACATTTGGCAATAAAATCAACAATATCACGCTTCATTATACCCCACCAAAAGTGTTGCTTTAGGTCACGATACATCTTGGTTGCACCAGGACGTATAGAATACCTTGAACTATGAGCCTCTGTCAGAATAGTGGTGATAAAATCATCCACGCGGGGTACACATACCCTTTCCTTGATTCTCAAAACACCTTCCTCATTGATTTGTGCTTCATTGGCCTCTCCTCGCAATACTTTATCTTGGATTCTGCTTAGTTTCTCATCCTCAAACTGTTTTCCCTTAATCTTGTCAAGAAAAGAAGATCTTGCCTCCACACAAGCCAACAATCCTCCCTTCTCATTTACTTCTAACCTCATCAAGTCGTTAGCCAGAGTCTGAACCTCTCTAGCCAATGGACGTCTAGAAAATTGCAAGTGAGCTAGACTTCCCATTCTCCCTGCCTTTCTACTTAAGGCGTCTGCCACAACATTAGCCTTTCCCAGATGATACAAGATAGTGATATCGTAGTCCTTCAGTAGTTCCATCCATCTCCTCTATCTCAAATTCAAATCTTTTTGAGTAAAGACATACTGTAGGCTACGATGATCCGTGTATACTTCACACTTAACCCCATATAGATAGTGTCTCCATTACTTTAAGGCAAACACTACCGCAACCAGTTCTAAATCATGGGTCGGGTAATTGCGTTCATGCACCTTTAATTTCCTTGAAGCATAAGCAATTACATTCTTCTCTTGCATTAGTACTGCACCCAAACCCGAATAGGATGCGTCACAATAGACAATGAAATTCTTACCTTCCATTGGCAAGGTAAGGATTGGTGCGGTAGTCAACAAAGTCTTGAGCTTCTGAAAGCTTTCTTCACATTCATCCGACCATACAAAAGGAACATTCTGCTTAGTCAAGTTCGTCAATTGGGAAGCAATGGAAGAGAATCCCTTGACAAATCGACGGTAATTGCTAGCTAAACCAACAAAGCTCCTTATTTCTGACACATTAGTAGGTCTTACCCAATTCTTCACTGTCTCAATCATAGAAGGATCTACCATCACCCCATCCTTCGAAACCACATGCCCCAAGAAGGACACTGCATCTAGCCAAAACTCACAATTGGAGAATTTGGCATAAACCTTTTTCTCCCTCAACATTTCCAATACCATTCTCAAATGCTCCTCATGTTCCTTCTTGCTCTTTGAGTATACCAATATATCATCAATAAATACGATCACAAAGAGATCCAGATATGGATTAAAAATCCCGTTCATCAAGCTCATGAAAGTAGCAGGGGCATTCGTAAGACTAAAAGACATTACTACAAATTCGTAATGCCCATACCTAGTTCGAAAAGAAGTCTTTGGCACATCTGTTGCCCTTATTTTAAATTGATGATAACCGGATCTCAAGTCAATCTTAGAGAAGACACAAGCACCTTTTAACTGATCGAACAAGTCATCTATGCGAGGAATGGGATACTTGTTCTTAAAAGTTACCTTGTTCAACTTTCGATAGTCTATGCACATCCTAAAACTCCCATCCTTTTTCTTCACAAATAATATCGGAGCACCCCAAGGAGATGCACTTGGTCTAATAAAGCCTTTGCTTAGCAACTCTTTACGTTTTGCCTTTAACTCTATTAACTCCGTGGGTGCCATTCTATAAGGGGGTATAGAAATGGGGCGAGTACCCGGTTCAAGATCAATGTAGAAGTTGATGTCTCTATTCGGTGGCATACCCAGAAGGTCTGCGGGAAACACATCTAAAAACTCACGAACTATCGAGACCGACTGAATTAGAGGTACTTGGGTAGTATCATCTCTGAGATGTTCCAAGAACGCTAAACAACCCTTACTAACCATTTTCTTAGTACGAAGAAAGGAGATGATACGAACCGGATTGGAAGTGTAGTCACCCTCCCCCACTAACGGATCTATCCCAGGCTGGCTAACGTCACAGTTTTAGCATTACAATCCAAGATCGCAAAATTCGGAGAAAGCCAAGTCATACCCAGATTTACATCAAAGTCGACCATTTCTAAGATAACCAAGTCTACATAAGTATTGGTTTCCATAAAAGTCACAGGACAAGACCTATACACCTTCTCAACTATCACAGACTTACCCACCGGAGTAGAAACACGAATAGGCATGTCAAGCAATTCACAATTTAATTTAAGACCAGTAGCAAATGAGGAAGATAAATATGAAAATGTGGATCCAAGGTCAAATAATAGAAAAGCCATGCAATCACAAACCGAAAGATTACCTGTGATGACAACATCAGATGTCTCCACTTCAGATCTCCCAGGGAAAGCATAACAATGGGCCCTCTCACCTATCTGTCCGTTGCCCCTACCATGTTGTGATGTAGTGGCTCCAGTTTGCCCATCAACCCGGCCGTTTTGGTGACCACCATTACCTCGACCACCGTATCCTCCAGAATGACGGCCTCTTCCATAACCACCTCTACCTCTAACATTTGGAGGTCTGTAACTCTTTTTTGGACAATACCTCTTGATGTGTCCAGTCTCCCTACATCCATAACACTCTCTGGATTCAAGCATAGGTCTCTCAGAGAAGTGTTGACCGGTCTGAGGTGGACCCCCAACTACAGTCTGTAGTGAGGACTGAATTGGTCGGACTGAGTAACCTCCTCAACCCTGTCCTCTAGAGTAAGAACCATTAAACTCACCTCCCTTTCGAAACCTCTTTGATGTCATTTCCATAGTGAATTCATCTGGATTCACTCCCTCTACCTCTATCACGAAGTCTACCACTTCTTGAAAAGATTTCGCTGTAGCCGCTACCTGTAAGGTTCAAATCCGCAATTCTGACCTCAACCCCTTCACAAAACGGCGAATCCATTCTTGTGGACTGAAACATAGTTGGGTGGCATACCGGGATAATGCACGAAACATAGCCTCATATGCAGTAACCGACATCCTACCTTGCTCTAGGCTCAAGAACTCATCTCTTTTCCTATCCCTCAAAGTCCGGGGGATATACTTCTCCATAAACAAGCTAGAGAATGATGCCCAAGTCATAGGTGGTGCCTTTGTTTGTTGACACTAACCATGTGACTGCCACCACATTTTGGCGTTCCCTTGAAATTGATAAGTCACAAACTCAACACCAAACCGTTCTACTATACCCATCTTGTGTAGTAGCTCATGACAGTCAACCAGAAAATCGTAGGCATCCTCAGATTCAGCGCCCTTGAAAACTGGAGGTTTCAATTTCAAGAACATACTGAAGAGTTCATGCTAATCATTTGTCATTATAGGCCCTGTAGTCAGACGAGGAAACATGCCTATTTCCAATGAGGCACCCATGCGGGGAGCAACAGTAGTTGCCTGTTGTACTTCCGGACCCTGAGGGGCTGGTGCATAAAACACTAGAGGTGTTTGACCTTGATCAGTTTCCCTTACAGGGCAAGCACCTTATTTATCATCTCTGGGGTAGGTTGGGGTGGCAATCCCTCATTCTGCACTTGCTCAGCTTCCCCTTCCTCACCCTCTCTTACTACTTCTTCAGTCGGTGGAGGAGTCACCGCCCTAGTATCAAATGGGCTAGGTGCTCGTCCTCTTTCTCTAGAGGACGTCCTCCCACGACCTCTACCACGGCCTCTTGCCGCTACTCTTCCTTGAGCTACAGCCCCAGTGGCTGGCTCAGATGCTTCTTGTCCTACCGATGTTGATGTTGGCGCGGTTGTTGCTCTAGTTCTAACCATCTGCGAAATAGAGTGAAGATGGTCAGATACCAATTTGTATCACCTAGATACCAATTGGACCCAAGTAATATCATGAAAGAAAGAAAGAAAGAATCGAATTTTTCTAAAGTCTTATAGCCTCTCAAAGAAAAGTAAAGGTGTCCCCCTACCGTTCCTTAAGACTCTACTAGACTCGTTCTTGTGTGATGAGACCAACGAACCTAATGCTCTGATACCAAGTTTGTCACGACCCAAATCGGGCCGCGACTGGCACCCACACTTACCCTCCTATGTGAGCGAACCAACCAATCTAAACCTTAACATTTCAATATAATATCAACAGAAAATAATGCGGAAGACTTAAACTCATTAATAAAAACCAATTCATTAACTTGTAAAAACTCAACAACTATTATTATTATCCCCAAAATCTGGAAGTCATCATCACAAGAACATCTACTTCAAATTACTAAATCTAAGAGTATCTAAGAAGCTAAAATACATAAACAGCTAGTCCATGCCGGAACTTCAAGGCATCAAGACATGAAGAAGAAGATCCAGTCCAAGCTAGAAGCTTTAGCTCACCCTGAAATCCGGAGTAATGAAGACTGGCTAGAGTTGCGGTTGAGTTGAAGACGATGGCACGTTTGCTGCACTCCACAAAAACCAAAGAAGAAAACATAAAAGTAGGGTGTCTGTACAAACACAAGTACTGAGTAGGTATCATCGGCCAACTCAAAATAAAAAACAGTATATATCAGATAACATCATAAAATCAACTAATATCCTTAGCATGCAGCATTTAAAATTACCATAACCCTTGGTTACAACACCAAGCACATCAATGAGGACTCACGCCTCCTCATCATACTCATTTGGGAATTAGGTTCATTAGATTGAATATATTATCATCTTTCAAGATTCATTATCTTTATTCCCCTCGTGTCGGTACGTGACACTCCGCTCCTCATATACTATCCTGGTGTCGGAACGTGACACTCCGATCCTCATTCTATCCTAGTGTCGGAACGTGACACCCGATCCATATTCTATCCTGGTACCGGAATGTGGCACCCGAACCATATACTATCTTGGTGTCGGAACGTTACACTTCGATCCTCATATACTATGCTAGTACCGGATCGTGGCACGCGATCCATATTCTATCCTGGTACCGGAACGTGGCACCCGATCCATATACTATCCTGGTGTCGGAACTTGACACTTTGATCCTCATATACTATCCTGGTACCGGAACGTGGCACCCGATCCCCTAATCTCACTACTTTCGTTCATCAAGCCTTCTTATTCAAGATTTAAGATTCAATAGCTTCATCATGCTTATTTCTTCACAATTATATAACCACAACATGCAAAAACACAATTAAGCATATAGAAGGGTTTACAACACTACCCAATACATATCATTCACTATTAAGAGTTTACTACGAATAGTGTATAAAACCATAACCTACATCCACCGAAGAATTTTGATCAAGCAAGCAATATCCCAAAGATTTGTTCTCTTCTTTCTCTTGATCGTACGTTTCTTCCTCTCTTTCTGTTCTGTTCTTATTCTTATTCAAACCCTCTTTCCTTTACCCTAATTAACATATAATTAAGAACAAAAGATGGCAATAATAAACCACTAATTAACTTAAGGTTACCTCTTTTAACCCCCAAGTAATTAGACTTATTAAAATTAACCCACTAACATTATAATTAAAGCAGGAATAGTCCAAAACACCCCTTAAAATAATTACGGAAATCCAACCCAGCTTGGGATTACGCAGCCTGTGAAGGGCTGTCGTGGCTGCGACGGTCCGTTCTGCTGCTCCGTCAAAAAGTTCAGAGACTCAATTCTCTGAAGAGTCTGTGACGGTCCGTCACACCTGTGACGGTCCGTCCTGCCATTCTGTTACGAAGTTCAGAGAGTCGATTTCAGTACCCATTTTTCAGAATTTCTAAGTGTTTTCAAACGAGACCCCTCGATGGTCTGTCGTGCTCATGACGGTCCGTCGTGGGTTCCGTCGTCTCAGCCTGTTTTTTCCAGAAATAAAATCTGTTGCTCAAAACGACTAAACAGGTCGTTACAGTTCGTGATAACTAGACATTGAGTCAATCTTAGAGAAATATCTCTCCACTTGTAATTTGTCCAACTAATCATCAATTCTTGTGATAGGATACTTGTTCGTTATAGTAACTTTATTTAGTTGACGATAGTCAATGCACATCAAAAGGAGTCCCATCCTTCTTCTTTACAAACACCACCGGATCACCCCAAGGAGAAATAATAGGACTTATTAAACCTTTGTCAAGTAAGATCTTTGACTTGAAGCTTAAGTTCTTGCAATTAGGTATGATACATCTTGTGAACAGGGATTGAAATAGGTTTTGTATTCTGAAACAAGTCTATGTCGAAATCTATTTCTCGTTTGGGAGGAACTCTGATAAAATCTTCTTGAAATTCTTAAGGAGGAAAACTTACTATAAACATCGACTCTAATAGAGGATTTTTTTATTGAAGGTCAACCCTTACAAAATGATAAAGTCACCATTTAGAGATCATTTTAAATGCTTTTTGAGACGAAATAATTTGACCTGTAGGGATTGAATTATGCCCCATCCATGCTAAGATGGTTTCATTTGGGATTTCGAACTTTACTACTTTTGTACTAGAATCTCTAGAAGCAAAACAAGCATCCAACTAATTCATTCCTAATATTACATTGAAGTCAATCATATCAAGTTCTATCAAGTCAACCAAAGAAACTCTATTGGGATATGATATTGGAAAGCTCTTAAAGACTCTTCTAACAACCACAGAGTCACCTGCTAGGGTTGTAACCGAAAAAGTTTCTTTTAAAGCATCGAAAAACAAATCAAACTTTTTAGCTACAAGAGGGGTTAAAAATGATAAGGTATTACCGTTATCTAATAAATCATAGACATTAATAGAGAACACTTCTGACATACCGGTGAAGATATCGGATACTCTTTTTGATATCCCTAGAGAGAAGAGCATAAAAGCCATACTTTTTAGGATCATCGAGATTGGGAGGACTTTCGTGTGCATGAGAGTTTTCTCTCCCTTGATATTTTATCAGAAGAAAATCCATGTTTATGTGACCACTCTTGCCATAAATATAGCAAATTCTCGTACCACCCGGACACCTGCCATTATGTTCTCTACCAAATTAAGTACAAGTAGGTTTCTTAATATAGCGACCACTACCTTTTCCTCCTTAGGATTGGGTGTAGACCCTTTAACTTTGTTGACCCTTTAAATAGTTGAAGGAATTTTGTTTGGAAATATTTTCTTGAACCTTGGATTATCTTTCACCTCAAATCTATCCTCAGAAGAATTTCCACCTTCGGCCCATGTCCTCTTCGATTCTCTACAAAAGTGCTTAAGATTTTTCTCCTCCATTTGTTTTGCATGAACTATGAGATGAGAGATGTCCACGCTATGAATCAACATAGTCGACTTACATTCATTAACCATAAGGTAGTATAACCCTATAACAAAATTGTTCATCTTGGCTCTAGAATCAAACACAATAGTAGGAGCATACATGGATAGTTGAGTGATCATGAGATTATACTCCTTCACACTCATACCCCATTGGCGTAAGTTGATAAGTTCTTGCGTTTTCCTTTTTCCTCAGTTCCAAGGGAATGAAGATATCAAGGAAAGTCGTCCTAAACCCCTAAGTAATCTAACATTGTATAACTGGTCTCTCATCCTTTCATTTCTCATAACAAACATGAGCCACATATTTGAGTTGATAGGCGGTTCGTTCCCCCTTTTCTTGAGAAGACACCCCTATAAAATCTAGTACATTGAACACTTCACCAATGATCCCTTGATGGTCCTCCTCCACCTTTGAGTTAAAGAATGTAGGGGGATTCATCCTTGTGAAATTACTTATCCTTGATGTGGTAGTTTTAGCATTGGAGGCACCTTTAACCCTAGTATCTCTAACAACTTGAGTGTTAAACACTTGGGTCAATCATTAAATAGTCTCCCTAATATCCATATTATTCATATCTCATTCTTCAAAAGGAATTAGAGTGTTTTGAAAAGTTGGAGGAGGAACCACCTCATTTTCATTCTTCTCAACCTTTTAAGCATTTTTCCTATTTGTATTTATTGCATATAAGCATAAAAAATAGGTTATAAGTTATGGACACATAGATTTTAAAATGCTACGGGCACGACTCAAGGATACAAAAAAAGTGAGACTTTCCTAGTAGTCATATAGCCTCTCTTTAATGAGTGTGACACACTTCACAATTTTGAACAAGATTCTTTTTGACATGTTTAAGTGAGACATAAATTCTAAGATTAGTGTACGTGGCTCTTATACAAAGTTTGTAACGAATGGTGAGCATCGCCTTGATATAACGAGTATCATCGTTCGTGGAGAGGACTAAGACTAGACTCTTAGCATTCGTCGTAATATATAATAGATAAAAAATGCAGAAAAATTTTAAACATTCTATATTGTAAAGTTTACATAGATCTCTCGCATAGTACATATAGAGTTTACTTAGAATCCTCGCATATGAAACATACATAAGCTTCTTGTTTAATCAACATAACAATCATATAAGTATTTAGTCTCATAATATCGTGCCACATAAAACCATATAAACGAACTAAAATATTTGGTCATAGCCTCACAGAAGTACATATTTCCACTTGGGTCTTACAACAAATGTTTTCAAAGATAAGGAATAAACAAATTTCCTTGTACAATATAAATACTACTAGGGTAGATGAAAGGGCTCAATCCTACAACTTGAAGGACTCACCAACTACTTGGAGGAACAAATCCAAGTATCCTTGCAAAGTGGCCTAGAAACTCTTCAATGGACGGAACCTAACATTTTGTAAAAGAGATAGGAAATATAAGTTAATAAAAAACACATTTACTAAGTATTGTTCCTTTGCATAAAATCATTAATGCATGAGAAAAGACACAATTTTCTGAAAACTAAGCATGCTATAAAATACCTGAATATGCACATATAAGGAACATCATAAGCCAATCCAACATGATATTGACCCAATATATAGCAACCAAGAACAATGCTTGTGCAATGCCAAGAATATTACCCCATAACCCTATCCAAAGCTAAGTATCACATAATATCACTTACTACATGAATAAAACATAATATTATACTTTACCATAACATGCTTAGATTATAAGATCATATAAAAGTTATTATAAAGAACATGCATACAAACACACTATTAGAACCTTCCGTTGGGTTCCCACATGTGAAATTAGTAAGAGAGGTACCATAACCTACCTCACCTTATGTATTAAACCATGAGACATGCCAAATAAGAATTCATATACTTGACTTATTCATTTAGAATGTTACACTTGGGAAATAATGTAAGACCCCAAAAACGACTTAGGTGATGGTAGATCCTAACATGGTTGTCATGATTTTCTAAGGTCCTAAATTTTTATATAATGTTGTATTGAGTATGTTTCTTAGAGTTTAGGTGCATTAGAAGTCAAAAGTTGAGGGTCGACCAAGACGTTCGACGACTAACAAACCTATGTGCCATATATGCGGTTTATGTGTTTATGTGTGATTCATGTGGTTTTAAGGTCCTTAAATGAGTTATTATTGTTTATATAGGCATTGTGTCAATTTTTATGAAGTTTGGAGGTCAAGCGTTCAAGATCATGTATGACGTTCGAATGATTTGCCTTGAAATGACCTTGTTTGTCTATGTATGTTCCGTCAAGTTTTACATGTTAGTTTGGGATGATATGGATTTGGTAGGTCCTAAACTCGTATCAAAATATATTTGGGTTAGAAACGTCATGGTACGACTCCATGTAGTATCCACAAGGGTCCCTAAAAAAGGACTCCAACTTGGAGATCAACATTGCGATGCAGTGGCAATTGACTAACCCAAACGACGGACAGCCCACCAGGTGATAGGCACTCTATGCCTGGTATAGATGTATCCATGTGTCATGAAGGTTGATAAGTTTCAGGAGAAACAAACTATACCCCATCGACACAGCGTGGATGAGACCACGGACCATCGATATTGGGCATTGTTGGTGGTGATAACAAGAAGTTTTTCTTTTAAGACTTGGGCTTTTGGGGATATTCACCCCATGTCTTATAAAATAGGAGGAAGGTTATTTTGGATGTTTAAGGTTATTTTAAGAGTAAATTAGTCATTAAACTCTCATTTAAACCCTTATACTTAAATCAAAACATATTCCCTCCAAAAGTTTCTTCAAAAATCTCCATGAGAGCTCAAGGTAAAGATGGAGCTTCAAGATTGTTATTCAATAAATTTTATTCTTCAATTATAATTGAACCTGTTCTAATTTGGTATGGGATTTATTCATCTAAGGTTTGCTATAACGATAGAGCAAATTTCAAAAATGATTTTCGAAGTTTTTAAAAAGATGAAAAGTGAAATTTCTACTTTACATCATAGATTCTTGCATGAAAGGTTTTCAAACATTAAGATAGAATATTATTGATTTACAATTGATATTTTCCAATAAAATTCTCCATGAACTCTTGACTTTCACAAATCTCTCAATTTGACTAAAATATTGGTTATGTGATCATGCTTTAATATTAATTATTTCAACTGTAGATTTTTATGGGCTTTTTATTCATGTATAGAGTATGATTAATTGCATTATAGCCTATTTCAATTTGATCAATTGAATGTTATATATTCTTAGATCTGTTTAACATTACGATTATTGAAATGAGATTGACTTAATGCTTATGGATTCATCTGTAGTTTTCTATGGTCTACTGATTGATGTAATAATTATTTTAAATTTATATCTAGGTTTTCTTGTATTGATAAATCTATATTTAACTAACCTAGTTTCATTTAGGATGGTAGCTTTTGTAGTGAATCGATGTTCATGGCCATGGGTAAGGGCATTATGGTATTGAATTAGATGGTTTCACATTCAATTGAAGTTTTGAGAATGGATTGGTGGTATGCTTCACTATATCCCTTTATTTTAACTTAATTAGAATCAAATTATGTTTTGATTGCTATGGTCCACTTATGGTGGTTATGCTATTTGAATTAATGTGGCATTGTCAGCGTTACTTTATCCAATAAGAAGATCGTGGCCTAGTTGGCAATACTTGAAGTATTATGATGATTTTTATAGTTGATTTATCTGATGTATGAGCACATCTACCAATATGTGAAGAAACTTTTTATGTATGTTAGAAGTTCATATAGACTATTTCTATGTGTTTATATATGTAGTATTAGATGCTGATGCATGGTTATTCCTACATCACTATATTAGTCTATGATGGTTATATTGATGATGATATGGTAGTTTATAGGATAACATAAATATGTTCATGATTATTCCTAAGTAACTATAAGAATTACATGTAATATGTGTTGAAGTGCAGTATGTTGTGTCTTGTCTTGGTTGACTTTTGTCCATTACTTCATGCATTTATGAAAGTGAATATGAGATATCTTGAATTAGGATTGTAATGCCTCTTAGTGTTGTATGATTGAATTACATGAGACCTTTAATGATGTTAAGAGGATACTTTATGTGAAACCTTGAACCTACTGGTAAGGTTACGAATGTTGAAGTCGGAAGTCGTAATGGTAATATTCAAGTAAAGGAATGATAGGCTTAAGGTTGATTGGCTGGAACTACATCATATCAAACCTTAGCAAAGTTATGATGAGCTTCTTGTATCCATCGAAAGGTAGCCCTAGATGACCTCTTTGGAAGGTTAAATTTGATCGTGATATGAAATTGATATGGAAACCATTTTTATGAACGTTTAATGAAAATTACTCTACGATAACAAAGACTATCACCGAGTAAATTTCATAAGGGAAGTTGTTCTAGTTAAATGATTAGACTAGAATACAAGCACACCTTTTATATTCCTTAACCATGTGACTAAAAGGTATGTGTCCAAGTTTACCATTGGAAAGTTGAATACCCTCATCGGAGTAGACCAACACTTCGGATTCGATGCTTTACTGTCATAGTGTATGTCGGTTATTACCTACTCTAATCATATGGGATACCTACTAGAATAAGATAAGTTATATGAAGTTTAGGTAGTTCTATGGGACACTATCTAGACATTGTACAATAGGCTTTGAAAGTGTTAGCTAGAGTCCCTAGGTCTTGTCATGATCATTACTAAAATGTCCTTTATGTGGTGAATGTCTCTTAATAAACTAATGAATGTAATTACTTAAGATAAGAAGGTTTATTAAATAAATAAGTACTTATATAGAGTACTTAAGGGTTTTTTAGTTAAGGTTTGAAGTTGTCATAAGAATTGTCACTTTTTATCTAACCTAGATAAGTCTAAAGAATGACTCTAGTTATGGAAGATGGTTGATTATGTAGACGTGATCAAAACATACATATTCTTAAGGATTACTCAGGCAATCTTGAAGAGTTCAATCATAGACATTATCTTCTTGATTTACTTAAGTAAGTCTTTTGATAACCTTTATAGCAGAGAAGGTCATATTATATGTATGTTAATGTGTTACACGAGAATGATTAGATCTTACGTGGTCTATAGTATTTCTTATGTGTGTGTGTAAGGGATTTTATGGGAGGTCTCTTCACAACTCACTCAAGTGAACCTTAGGAGGATATCATGTTCATGTCATTGATGTATTTGTAAGTGTGTATATATCATTATCAGGGGTCTGAAGGATAATTTAAGTGTTCCTACAGAGGGTGTATGGGTGGTATCTCTTTGTCTTAGTTAAGTGAGTGTCAGATAGCTCTTAGTGGGGGGAATATATTATTAAAGGTATGTAAAGTGAAGCTAAGGAATTTCACTGTAAGTGTGAAGAACTTTACTGTACAGTGAAGAAGTTCACATTGTTACTTTCTTTAAAATGTGAATAATTGCTTAAATGAATAGTTATGTGTTTTGAAGTTCTTAAATGTTGTTCTTATGATAATAGAATGATGTGTTAATCGAAATTCATGAAAAGCATGTTATTTAGTAAATGTACCTTTTTCATGGTTTTTGCATGGCTTCCATACCTAGTGCATCTAATGTGCTAACCCCTTGTTTTCTCTTTTAGAATAAAGTGTAAGGAATTGGAAGTCTTAATGTTCCATGGAGGATGGATTGGTTTCTAATGATTGAAGATGAAGTATTGGTGAGTCCTCATCAATTGGAGGATAATATCAACGTGTTCCTTTACGTTTTAGTCTTTATTTTATTATCTTGTAATGGATTAGACTCAAGTTTTGTATACTCAAAAGTTTAGATGGTTCAAGGAGATATTATGAACGATTAATATTTTAAATAAAAAATTTCCGCTTGTGTAATGACTATGGAAAGAGTTCTTTGTTTGTGACGAAAGTTTTAAATTCTTACTCATTTCCATATATATTTATTATGCAATGAATGATAAGAGTGGCTTAGATGACATTTCTTGAAATCTCATTTGCAATGTGGTGACACAAGGATGCTCTAACATCTAGGGTGTACTTGCAGGTCGTGACAAGGAAAGTGTAATAACCGACATGAATCCATGTGAGCTACATGGAATCCTGTGTTCTTATCCCACATAAAAAAGATAGGGTTAACACTTTTCTAATCTTTGACCATACATACATAAATATCTAGGTTGATCCACAAAGCTATAGTCCTATTTAGGGACATAGTTAAGGGTCATGTAGGTTAAAATCTAATGAGACAACACATATCTTGGGAATCCGGACATACAAAACATGCAGACACTCATGTAGGAGGCCGGACTATCTAAAATTTAGACCTCAATAATATTTACATCACCTTTCATGGATACAGATTTATTCCATTTTGTATTCATTATACTCTTTACACGATATCACATTAGTCTCTTGTAGACACTATGTGAATATTTATCATAATTTGTCATAGGTCTGTTGTGTTTTATTTTCCCTAAATTTCATACCATAAATAGGTTTTCCTTGAAGGAAAAGGTTTTGGATTGACTAATCCTTTTCTTGTAGGAAAATATTTAGGACTCTATAAATAGAGGCATGTTCCTTCTAACTTAATCAGCATTCACAATATAGTCTTAAGGGCTTTGAGAGTTTTTGTTAGAGGGAGAATTTCTGGGTCACAAGCTTGATATGTTATCACTTGTGTGAACCTTCCGTGTATTCTGAGTGAATTGGTTGAGGCTGTTTCCCTCTATATTTTGGACTCTCATATTTATAGTGGATTGCTCATCTCCTATGTGGACGTAGGTCGATTGACCGAACCACGTTAAATCTCTATGTCTTTTGGTATATTTCTCGTTGTCTTCTTACTCGTGGTCTTTTGAGGTTTGCCTTGCTAGCTTCCGCGTTTAAACCTGCTTATTTCCTATCCTAACAAGTGGTATCAGAGCCAGATTTAATGACGGAATCAGGTTCAGTGGCTCGATAATTGATGATTGAACAAGGTTAGAAAGATGTGTTCATCTTGGCGGTGTAGTTCTAGCAGTAACCTTTTTTGATGGTAATGAAGATTTTGTTGGAAAAATTGTTTCAGAGAGATTCTTTGTGTTGAGAAATATATTTTGAAAAGGAGATTATCGACAGGAGAAGAAAGTTGTTGAAGATTAAGTCAAGAAGGTGGACAAATTTATTTTGTCAAAAATTCAGGCCAAGGGGGAGATTTGGTGTGTTTTATTTGCCCTAAATTTCATACCATAAATAGGTTTTCCTGGTAGGAAAAGGTTTTGGATTGACTAATCCTTTTCTTGTAGGAAAAGGTTTAGGACTCTATAAATAGAGGCATGTTCCTTCTAACTTAATCAGCATTCACAATGTAGTCTTAAAGGATTTGAGAGTTTTGGTTAGAGGGAGAATTTGTGGGTCACAAGCTTGATACATTATCACTTGTGTGAACCTCCCATGTATTCTGAGTGAATTGGTTGAAGTTGTTTCCCTCTGTATTTTGTACTCTCATATTTATAGTGGATTGCTCATCTCCTTTGTGGACGTAGGTCGATTGACCGAACCACGTTAAATCTCTGTGTCTTTTGGTATATTTCTCGTTGTCTTCTTACTCGTGGTCTTTTGAGGTTTGCTTTGCTAGATTCTGCGTTTACACCTGCTTATTTCCGATCCTAAAAAGGACTTCATAAATGAGAACAACCTTTTCACATTTAGAAGACCATATACAAGTGAGTAGACCTTGAACTCAAGATTTTATCATAATTATGAGAAGCTATTTTGAATCAAATAACCATCATATCTGAACATGCTTATAGAATTCATAACCAATCCAATAGTCCAGGGTTAAGGATGAGGAATACTTACTATAAACATCACAACCAAACATTATATATAGATGCTTTACAATCTAAGTATATCATACTTCATATTTTTATTGAAGAAGAATCAATCTTCATACGTTATTTCCCTTTCATTGCCTTCTTACTTCTTGGGAAGCCTTGGTGACTTTTCTTTGGATTTCCCTTAAACACAAGTGTTCCCTCATCATTTGACGAAGATAAAACAATCTATACTTATTTCAAACCATCAAAGCACCACACTAATCCATGTTACTACATCATCGGACGTCATGGGCGTTCCATGATGTTTTTATTTCTAAACTTCCTAATTGACATATAGTTATTTAAATTAATTGTAAAACAGTGAATAAACATTTTTACACCTATTCAGGCCGTAGAACACGTCTTAGACTTTCGAAGTGTTACATTATCCCCCATCCCCCCTTAGGAACATTTGTCCCAGAATAACGGTAGAATCTTTTGGAAGGAAGGAATAGTATCAAGACTAGTAGCCAAACCAATCGACAATACATGAAAATATGAGTTACAACATCAATCATGACATTCACACAAGGCAATTCAAAACATCAATTACCACTTATAAGGACCAAACATACTATTATGTGGAATTTCCTTTTCACAACAACAAAATGAGCTCAACATTCCATATATGAGTAAATTATGCCAACACTCAACTTATTAACATTCTTCGTATCATTTTATAAAGACTTAGCATATCAAAATCCATAAGATGACTCTAAACAAGAAGAATTGCAATTTTACAAGCAAATCTGCACAATTTCACTATAATTTCACTATAATGACATCAAAATGCGCATATTTGCTAAACTTTACCAAAATTAAAAGCAACAACAATTTTAGTTATGATTTTCACTATTTAATAAGAATGGCTAACCTTAGTCATAAAATAGATGAGGGTAATGGGACTTCCTGTTGGCCTCTTCCTCCCACGTTGAACCCTAAAGTACGTGGTTCTTACATACCACTTTATTCCTCAATTTTTTTACTTGCCTATAAAGGATATGAATCGGAACCTCCTCATCGGAGAGCTTATCCTTCATAAATAGACTCTCAATCAAAGAATAGACTCTGTATCACTAATATACTTCTTAAGCGTAGAAACATGCAATGCTGGATGAACCGAAGTCAATAAACTAGGAAACTTTAACTCATAGGAAACCTTACCAACACTTTGCAATATTTCATAGGGACACAGTTAATGTGGACTAAACTTCCCTTTCATTCAAAATCAAACCACTCCTTTCATAGGTGAAATTTTCAAGTACACCTTATCACCTTCTTAAAACTCCAAATCCCTTCTCCTATGATCGTCATAAGACACCGATGATAGGTTGTTTGCAACCGGTTCCTTATGATATGTACTTTTTCCAAGGTATTATAAAAAATTGGGACCCAAAAGTGAAGAATCACCCACTTCAAACTATCCAATTGGAGATCTATAAATCCTACCATACTAGGATTCATAAGGATCCATAGATATAAATGTATTGTAGCTATTATTGTAAGAAAACATCACCGAAGGAAAATGCTTATCCAAATGTCCAATGAAATAAATTATGAAATCTCTAATAATATCGTCAAGGGTTTGAATAATACTCTCCGCTTGACTGTTCGTTTGGGAATAAAAACTGGTATTTAACTTCTCCTTGGTATCCAACAATTCTTGGAACAACCTTCAAAACCTTGATGTGAATTGTGCAACCCTATCTGATATGATGTACAAAAGATTACCATGACGACACACAATCTCAACAATGAGAATCCTTGCCTAATTTTCCACCTAATAAGTAGACTTCACGGGCATAAAATCAGCTGATTTGGTAAACCTATCTGCAATCACCAATAGAGAGTTATATAGCTTTTGTGTCTGAGGCAAACCTACCATAAAATACATATTGATGTCTTCCCACTTTAAACTAGGAGTTCGATTTTGTTGGAGCAAACCTCCCGGCTTGTGATGTTTGACTTTAACTTATTGACTATTTGGACAATTAAAAACAAATTCCGATATTTTATTTTTCAAACGTTCTTACCAAAACATTTATGTAAGGACGTGGTACATATACATCAAACTCGAATTAATGGAGCAATAGGACCTATGAGCTTCCTCAAGAATTTGAGTCGTTAAACTATCTTTTAGGAATACATAACTTCCCTTTGTACCTTAAGATACCATCCCCACCTAAGTAGAATAAAACATTAGGTTTACAAAGAAATGATTCCTCAAAATACATCAATGATGGATCAAGAAGTTGTTTGGACTTTACCTCGACCACCTAGGCTGACTCGGAGTTATGACATACGACTACACCACCTATAAGAAAATATTTAAACGAACTCCTAAAATGGGCAACCTATGAACATCCTTCAGTATTTTTCAATTGGCTTCCTCAATATGGGACACATTTCCCATGGAAAACCGACTAAAAGCATCCGCTACTACATTAGCTTAGGAAGGGTGATAGAGGACACTCATGGGATAGTCCTTCATCAACTCTAGCCATGTCCTTTGCTAGAGATTCAAATCCTATTGGGTGAATATGTATTGATGAATTTTATGGTCCATACACACATCATCTGGACCCCCTAAAAGTAATGCCTCCAAATCATTAAAGCAAATACAACCACAGATAATTCTAGTTCATGAGTTGGATAATTTCTTTCATGCAGCTTGAGTTTTCTAGTGCCATAGGTTATAACCTTCCTATGTTGCATAAGAACACACCCTAACCACACACGGGATGAATCACAATACACAATGAAACAATTCCTACCCTCTGGTAAAGTCAACACCAAAACGGAAGTAAACCCATCCTTCAACATTTTGAAGCTCTTTTCACATGCTTCTGACAACTAAAACTTCTTTTTGTTTTTGATTAATGTGATCAAGGGAGATGAAATGGATGCAAAAATATACACAAAACTCCTATAATAACCCAGAAAACCGAATAAACTCCTAATGTCTTTTGAAGTCAATGGTCTACAAAATTTTTTGACCTCCTCCTTCTTCCTTGGATCAACCTCAACTCCCTCACTAAAGATAATATAACCGAAAAATGCCACCGACCTCAACCAAAACTCACGTTTACTATACTTGAATATAATTGGTGTTCCTTAAGCACTTCCAGCACCAACCTCAACCGATCCATATGTTCCCCATACAAGGCTTTATAAAGAGCCGTGGATATGGTTGAATGAAAACTATTATTATAAGCAAACTCAACCAAAGGAAAATGCTTATCCCAATTTATCTTGATATTTATAATACATGATCTAAGCATATCCGAAAGGGTTTGAATAGTACGTTCTACTTGACCATACGTTTGGGGATAAAAAGCGGTGCTTGGCTTCAAGTTAGTACCCAACCCTTCTGGAATGACCTCAAAAACAAAGATGTGAATTGTGTAACCTTATACGATAGAATGGATAATGGAATACCATGGCGACACAGAAATGAAAATCCTTGCATAATTTTCAGCCAGATAAGTAGACATAAGGGGAATGAAATGACAAGACTTGGTAATCCTATCTACAATAACTCATATAGAGTCATATTACTTGTGTGTCCGAGGTGAACCTACCACAAAATCTATATTGATGTCTTCCCACTTCAAAGTAGAAACTTGAATTTGTTGAAGTAAACCACCCGACTTTTGATGTTCGGCTTTCACTTGTTGGAAATTTGGACACTTACCAACAAATTTTGCTATGTCCTTTTTCAAGAATTCCCACCAAAACACTTCCCTAAGGTGATGGTACAAATTTTTCAAAACTCGTATGAATTGAGTAACAGGACCCATGAGCTTCCTGAAGAATTCTGTTCCTTCAACTATACAGTGGGAACACACAACCTTAACTATTACCTTAAGACTCCATCCCCTCCCCCCATGGAGAATGACTAATTAAGCTTCCTATGATCACATCCTTTCAACTCCATCAATGATTAATGAGGGTGGTATTTGGACTTTACCACAACTACAAGTGATGACTTGGAATTATGATGGACCATAAAAACACCATGCGGAGAATCTTCTAGCCTTACCCCCAATCTGGCAAACCTATGAACATCTTTCTCTAGTTTTTTCTTAGCTTTATCTATGTGTGACACACTACCCATGGATAACCTATTTAGAGTATCAACAACCACATTGTCCTTCTGGGGATGATGTAGAATACTCTTGTCATAATCTTTCAATAATTCCAACCACCTTCTATGTCGGAGATTCAACTTCTTTTGGCTTAATTCATGTTGGAGACTCTTCCGGTATATATACACATCAACATGGACACAATACAAGTAATGGCTCAAGGAAAATACTAGGGCTGCTAACTCAAGATCATGAGTAGGATAGTTCCTCTTATGAACAATAAGTTTCCTTGATGCATAGGATACAAATTTCCAATGTTGCATAAGCACAAACCCTAAACCCACTCAGGATGTATCACAATACACAACGAAGCCTTTTGTACCCTCTGGTAAAGTAAATACTGAATCGCAAGTAAGCTTATTTTCCAAGATTTTGAAGCTTCAATCACATGCCTTCGACCATTCAAATTTCTCACTCTTTTGGGTCTTCATAGTCGAGAGAGATACAATGGACGCAAAATCATCCAAAAACGTCCAATGATAACCTGCTAAACCCAAGAAACATCTAATGTAACTTTGAGTCAATGGTCTAGGTTAATTTTTCACCGCCTCAGTTTTCCTTAGATCAACCTCAATTCCCTCGCTAGAGATGATATGACCAAGAAATGCCACTTACCTTAACGAAAACTCACATTTTCTATACTTGGAAAATAATTCATTCTCCTTAAGCACCTGTTAGACAACCCTCAAATTTTTCATGTGATACATTCCTTTTTAAAATATAAAAAGATGTCATCATTGAAAACAATGAAAAAATGAATATAGGTAACTTTGAAATACCCTATTCCTGAGATTCGTAAATGTCGTCCGGGCGTCTATTAAACAAAAGGACAATTGTACGAACTCATAGTCATCATATCTAGTAAAAAATGACATCATTGGTATATCTGAATTCCTCACCCTTAGTAGGTGATACCGTGACCTCAAGTCAATCTTAGGAAAGTAGCCTGCCTCTTGAAGTTGATCAAACAAGTCCTCAATCCGAGGAAGCGGATACGTATTCTTAATAGTTAAGTTATTAAGTTGGCATAAGTCAATACACATTCTAAGGGACCAATCTTTCTTCATCACAAATAAAACTGGGGCACCTCATAGAGAAATATTATGCCTTATAAAGACTTTTTCTAATAAATTTGTGAGTTAGATTTCAACTCTTTCAATTCCGCCGAAGCCATCCGATAAGGTGTAATTGAAATGTGGTTTGTATAGTGTAAAAAGTCGATACAAAAACTCGTTTAGGAGGAAAATTGGGAAGGTCATTAGGAAAGACCTCAGAAAATTCCCTCACTATTGGGACTAACTCAATTGGTGAAATTTTGGAGTCTAAATATTGAACTCTTAAAATATGGTATAAACATACATTAGAGATCATTTAGCATGCTTTCAAACATTAGATGATACAATATCTATGAGTAGAAATTCCCCCTTCCACTTTAAAACGGTCTCATTTGGAAAGTTAAAATTTACCATCCTCGTTATACAATTTAAGGAGGCAAAGCAAGCATGCAACCAATCCATATCCAATATGAAATCAAAATCAAACATATCATGTTCTACTAGTTCAACATTACTAAACCTATTGGGAAATATTATGAGAAAATTACTATACACCCTCTTTGCAACAACTAACTTACCTTTCGTCGTAAACAGCATAAAAGATTCAATTAGAATGTTGGGTAAAATTTAAAATTTCATAGCTCTCAACGAAGTAAAGAAAGATAATGTAGAACCAAATCAAGTAATCCATATAAATCAACAAGAAAGACTTATAACATACCAGTAACCACGTCAGGAGAAGTCTCTTGCTCTTCCCTGGAGTAGAGAGCATAGAAACGATTCTTCTTCGGAGCCTCATTTGAACCACATGCTTGAGATTTACCACTAACCTTGTCTTGACCTGTCACTTTAAAAAAAATCTCAATCTATGTGCCCACTTTTTCGAAAACCAAAACAATTATCCGTTCATTAACACTATCACCATAATTCTTCTTGCCACACTTTCCACAAGTTGGCTACTGGGTTGGAAATTAGTGCCCTTTCCTTTTTTTAGGGTTATGGTTAGACACCCTATCATCCCCAGTCTTAATAAAATTGGATGGAACTTGATTAGAACCCCTCTTCTTGAACCAAGGCTTTATCTTGAATCTCAAGCCTTTCCTTTGAAGAGCCACCGTCAAAGGATCTTGACTTCTTGGCATATCTACTCTTCCTCATAGCCCTTACATCTCCACATGTGGAGCATGAACCATGAGACGAGAAATGTTCATATTGTCAGGTCACATAGCAAAATGATACTCTTCTAGCAAATCATCTGACACTTCCATTGCAAAGTTATTTATTTCATCCCTAGGGTAAGAAACCACAGAAGGAGCATATTTCTAGAATTTAGTGAATTTAAAAGAATACTCATGAACACTCATACCTCCTTGTCAATGTTTAATGAACTCGACCACCTTTGCTTCCCTCTTCTCCTTAGGAAATAAACTATCAAGAAATGTCTTCTTGATAACATCCCAACTAACCGGTCGACCTTTTAAGGGCCTATTTTACCTCCATTGGATTTACCATGTTTTGGCAACATTTTTGAGTTAGTAAGTGGCTAACTCAGACTTCTCACTCTTAGACAACCCCACACAAGAAAGGATCTTTTAGATTTCATTAATGAACTCATCAGGGTCTTCTTCAAACTTGGACCCTTAGAAAGAAGGAGGATTCATCCTAGTGAAATCCCTTAATGAGAGGGCATGGTAGAAACTTCTTAGTTTGCCAAGGATAGAACCTCCTTGATTAACTTGGGCCATCATGACTTCAGCTTGAGTAGTGGAGGGTTGCGCTTGGGTAGTAATGGTTTTGGACATTTTTAAAAGAGCAATCCTTATAGCACCATCCATCAAAGGAGGAGGATCGATCAGAGCATGGTCATCATTAGCTTCTTACACAAATTGAGGAACTTTAGCACCACAGGGAGGAACTCCCACATTGGAAATCTTTTCTTCAAGTCTTCGTGCCGCATTCCTTCGAGTATTCATTTCCTATAATCACTATAAGAGGATTAGATGCAAAATTACATAGAACTAACACTCCAAAGGCATGATGTTCGATTTCCAAGAAAGTAAGAGTTTCATAAGCATATCATAGATTCCTATTCATAACGGTACTGTGCTTCAGAATTATGAATATCAACGTATATAAACATGGTTGAGAGAGACTACAGCTCATAGATATTTAACCTAATGCTCTGATACCAGATTAGTCACATCCAGGAATACCCGTTAGACGTGATCGACATCTTTGTCCTTTTTGAGGACAAATACTAGCCTTTTATCTTACATTATTACATTCGCAGGTCAAATTTCGTGGAAAATTTATAACTTGTAATTACCTCTCCTCGGAGGTTTACATAGACATCTAAGTAAACATAGTGTATATATATATATATATATATATATATATATATATATATATCGAGTACACATAAACCCTTCATATGGGAAGATTACTTAGGCTTCTACTTTTATTGCCCTTAATATATAATAAAGATAACATACCATTGTCATAATAATAGTCTGATCTCATAACCATATAATAAGACTATATCAAATTGGGCCTATCCTATACATCAAAGAAAGAATGCCTCACATGGGCTATGAACAGCTCCATACTAAATGGAAAGGAAAGAAACATAAGATTCTTAATACTAAAACAATATGATGGCTTGATAGTTGCATAACCGTCGGAATATTAGAACCTACCCTTCTTGGTTCAATAAGTTATCCAAGTGTTCTTGAAGTCCTCTTCAAAATACCTTCAACAACCGGAACCTAAAATTTTTGGGGAAAATATTAAATGAGGTTAGTAAATGACTTGTACTACGTATGCGACCATATGCATGCATACATTGAAAACATGCTAAAAGGGGACATTTCCTTTATTATGCAATTTACATTGAAAACCTTTATGCACATTCAAAAAGACCATTCATATTAAAAATAATCATTAAGTCACGACCATGTATGTAACAACACCAACAACATAAAAAATTGACAAGTCAACATGCATAACATGTATTTACACATCTAATAAAAGCAACTCTATCATCAAGTCCTAACCTCTACAAGAATGAATTACAGTTTGTTACTATGTAACAAAAGCAAGACAATTACCCACAACCCGTATCAAATAAACAAATGCAATGACCAAGCAAAGCCTTATAACCTTACTAAATCAAGTAACTCAATAGGACTCATGACCAACATGTTACTTCATATAGTGTGGCATTTAAGAATACATATCATCATAATTTACCAATATCGACCAACACATATTCATCAAGTGAAACTAATTATCATATTGTATAACCATGTGCAATTTCATCATATACATATCATATACCATGATAAACATATTCATACATAAGAATATCCTCGTAAGACTTACTTGAAGGTTAACTAGTGTAATGTTTAGGTAGACTCCTATTCCTCTACCCACACTAAGCTAAACCCCTTAGGTTTTCCTAGTTATAGTTCATTCCTTTAATTTATTTTATCTGTTGGGAACATCTTGTTCTAAAAGACATAGACTACAAGACCTAATGTGCAATCCATTTTCATGGAATCCTACACACAAAGAAGGAGGACTTCTTGCCAAGCTAGTACCATAACATTAACGTAGCGCCTAAGTGCATCAACTAGCTAGTATTCCTATGAGGGAGCATAGTTCAAGAACTAGAGATATAGTTGGTGCCCTATTAATGCTACATGAATTATAGTCTCCAATCTCAAGAGTACGTTAGTTATCCTACCTTCCCTATGTAGGAAGGGACACTCCTCACTCTAGTTCAGTCGATGCTAAGCTAGAATCTCTTTTGATATGTCTTTAATGTCATTATAAATCATCATAGCTTAATATAGGTCATAGGGCCTAACCCTTGCATAAATATCACATCATCATGTGTACTAAGTAAGAATTGTATGACTAAAATCATTTCAACACAATTCATATAAGTTTGGTTAGAACATTAACACAACTTAATAACAATTTACCACAATTGAAGTAATGAATAGGGATTACAAGAATTACAAAGTCTCTTTCACGACTCATTATAAAGTTTTTACTTACCATGAACCCTTAATTTCACTTAGTTAGTGTATAAAATAATCTTAATTCAATGACAACATGATAACAATTCTTAAGAAATCACTACATCACAAATCAATACTAGTTCATAGCTTAAGAAAAGATATTTTGGTCAAACTCACAACATTGTTCCTAACCTAGATCAATTCTTAAGAACTAGCATATAAAAACTATAATCCAGCGTACTTTAATCATGATTCCTACAACAAAATCACCTAGTAGTAATTAAACCAATAACCAAGTCAATTGAACAAACATAACATAATTCATATCAAGATCATAACCTAAAATAAGGGGTAACTTTCATGTAACACCAACTAGGACAAACCATAAAGATATATTATAATTAATTTAGAATACATGTTAATATATTCATGATATCCAAAAAATCATAACTAACTCAATTAATTACCTAAATTTTTAGATTGGGAAAGACCCTCTTGAAATCCCAACTTTTGAAATCAATTTGATGGAACCCTTTGAGGAAAGAGGTCTCAACGGTGAAAGAGATCTGATACCTTTTTAATTTATGATGATTAATTATTAAAATTTACTCTGTAATCCCTTAAACTCTCCGCTAGCGTTTTCTTGAATGTAGTCCTTCATTAGAGAGAGAATGAAGAAAGAAGGAAGACCGTTTTGGGTTTTTGAGTTATGAGAGTTTATATTAGTTCTATTAGGTTTGGACATTATATAGGGTTTTTACTAAGTTAATTAGACCTCCCAAATCCACTAACTAATAACGTAACTCTTTAATTAATTAATTGGAAATAACATAAAACATTCAGAAAATCAAGCGCTCACAGACAACATAACAATTGTGGGTAAATTAACGATCAACCCCCCCTTCCGTGGAGCAATCCGTTTTTCAATTAAAAGACTTGTACAAATAGACCATTAGTAAAAATGTTTGAGAGTTTTTCAATGGATGCATTGACAGCCGGTCGATCCACATACGCCCCGTTGTTTCCCCCCGTGGGTGCACAGTGCCCAGGCAATCTTTGACCCCAAAATGCAAGTATTCTCCTCAAGGTCCCTTGGATGGTCTTTGGGGAGTTGTACCTACACATATCGAATATGAATCAACTTAAACAGCTTAGACACCCTTGCACCAATATTAATCTTTTTTTGATTTTTAAAAGCTAGTGAAATAGGTTATGTTACGCTAGTACCTCATTTAACTAGTTTTCGGACGTCATGGTTGTTCTTCGACGTTTTGTTTTCTAGACATCCTTAAAGACTTATATTCATTAATATAGAACTTAATACAATGTTTACACCTTATTTCACTTATGTTAGGCTCAAGAACATGTCTTGGATTTTCGAAGTGATACATTATCCCCCTAGAAACAATCGTCCCAGAATGACACTATAATGTTTTGAAAGAATCAATGGACTCAATACTATTAGACCAACCAAAAAAAATACAGAACAACATCAATCTTATCATTTTGATAAGGTAATTCAAAATGGATTGAATTGCCACGCATAAGGCTCAACATCACATTATGAGGAACATCCTTCTCACAAAAACAAAAGCTCAACATAGCATTTATTAGTCAATTATGCCAAAGTAAAATTTACCAATTATATTACAAATCATTTAATAAGGAATCACCATATAAAAATGTACAACATAACTTTAACAAGCAAAATTGCAAATTAGCATGTTACACTGTAATTCACTATAGCAACATCTAAAACTTCACATTTTCAAAAACATCAAAAAAAATAAATAAACTTTAATTTTTGTCATTATTTTCATTTAATAGAAATAAATAACCTTAGTTATCAAATATATAAGAGTAATAGGACTTCATGTCGTCCTCGGCCTCCCATGTTGTGCCCCCAACTAGGTGATTTTTCTATAAAACCTTTATGGAAGATACCGCTTCATATCTTAACTACTTTACTTGCATATCAAGGATTTGAATGGGAAATTCCTCATAAGAGAGGTTATCCTTCACACCAACACCCTCAAGAAAAATATTAGACTCTGGGTCACTGATACACTTCTTAAGCATGGAAACATAAAAAACCTGGATTTAAAGAAGCCAATACAAGAGGAAACCTTATCTCATAAGAAACCTTACCAACCCTTTTCATGATTTCATATGAACCAGTATAACGAGGACTCAACATCCCTTTCTTGCCAAATTTAACCACCCCTTTCATAGGAGAAATTTTGAAATACACCTTATCACCTTCTTCAAACACTAAATCCCTTCTCTTATGATAGACATAAAACTTTTGCTGACTATAGGTTGTTTATAATCGGTTCTTTATGATATGAACCTCATACAAAGTCTTATAAATTAAATCAGGACCAAGAAGAGAGGGCTCACCCATTTCAAAAAACCATCCAATGGTAGACCTACACCTCCTACCATACATGGCTTCAGATGGAGCCACGAATATGGTTGAATGAAAGCATACTCAACTAAAGGCAAATGTTTATCCCAATATCCCTTGAAATCAATAATACAAGCTCCAACCATATCCACCATGGTGTGAACAATACGTTACACTTACCATCCATTTGGGGATGAAAAGCGGTGCTTAGCTTCACCTTAGTATCGAAACCTGCTTGGAATGACCTACAAAACCTCGATGAGAATTTGTCACCCCTATCCGATATGATGGATAAGGGAATATCATGGAAACATAAAATATCATATGTGAAGATCCTTGCATATTCTTCCGCCAAATATGTAGACTTGACGAGAAAGAAAGGAGCGGACTTGGTCAACCAATCAACAATCACCCATGTAGAGTCATATTGTTTTTTTGTCCGAGGAAAAGCTAAAACAAAATCCATATTGATGTCTTCCCACTTCAAAGTAGGGGACTTGCATTTATTGAACTAAACCACCCGACTTTTGATGTTTGACTTTCACTTATTGGTAATTTGTACACTTAGCAGTGAATTTATCAATATCCTTTTTTCAAACCTTTCATTCCCTAAGGTTATGGTACATCTTTGTCGAACCCAAATGAATGAATTGATGGTAACCATGAGTTTCCTTTAGAACCCGGTTACACAAACCATCAAAAGTGGAAACAGACAACCTTTCTTGATACGGCAAGAAATCAGCCCCCCCCCCTCAAAGAGAATGACTCATTAAGCTTGGTAAGAATTGATTCCTTGAACTCTATGAAGGACTGATGAAGGTGTTTTGGTGGAATTCACCTCAACTACAAATGATGACTCGGATTTATGATGAACTATAAAACAACCATTCGTAGAATTATCCAACCTCACACATCTAGCCAACCTATGAACATCTTTCACTAGGTTTTTCATTGCTATATATAAATGAGAAGTTAGAGCATCTACAACCACATTGTCTTTGCCGAGGTGATATAGTACACGCATGTTGTAATATTTCGACAATTCCAACAACCTTCTTTGTTGGGATTTAAACTTAGTTTTAATAAATACATATTAGAGACTCTTGTTGTCGGTATAAATATTAACATGGATACTATAGAAGTAGGGCCTCCATATTTTCAAGGAAAATACCATGGCCACTAACTCAAGATTCATGAATTGGATAGTTCCTTTCATGCACCTTTAGTTCCCTTGAAGCATAGGATACCACTTTCCCATTTTTCTTAAGCACACACCCTACCCACTCGAGATGCATCAGAATACACATTGAATCCCTTTTTACCCTCCTGTAATGTCAACACTAGAGCGAAAGTAAGGCATTTGGAAGCTTCTCTCACATGCGTTTGACTACAACAATTTCTTCCTCTTTTGCGTCAACGAAGTGAAGTGAGATGCAATGGATGCAAAACTATTCACAAACCTCCGATAATAACCCACTAAACCCAATAAACCTATAATGTCACTAGGACTCAATTGTCTAGGACAATTTTTCACCACCTCAATTTTCCTTAGATGAACCTCAAATCCCTCACTAGAGATGAATTTACTATGAAACGCACCATCTACAACCAAAACTCTCAGTTGCTATACTTTGTAATAATTGAATCTCCTAAAGAACTTGTAACACAACCCTCAAATTGTTCATGTGATCACTCTTATTATTCGATTATACCTAGATGTTATTAATGAAGACAATGACAATGAATCTAAGTAACTTTGAAAAACCCTATTGATGAGATTCATAAACGCCGCCGGGGCATTTTTGAGGCCAAAAGTCATTACTAATGACCCATAGTTACCATGTCTAGTCCAAAATACAGTCTTTAGTATATTCTCACCTCTCACCCTAAGTTGGTGATGCCCCGACCTCAAGTCAATTATATAAAAGTAGCTTGCCACTTGGAGTTGATCAAACAAGTCATGAGTTTGAAGAAGAGGATACATGTTCTTAATAATAACTTTTTTAAGTTTTCAGTAATCAATACACATTCTAAGGGACCCATCCTTCTTATTCAAAAATAAAACCGGAGCACTCCATGGAAAAATGTTTGGTCTATTGAAGCCTTTGTCTAGTAAATCATTGAGTTGAGCTTTCAACAATTTCAATTCAGCAGGAGACATAGGATAAGGAGGAATTGAAATATTATTTGTATCCGATGAAAATTTGATACAAAAACCAATTTCTCATTTGGGAGGAATAGAGAGAAGGTCAGTAGGAATGATTTACCAAAATTCCCTAACTGTTGGGACCGACCCAATGAGAGAAATTTTGAGTCTAAATCTTGGGCTCTATAAATATGGTATAAAAACCCTTTAGATCATTTTGAATGATTTCAAACAAGAGATCATATGAAGTCTAGGAATATAATTTCCCCCTTTCTACTCTAAAATGGGCTCATTTTGAAAGTTAAACTTCACCACCCTGTTTTACTATGTATACAGGCTAATCAAGCATGCAACCAATCCATACCCAATATAACATCAATCAAACCTATAATGTTCTACTAGTTCAACATAGGTAACTCTTTTGTGTAACATTAAGGGACAATTTTATATACCCTCATTGCAACAACTTACTTACCCACCAGGTCAGACACTAGACAAGCTTCAAATATATTGCGGGTAAGATTTAAATTTTTTCAGCTATCAAGGGAGTTACAAAATATAATGTAGTACCCGGAACAAGTAAAGCATACACATCAATATAAAAGACTTTAAAAATTGTCGGACAACACGTGGGGAGATGTCTCTTGTTAACGCCTAAGGCAGAGAGCGTAGAAGTTATTCTTCTTTGGAGTCTCATTTGAACCACTTGCTAGAGCTTAGCAACTATCCTTGTCTTGACCCCTTACATAAGGGAAATTTTGACATTTGTGCAAACTTGTAGCACAACCAAAACAATTATCCATTTCTTTAATATAATCACCATAATGCTTGTTGTTTCTCAATTGGTGAACTAGTACCTTTTCCCTTGTAAGACTTAGGTTTAGACACCCTATCATCCGTAGCCCTAGGAGACTTCAAATGAACTGGATTAGAAAACCTCTTCATGAACCTAGGATTGTCTTGAATATCAAGATTTCCATATGAAGAACAACCATCAAAAGATCTTTCCCTCTTGGCATCTCTACTTTTCCTCATAGCCCTTGTCTCTTCAACTTTTTTGAGTGTAACACTCCAGAAATTCCATGACTCTTTCTAGGGCTAAATATATATAATAATGCTTAAATGATTTTTCCATAAAATATAATCATCCAGTGAAGAGACAATTAGGTATTAAGAATATGTACTAATGTACATAGGCATCCCATTGTCCAATATTTAGTAATATTGGGCATATTAGAAAATATTGGTTTAAGGGTGTTAGTCAATTTATATGTATTAAAAAGTAACATAGAATACACTTTGTTTTTAAAATTACCCTATACACGATTGTGTAGGTATTATACCTGCAATGAAGACCCTAAGCTATAACATTAATTTCTTAGTTATGCATATTAGGTATGAGTCATCCAAATGTCAAGCCAAGGTACCATTGAACTTAACCATTTAAAATGATCATGTAGATTAATCAGTGCCCAAGGACTTAGTGAGTATCCTTGGGACAACAAGAAGGGCGCAGCAACACATGTGATGCCGGCTGAGAGACAAGAAAACAAGCCCAAATTATTCAATTAGGGTAGTTAGGGGGCAGTCGTACGGTGGTCCAAACCATATGGGAACATGCTTCCTACCAAGTACTAGGCACGAAAAAGCTTACCTAACTATCTAAAAAATTTAGTACAAACAAAACTAATATAACAAGTTCACCCGACAACCTAAGACCTAAACGGGTGACACTAGACGAGTAACTAACTAAAGAAACATCCTAGTACCTAATGTAGGATGATACAAAGGAGTTTTTTATGGTATTAATGTCTTAGGGTTATATTAGTAATTACTCTAGGTCACTTAATTAATTTAAATCCTAGTCAAAACCAAAGACCCTATGTCAAATTTTCTTCTAGTTGTAGTCAATTTAGGAGGGGAATTTTAGGTAATTTAAGAGGAGAGTCTTTAAGGTAATTATTTGAAAGTATATGTATTGATAATAGGTCAGTTTTATACCACATTTAAATGTCCCAAATTATAATCAAAATTCTCTTAATCTCTCGAGAACACTCTCTTTTTTCCAAATTGTGTTGTAGAACACGAAAAGCTTAAGGAAGAAGATGAAGGTTTTGAAGTTTTCAATCAGGATTTCGTGGATTTTTCATCTATAAGGTATGGTTTTTTCAATCTTTGGATTCCTTTCCCCAAGAGGTCCTTTCAAGATAAGTTTTCAAGAAATTCCCATACTAGGGTTTTTATTCTACAAAATGGATTTTCTTCTTAACCCTAGATTTATGATTTTTAATGAAAAGTAAATGTTTTCAATATCTAATTTTGCATGAATTGTTTATTAATTGATTCATAATTATTGAATGTCATGTGATACATTATCTTTCTCTATGTTATTGTTTCGAATGGGTTATTTGTAATGTTTGATAACGTGAGAACGTTAGGGTTAGTATTTAACGTTTGAATGAACCGTTTTATATTAGTTTACCCTCTCATATGCGATGTATTTATCATATACATGATTTTATGAGTTTTTCTTGATTATGTCATTGAGTATTTCACTTAGTATTATTATTATTATCACATGACGAATAAGGTTCTTTGAAACAAGAGGTAACTCTTCTAAAATTGTGATTACTCTAGGATGTTTATGTTAGCCTATAAGTTGTGATGCTATGTTATGAAAAGTACGTATGATGTTGCAATGTTTATATGCTGGATATGAATATGTAAATTGTGAGATCATGATAAGAAAAAAAATATGCAATTTTATGATATCCCTTGTGTGCTTTACACAAGGTGATTATGATATGTTAATCTTACAAATGAATGGTGACGATGAAAGGACAATTCTCATCTAATCTAAAAGAGCTCATTATTATGTTATAAAAGGATATACAATTCTCATCTAATCTAAAAGAGCTCATTGAACTATTGGTCATTAATAAATCTCCTAGTTATTAATCTATGTTGTCACCATAGGATACTAGCTAGTTGATCCACCTACAAAGCAATGTAATATTCGGTTCTACTTTTGCAGGTAGACCACCTATTTTCGGTGTGGGAAAGACACTGGTTCCATGTTTATATCACGTGGTCTATATATGTTAATGCTTATGTTCCGTCATGTAAAATGAAATAAAAGTAAATGAACGTTGACTAGAGTGAAATGAGGAGTTTGTTTAGTATAGGTAGTGATATGGGACGCTACCTAGACATTGCACAAGTTTACTCTAAGGGAAGTCCTAGGAGATTTTTTTTAAGTAATATGATGATGAGAAAGATATATATGCTACTCATATAAGAACATTGGCTGTTATAATGAATATGTTATTGAGTTACATTGTTATATGAAGCAAAGCTTTACTTATGGTCTCCTATCTTATCTACTTGGTTATGTGGGGTTATGGGGTTTCATATGACCATTGCACTTGTAGTTTGGGGATGGGTTCATTGACATGTTTTGTTCATGTTATGTTTATATATATATTGAATATGATTGTTAACTTGACTTTATGAAAATATGCCTTCGATTATGATCATGTTCTAAGTGATGGAATCGTTACTTGTATATGGTATATGGTATGTGAATTGAATACTTTCATATGACATCATGTTTTAAAAATAATGATTTATCATTCATTTCCTTATGTTTTAGGTGCATATACCAATACATAGTACATGTGGCATACTAACCCAATTACTTTACATTACTACAAATGTAGGTTCCGGCCATTGAAGCTTAAGGAGGTTGATTTGAAGAAGCTTTGAAATCCTTCACCAAGTCTTGCTAGGTGCTCAAGTTCGGGGATTCTATCTTTCATATTCTATATTTAGTTAATTTTTTAGTATTTTTAAGAAAACGCTATTTCCATTAAGTTCTTTGGATTCTCTTCTAATAAGCCCTATAAGGCATGTTAACTAGTATTATCTAAGTTCAGATTTGCAATCTTAGATTGTTTTTTTATATATGTGAGACAGTTTTAGAATATCATATATTTTTAGAAATCTTAAGTATAAAGTCTAAGTATACTTCATTAGTATATTAAAAGTTTATAATTTTTTCGCAAAATTTAACTATATGAATGTGATGAACGTTAAGAAGAGGCTTGTCTGTGACCTCTAAGAGGTTAACGACGTCGGTCGCATCCGGGGTCTCGATTTCAGGTGTGACATTGAGCATGAACCGTGAGTTGAGAAATGGTCATATTGTCATATATCATTTCCGAATGACACTCTTCTCTCAAATCATTTGACAATTCTGCGGTTAATCTCATCTCTATGGTCGAAAACCAAAGAAGGAGCATATTTTGATAATTTAGTGAATTTGAATGAGTATTCAAGAACACTCATACCTCCTTGGACAAGGTTTATATACTACACCACCTTGTCTTCCCTCTTATACCAAGGAAAGAACCTATAAATAAATTCCTTCTTTAATACTTCCCATGTCACCGGTCCACGCCTGAGCAACCTATTGTCCCTCCATTGAACATACCATGTTTGGGCCACAACGTTTAGTTGGTAAAACTCTAAGTCGGCCTTCTCACTAGTAGACCATCCCATAGCATAGATGATCTTATAGATTTCATCAATGAACTCATGCGGGTTTTCTTCAACCTTGGACCCATATGGATTCATCTTACTGAAATCCCTAAATGGTAGTAGCTTGTTTGTTTGGCTGGGGTACAACCTCATCATAATTCATTTACAAACATGATATCAATGATAAAATAATAACTACATCACAATTTAATACTAGTTCATAGCTTAAGACAAAACACATAGGTCAAACTCACAACATAGTTCCTAACCTAGATCAGTTCTCAAGAAATAGCAACAAAATATTACAAATAAGGTTAATTCATTAAATATTTTTATAACAACATAATGTAATAGTAATTCAACAAATAATTAAGTAAATTGAACCAATAACACATAATTCATATCAAGATCATAACCTAGGTTAAAGGGGTATAGATCATCTTCTACAAACTAGATCAAATATTCAATATATATCATAATTAAGATAGATTACATGTTAATATATTCATAATATCCAAAAAAAATAATCAACTCAATTGGTAACATAAATTTCAAGATTAGAAAAGATCCACGTGAAAACCCAACTTTGGATATCAATTTTATGGAAACCTTTGATGAAAGAGGTATTAAAGGTTAATAAGATCCCATACTTTGTTAATTCATGAAAATGTCTGGTGAAAGTTTACTCTTTCAAGGCCTTAGACCCTCCCCTGTCTTGCCCTTCAATGTAAATTTTCACTAGAAAGAGAAAGAAGAGAGAAGGAAGAGAGTGTTGGTTTTGTGAGTTACATAAGGTTAGATTAGTTTAATTAGGTTAGGACTTTATTTAGGTTATTAACTAATTTAATTATACCTCCATAATACCCCAAATAATTTACTTACCCTATAAAGATTAAATTGGAATTTAATTTAAACGTGCAGAAAATCAGGCCATCACAGACGACACCACGATTGACGGATCATGGGTCAATCGACGTACAGCCCCCCCTTACGTGTTGCACATCTGTTGTTTGAGCCAAAGACTGGTAAAAAAGTACCATTGGCCAAAATGTATATGTGTTTGTCAACGAATTGCATCGACTCCCTGACAATCGACACATGCACCGTCATTTCCCGTTATGGGTGCACACTGCAAAAGCAGTCTTTGACCACAAAATACAAGGTCCTCCTCAAGGGCCCTTTGTTTTTCCTTGGAGAAAACCTCTCGACTTATTTTTTGGGCCTTAAATTCGTTATAATTTGGACACTTAGCAACAAATTCCTCTATGTCCTTTTTAATACCTTCCCACTAAATCACTTCCCTAAAGTTATGGTACATCTTCCTCGAACCCGGATGAATGGAGTAACAGGACTGAGCTTCCTCAAAAATCTTACTCCTCATACCATCAATATTGGGAACACATTTCCCTCCTTGTTAACTAAAGACAATCCCCAAGGAGAATGACTCATTAGTTTTACCGAAAATCAATTACTTTTACTTCATAAATGCTTGATCTAGGTGTTGTTTGGACTTCATCTTGACAACCAAAGACGAATTATAGTTATTTAATACCACTACACCACCTATAGGAGAATCTTCAAAACAAACTCCTAAACAAGACAAACCTATGAACATCTTTCACTATGTTTGTATTGGCTTCCTCAACATGGGACACAATTCCCATGGACAATAGAATCAAAGCATCCGCTACCACATTAGCCTTATCGGGGTGATAGAGGACACTTATGTAATAGTCTTCAACAACTCTAAGAATCCTCTTTGTCGGAGATCGAACTCCTTTTTGATGAATACATATTGAAGATTTTTCTGGTGCTGATACACATTCACATGGACCCCATACGATAAATGCTTCCAAACCATTAAAGTAAATACCACCACCGCTAATTCAAGTACATGAGTTTGATAATTTCTCTCATGCACCTTCAATTTCCTAGAGGCATAGTCTATAACCTTCCAATGTTGAATAAGCACACTCCTAAACCTAACTATGGATGCATCACAATACACAATGAAACCCTTGGTACCCTCCGGTAAAGTCATCACAGGAGCGTAAGTACACCTATCCTTCACATGATTTTGACCACTAAAACTTCTTACTCTTTTGGGTCAAGGTAGTCAAGGGAGATGCAATGGACACAAAACTACCAACAAACCTCCGGAAATATCCCACTAAACCAAAGAAATTCGTAATGTATGTTTGAGTTGATGGTCTAGGCCAATTTTTCACCGCCTCTGTCTTTCTTGATTCAACCTCAACTCCCTCATTAAAGATGATATGACCCACAAAACGCCACCGACCTCAACCAAAACTCACATTAACTATACTTGGAAAATAATTGGTGTTCCTTAATTACATGTAACACCACCCTCAAATTATCCATATGTTCACCCTTATTTTTTGAATATACCAAGATATCGTCAATGAAGACAATGACAAAGGAATCTAGGTAACTACAAAACACCCTATTCATAAGATTTATAAATGACTCTGGGGCATTTGTGAGACCAAAGGACATTACTAAGAACTTATAGAGACCATATCTAACCCAAAATGTCATTTTTGGTAAATAGTCACCTCTCGCCCTAAGTTTGTGATACCTTGATCTAAAGTAAATATTAGAAAAGTAGGTTTTCCCTTGAAGTTGATCAAACAAGTCGTCAATCCCAGTGAAAGGATACTTTTTCGTTATAGTGATATTATTGAGTTGACAATAATCAGTACACATTCTAAGGGAATCATTCTTCTTTTTCACAAATAAAATAAGAGCACCCCACGGCAAAATACTAGGTCTAAGGAAGCCCTTGACTAGTAAATTCTTAAATAAAAGATTCAAGTCTTTCAATTCGACCGAAGTCATCAGATAAGGAGAATTGAAATGGTATTGTATCGGGTAAAGAGTCGATACAAAAATCAATTTCTTGTTTGGGAGGAAAGCCTTCGGAAATTCTCTTACTATGGGGACCGACTCAATGGGAGGAATTTCGGAGTCTAAATCTTTGAATATTACAATATGGCATAAGCCTCCTTTTGATATTATCCTACAAGATTTCAAAAAAGAAACTACACGAACTCTAGGAATAGAATTTCCCCCTTTCAACTCTAAACTAGGTTCATTTGGAAAGTTGAACTTCACCACCCTTATTATACAATCTATAGAGGCAAAGCAGGCATGAAACCAATCCATGCCGAGTGTGACATCAGAATCAAACATATCAAGTTCTTCTAATTTAATATAACTCTACTTGTCAAAAATATAGGATAATTTCTATACAACCTTTTTGCAACAACCGAGTCACCTACCGGGGTAGTTACTATGAGAGGTTAATTTTGAATGTCGGGTAAATTCTAAAACTTCATAGCTATCAAGAGAGTAAAAAAAAGAAAATGTTGATCCTCGACAATGTAAAACGTATACATCAATAGGGAAAACATTCGGCATGCAAATCACAATATTATAAGAAGTCTTTGTATGATCCTTTGGACGAAGTGCATAAAAGTGATTCTTGTTTGGAGAGTCATTCAAACCACTTGCTTTATCTTTACCACTACCTCTGTCTTGAACCTTCATATTAGGTCAATCTGTAATTTAGTGACCACTCCTTCCACAACAAAAGCAATTGGCGGTTCTAACTAAGTATTCCCCCAAGTGATCCTTTCCACATTTTGCATAAGTAAGCTTCTTTGTTGGTGAACTAGCATCCCTTCCTTTTTTAGCCTTAGGCTTAGACGCACTGTCATCAAGAGCCTTGGGGAACTTGTAAGGAACTTGATTTGAGAACCTCTTCTAAGACTTAGGCTTGTTTTTTATCTCAAGCCTACTAGTTTGAAGAACCATTACCAAAGATCTTGCACTCTTAGCATCTCTTCTCTTTCTCTTAGCCCTTTCCTCTTCCATTTGTTAATCATAAACCATCACACGATATATGTTCATAGTATCATATAGCATAGCATGACACTCCTTTTGCAAATCATCTTAAACTATCATCACAAAAGCAGCTCATCATCCCTAGGATCGAAAGCCAAAGAAGGAGCATAATTTGACAATTGAGTGAATTTCAAGGAGTATTCAACCACACTCATACCTACTTGACAAAGGTTGATGATATCCACCACCTTGTCTTCCGTTTTATCTTTAAAAAAGAATCTATCATGAAAAGCCTTCATGAAAACATCCTATTGTCTGTCCACTAGACATACCCTGTTTTTCCCACACCTTTGAGTTTGTAAGTGGAAAACTTCGCCTTCTCACTAGTATTCAACCCCATAGCATAGAAAATCTTATAAATCTCAATGACGAACTCTTGGGATTATATTCATCTTTAAACTCATAGATAATAGGGGAATTCATTATAGTGAAAACCCTCAATGTGGAGGCAATGGTAGTAACTAGTTGATTTTTTCGTGGTACAAACCTCCCTATTAGCTTGTGTCATCATGACTTGAGATAAAGTAATGAGGGTTTTGCTTGAGTAGTCATGGATTGGTCCATTTTAAAGAGAGCGGCCGTTTTGTCACCATCAGTCAAAGGAGGAGGATTGACCGGGGATTCGTCATCATTAGCATCTTCTTCAAGAGGAGGAACTTGAACACCACAGAGAGGAACTCTCGCATTGGACATCTCTTTTCAAGTATTCGTGTTGCATTCCTTTGAGTATATATTGCTTATAATAACAATATAAGGATTAGTACTAAAAGAACATAGATCAAATATCCCGAGGAGCGATATTGACTTCTAAGAAAGTGAGGGTTTCCTGAGCATCATATATATTTGTATTGATATGTCTGGCGCGCTTCAAAATTAATACTACATACCTACCTAGACGTGGTTGAGTGAGACATTGACTCCAAGATATTTAACCACGATCTGATATAAAGTTTGTCACATCCGTACCAAGACTAGCCTTTTATCTTACATCATTACATTCATAAGTTAAATACGGAAATTTTTCAATCTTTTTACTACTTCTACATTGAGGTTTATAGAAACATAATATATATATATATATACACACACACACATACACACACACACACACACACACACACACACACACACACACATATATATATATCTACTATACATACACCCTTCGTATAGGAAGATTACTTAGTCTTCTTATTTATTGCATTTAGATATTTAGAAATATAACATAGTCTCAAATAGTCGTCTCATATCATAATCATCGATCATAATAATTTGTGTTTAGTCCATACATCAATTAAATAAGACCAAAAATATGTTATACAATGTTAGTATTCAAATGAAAAGGAAAGAACATAAGAGTTCTAATACTAAAGCAACTTCATAAGCTTTATAGTGGCATTACCCTCGGAAACTGAGGACCTACCCAACATGGATGATTAAGAATTCAAAGACTTCTTCAAAGTCGTTTCAAAAATCTCTTCGATAAAAATAAACTAAACTATTTGGAAAAATGAAGAAATAGGGTTAGTACAACAATTGTACTATGTATGAGACAATATGCACACATGTTATTAAAACATCATAAAAATGGACATTTCATTAAGTATGAAATTTTATTTCCAAAACTTTATGCACATTCAACAAGACCATATTAATCAATAAGACATATTCCTTAAGTCATAGAGATATACATCAAAAGACCAACAATACGAGGTATAGTCAAGTCAATGAACATATCAACATACTTGAGCACATAGTCAGATAATTCTATCATCACATTATAATAGCAACAAGCATGAATATGAGTTCATTACAACATAACTAAAGCAAGACCATTACTAATAACCCTTTTCAAGTCCACTTGTGCAATAACAGAGCAAAAACCCCATAACCTTAATTAATAAAGTAACCCTAGCAAGAATCATAACCAATGTTTAAGTTCAAATAACATAGCATTAACAGTACATGATATCATACTTTAGCAATATAGACCAAATTCATGTTCATAAGAGTAATCAACATCACTTAGTGTAATTTACATATAAAAGCATCATGAAGATATCATTTACAATTATAAGCACATACATACATAAGAACAACCTCCTAAGGCTTCTTTCAAGACAAACTAGTGCAGGGCATATCTAGAGTCCCATACCCTACCTAGGCTACGTAAGCCTCTAAATTCACCTTAGTTTGTTTATACTTCATTACTTCATTTTAATTTAGGTAGCACTTACCTAAACTGACATCGACCACAAAAGCTAAATGTGGAAAAAAGTATTATAAAACATTTCACTGATAGAAGGTGGTCTATAAGCAAAACTAAAACCAAACATAAAAGTAGCGTTCTTGGTGGATCCACTCAGTAGTCTTCCTATGGGGGAAACATAGTTCATGAATTAAGAGATACGTAGAACCTCTCTACATACCATTTTTCAATTGAGCCTCATCTAATTGGAATATATAAATTAAGTATCCCTCATAGAGGTGTAAACACCTCATGTTGAACTATAGGGTGAATCTTTCTCTATGGACTATCAACGTCTCCCATTGTTAAGTTCACTAGGGTCTGAGCTACGTCCCTTTTGAAATGTCATTAACGTCTATATTAATAATCACTTCATAATGTACGCCATAGGTTCTATCCCTTGTATAATCATCATTATTATCGTAGTTCAATAAAGAAATGCATGAGAATAATTATTTCATTACAATTCATATTTTACAGGTTAACACAATTACATATCACTTTATAATAAGGCACATTGTTAAATTATCACCATAATTTACATCGTAGCAAAAACCTCACAAGAAATAGCCAAGGAATCTCAATTCCAATATCTCACCTTCTTAATAAATCAAAACACAGCACACACACTTTTATTTATACAACATCGTTAAGTATATTAATCACAATATAGTTAAAATCACAAATTCTTAAATCTTCCCTATCAAAATCCATCATAATGGACTTACCATTGACTAAAAATATTTCTTCCAACAATAGGTGTAATAACATCATTAATTAGTAATTAACCCAAGAACTAAATCAAATGTATCATTTTTATCAAATTTAACTTCAATTGATAACCTAGGGTTAGGGAAGAAGGGTTCATCATGAATTATTCAATAATTACGTTTAATCCCATAAATACAAGTCCCTAGGAAGACCATAGGTTGAATAACATGACCATAACAGTAACCACGTTCACAATTCTTCTTCAATTTAGAAGTAAAAGTCAAGACTTAAGAAAATTGGGGAAAGAACATGATCTATTAACAATTCCCAAAATTTACATCAATTACACAATAATCTATACTAGATTAGAAATAAGTAATAATAATTCAACATAATCAATCATGAATTTTGACTTTAGAAGAAAACCCATTTGAAGACAAAAACCTTAAGAATTGGGTAATTGAAATTAAACTTTGAGAGGACCTCTTGGGGAAAGGAATCCCAAGAGTTAAGGACACATACCTTGGTGAAGATTTATTCCTAAAATATTACTGAAAACCTTGGAGGGTCTTCAACATGAAAGCAGTAGCTACTTCAAGGGAGCGTCCTCCATTTCTTACACAAAGTCAAGACCACGGAGCAAAATACCTCCTTCCATGAATATAAACCACGGCCCCTCACATGGCTAGCGGTGCTCTTAGTATATAGCTTCCCAATACTCAATGTAAGCCGCCCACATTGGTTAAGGCATTTTAATGGAGGACCCTTGCCTTTTGTCAAGTCCACCACGAGTCATGAAATGGCTCATGGTATATTGTACACTAGCTACGCTACTTTTAATCTTCCGCCATTGCTATGGTCACTTTATGAGCTCCCAACCTTGGTCGTGGTTTACATCACGTACTGTGGGTGTGCCGGTTAAGGGTGAAGGCAGTAGCCTCCATTTTTGGGCATGCTTGGCCTCTTGGCTTTGGCTTGCCCTTAAAAGTTGTCACTCCCCGCTTGGACCATCTTTGTTTAACCTCCCTTTGACATCTAACTACTCCCTCATCGTTTCACTATGATAAAACTATCAATACTTCTTTAAAACCTCAAATCACCACACTAATCCATGTGACTAGTTCACTGGACGTCATGGGTGTTCCTTGACGTTTTTGTTTCTAAACTTCCTTAATGGGTTATATTTATTTAACATTGAACTTAAAAAAGTGTCAAATGATTTTTACATCTATTATAGGTTCTAGAACAATTGTTAGACTTTCGATGTTTCATACAACTCTAAAATAATGTTATCACAACAAAGCATGTATAAGAGTTCATAACATTACAACATATACAAGACCCTTATTCATAACCTATCATAATGTCCACAAGTACAATGACAAAGTAAAGCCCAACCAACTTACTCAACCAAGTGAAAAAAACAATAGATCTCAATCAATGTGTAACTTCATATAACAAATAGCATTTTTATACATTAAACTGACATCATTGAGGATTATCAACATGTAAAGTAAACATGTGCATATTATTTACTTTATAACACATAAGAACAACCTTCAATCACTACCCTATAGGCCAACTAGTGCAATGTATAGGTCGAGTCTCATTCCCTTTAGCTCGACTAAGTAAACCCCCTTAGGTCACCCAAGTTAGTGTTCACATTATTACTTCATTTTACGTTTGGGAACACTTGCATTAACAGACATAGACCACATCAACTAAATGTGGATTTTGGTGCCATGAAACCCGACACTGAAAGGAGGTGGACTACTTGCCATGGTAGTAATAAAACATGAACATTACATTCTAGGTGGATCAACTAGATAGACTTCTTATGGGAGCAACATAGATCAAGAAATCGGAGATATATTTTGTATTCTCTTAGTGTATAATTTTATTATTGTCACCATCTAATAAGAACCATTTTGAACCTACCTTCAAAAATTTTGAATGGAAACCTCTCATATATAGTTCACTCGATGCTAAGTTTATTTCCCTTTTTTAAATGTATGTAAGACTTTATTAAACATCATATCTTATTATAGGACATTAGAGACGAAAACCTTTTATATTCATGATATAACTCCTTAAGAATTACATAAGAATATCCTTTCAATACAACACATAGATGTGAGATTAACACATTATCATAATCATGTCATAATAGGGAATATAGGAAATTCATAACAAACCTTATACCATTAGATCTTAAACATAATCTCAAACGCTCAAATAATCAAGACATTTAAATTGCATCATCATACCAACACCTACATAATCAATTCATGAGACATGCTTCAACGGAACTTCATCACCAAGTACAAGCCATCACAATTGGAATAAAGGATTCAAAATCAGCCTCGTTCCATGGTCTTACCATCTACCAACTAGTTTAATCCAACAATAAGTGTAATAACATCATACAATAGTAATTCATAGAAGTACTAAGTCTATTTTATCATCACTACCCTAATTAAAAGTCAATCCATAAATTAGGATTAGGGGAATAGGGTTCATCAAGAATCTTCAAGAATTAGATCCAGTCCCAACAAACGTCACCCTAGGAAGTCAATGAAGCAATTAGAATAAATAAAATAAGTCTAACAAACAAAACATTCTTCATTTCCCATGAAGTCATAAGCAAGACCTAAGAATTGGGGAAATTTGGGAATGGGACAGGATCCACACGAAATTCCCACAATTAATATCAATTACTCAACAATATGCACTTAGTTAGACATGGGTAATCCCAATAAGTCATAATCAATCATCAATTTTTAATTGAGAAGAAAACCCATTTATAGAAGAAAACCATTGGAATTGGGTAAATTAGAAATGAACTTTGAAAGGACCTCAAGAGGAAATAAATACAAAGAGTAAACAACTCATAACATAATGAACCTTAATCCACGAAATTCAAGTGAAATCACAGTTAATTTTGTTTTCTTCTTCAAGTTTTTTGGTTCCTTCAATGAAGGTTTAATAGATAGAAAAAGTATAGAGAGGTGAGAGATTTGGGGTTTTATTTGGGGATTTAATTTGAGTGAGTGAATGTGAGGTTAAATTTATTTAAACTCAACGTGCATACCTCCCATGAAATGCCAAAAATACCCCCCACTAATGTTAACCCATTAATGAGGTCACATTTGAATTAAAAATTTCAGATTATCGTCGGGGAACAAGTCCGCGATGTGTAGCTGCTCCCGCAAGATTCTAAAATTAATTTTTGAGAAAGAAAATGTGCCCGCAATGGAGACTTAATTTTTCAAAGGTACACCAAGTTCTTTACGCGGAATTTGTTCAGCCATAATTATTTGGATATTGGTCAATACTTAGCAAGTGATATATATATCCCACAGGCAAGTCTTGAACAAAATGACGACCAACCAGGACGGTCCGTTTGTGGATAAACGGTCCATCTATGGGCAGGCATTAATGGTGATTGTCTTTTGTGCAGCTAACTATAAAATTCAACGGTTAATTCATAAATTTATTCAAAGTGGGAATAATGCATGTAAGTTTATTTAAGGGTATTCTAGGTATTTTAAATGGATTTATAATTCTTAAAAACCTAGATGAATTCATTTTTCCAAATCAAAACCCTAAAATCTCTATGAAATTCTCTATTCATCAATTTCATGGTTTAGATTCATTGAAGTATGGTTTATATCCTTGAAATCTTTTCATCAACAAGCCCAAAATATAAATAGATTTGTTAAGTTTCCTAAAGATGAATTTGTCAATTTTATGATTTATCCATGGGTTTTTATATTAAAGGATTTGAATCATTGAATATTTATTGGATTGATATTAATTAGGTGATTTTAACATAATTAACATCTGAACCCATGAAATCCATGAACTTTAGTTTTAGACTACTCCATGGGTTAATTGATATTGTCTTAATGCATATGAACTCTAGTGTAGTTCTTATGGTACTATTGAATGATATAATAAATCTATTGGATTGACATATAAGATGTCTTGTACTTATATTAAAATTAATTTTGTGATTAATTATATTTATGAGTTATGGTATAATCTCACTCCAATTGGGGAGATGGTATTCCTAGATAATATTATTGGTATGTTCTTATATGTTTTCATGACTTATATATATCATGCATGTTTATAAAAACATGTGTATTGGAAGATAATGAGTTTATTTGAAATATTCTCTCATATTTTTGTGCTTTGAGTATAAGTGGCCCATTTTTACTCTTGTGAAGAATAAATGGACATTTCTTAGTTGGAAGATGGTAGATCCTTCTTGAACATTTAAAGTGATGAGTATCTTGATGAGTCCAAAGATTGGACTCTTATAAGGTTAAATTTTAGTAGAAAGAGTGTCCGCTAATTCTTATTTTATCGCAATATATGCTTAAAACTCTTAAGATTCTTGTACTTGATGTAATAAGGAAATAATGGACACTATGTTTCGAAAACGAGAAAAAGATTGAAAAGAACGAAGAAATGAAGCCTGAGCATTGCCAATTCAACTTGGCGAGTCGCCGATAGCCATGGATGCTGCCTTTTATTCAAGTGTGTTAAGACCTAAAGAACTGGATCATATTGGCCAAAAAAGGAAGCAGTGTGAATGTCACCAAGTACTTTTGCAAAGCAGTAATATATTGCCCAAAGGTCCAGGACATAAAGATTTTGTTAGCATGAAAAAGAGGCAAGAAACCACACAAAGGGTGAATCACCTATCAATATCGAGTGGTAAAAGAAATCATGGAGAGTATTGAAGAATTGAATCATAAGATTGCTTCTCATTCTAAATCCCTCTAGTTAATCAGGTCAATCATGAGCGTTGAAGTAACTTAGCACCACCTGAATGATATATTGGGGTAACACAATATTGCTATGTCCAACCATATTTTACGGAGGCTAAAAGAGAATCTATGTCTTGCCATGAAAATATATAATGGTGCTTCTTCGGAGGCAACCCAAGGGTTTAAATACATAAATTTTATCATTTCAAAAAATGATGTGTTGGTTATACAGGTGAGAGCATGGGGAATGTGAGGATGTTGCAATCTGCGAGGTAATAGTCCATTCAGAGAATCACATTAATTATTTGTGATTCCATTATGTACCAGAGTTTGGAAATTCACTCATATTGGAGGTTGGAATTATGTGATGCAAGCTCTGACAGAACAAGTCCCTATGCAGCTAAATTCATAAAATATAAAAGTGAGGATATAGGTTTCAATGAGGTTTACTTGGCAGAGGAATGGAGAGTTAAGCTACGATCTATAAGGCAGAACAATCCATCTAACCAGAAATCCTCAATCTTCAACTTCGACTCCTCCGAATAGAGAGGAGGCACTGATTATGTCTCCTCTAGTACAAGAACCCTATGCAATTCAATGAATTGATCAAATTCTGAAGGGCTAAGAACAACCAATTGATGAAAAATAACTATCTATAGATGGGGATATCAATAGATATCTAGAGGGAATGGATTGCCTAACACATTACAAATTTAAAATTTTCACAAGACCCGTGTGGTTATTTCTCAATTTCTGTCAATGAATTCTATGATGTATGAAGTGTATTGGTACCTCATTATAAGAGACAATTATTATGTTTCAAACCATTGGATTACGTTGTTGTCAAAGGAAGGAAGGTTGCTTGTGAGATTGGAAAGGAAGGTTGCTTGTGAGATTGGAGAGGGAATGTCTAATGACATTCATCACAACTGCCAATATTTTATAAGGATAGATAAGGTGGATGAGAATCTTCACTTATCTTAGATGATGTAGCTCAAGAATGGCTAGTTGAAGGATCCCGGATCAAGAAAAAGGTATATATTTTTATGCAAGACATTGGTTTCGGTGTATCAACAGCACAATTATAACATCACAAAATAAATCAATTCTTCTCATGTGTAAGTAGTTATTCTTGGGAGCATTATGGAAGAGATTAGGATAAATATACGATGGACATCGTTTCAGAGATACACATGTGTTCAAAGCAAACTCCAACATCTTTCCCTTTTCCAAAATAAATATCTTAATTGTGCAAACGAACTAAGGTGTCTTGAAATGCAAGGATGAATATTGAAGTAGTTCGGACTACCTCCACTAATATCCGGACGATTGAAGACGAGTTTCATAAGAACTAAGCAGAGAAGAAAAAGAAGAAGAAGGAAGTTATATCAAATGGACCTATACATATAGAGACATTATTGCATACTCCGATCCTGGGGCCTTCAAGTAAAGCTAGATTCACTGCCTCTTTCAATGACATTGCAAGTTCTTCTGTTGCTACACTACCACCGAGACCTTCCTTGTCCATAGAATCCTACCCTTTTATCACACTTATTTCTTTGATTCGCATGGGACAACTTTCCTGGTTTGTGGATTGTCGAGCTTCAAACCTAAAGAAACCAATTCCGGCTATAATTTAAACTATCCTCGATGATATTGTGGCACCTAATAATACCACTATTGAGACCCTAGAAAAATGATTTGCACTATGTGACCAAGACTAAGGAAGTACAAAAGAGGTAATCACCTTACAAGAACAAATTTCTAAGCTAGAGACCGAAGTGAATTACTTGAAGTCCACAGACATGTCTGCGATCTTCAGAACTATGGATCTTCAAGAGGTTCCTTATATGCATTGAACTGCAAATACACATGGTGATATATTAGAGCAGGCATTCGATACAAAGATGGAGGTATGAAAATTATTGAAATCGCATGAAGAAACTGAGGTGGATTCAGACGAAGATTGGGCTGATACTAAGGATATCATGACATACGTGATCTTGCAAGCATCTCAATAAATCACACCCTTCAAGGGATCTTGTGGAGCTGGTCCTTTAATTGTCACCCACAGCATGGAGGATTAGACACAATTTTCCTATACGTCATCCATTGTCTTACATTTATTATATCGGTGAAATTTTATTTGCATTTGAAGACAAGTGTTTTTATTTGTGGATGTTTGAGGTAGGCCTACCTACGGACCACCTACATATTTGTGGGTGACAAAAAAAGGACCTGCTCCAATTCTATCTTGAAAATCCATCTAATTCTATCAACAAAAAAGATCGAACAATAATATTGATGTACCGTGGTGTTCATAGTATTTTTAATGTTTTTTTCTTAAGTTTCGTGTGTGTCCAAAAGCCATTTTGTATTGATTTTTATGTAAGTTTTTCCTTATTTGAACGAAGTCTTTCCAAAGATGAACGCGGAATTTTTTGAGCGAGAAATGCAAAGGAGACCACCTCCGGGGATTATGACCGTCCGTAGGTGGCATAGTTTTGAGGAGAGAAGTTGTTGAATCAAGATGGATAAGTCTGACCTCGTATGGTATTATGGAAGTCCATGACGCACCGTCATAGACACAAATGTCCGTTGTGCTGGTTCATCGTAATGATCAGAGAGTAGTCCCAGTATCCAAATTTCAATAAGTTAAAGCATTATGGACCGGACACCCTCGACGGACCGTCGTGCTTGGAATGGTCTGTCATATCTGTTCGTTGAGGGTAATGAAGAAAGCTACAAAAGAATTTTTGAAGTATGGGACGACGGAAGCCATGATGGCCCGTCGTGACCACGATGGTCCGTTACAAGGTCCATCAATTCAGATGCGTTTGACAGATTTTCAGTAATTAGAATCCTTCTTTTATTAGGTTTTTCTTTTTGTTATAAATATTTCAAAAAAACATCATTTTTGGAGTTAGACTTTTTGATAGTTAGACTTTTGGATAATCTTTAGTTCTCTTGTTCAAGTATTGAAGGATTAATTTCAATAATTGATACACTTTTTCTAGAATTGATTGTTGTTTCTTTTTTTGATTAATCAAGTGAATTTCTCAATTTTATTCTTTGTCATTAAAGTAAGTGCATGAATTCTTATATTAAATATATGAATGTTGTGATTATGACCATGGGTAACTATACTCCAGAACTAGGGTTGTAAGTACCATGGGTGACTAACAAGGTAAAAGTCAACTACAATAGTAATTCTAGAATACTGTCGTGCATCTATTTATAATTCTTTTGTTTAGAAGTCTTTTTAACGGATGGCCAATGTTAGAACCCGCCTTAATGCTGCTTGTCAGACCAAGGAGTTAGATAATAGAAAAACAATAACCAAAATAGATTTAGGGTACACTATCTAGTAGGCTAGTGTTTGTTGGTACGAGGTAATAACTTAGTCAAATATCGAATACAATGCTTAATATGAGGTAAAGATAAGGGTTAGTATAGCAACACATGTAGTTGGACCAAGGTGGGGAGTGAAATTCTCTAGATGCCGGACCAAGTATTTAGAGATACATAACTTATAACTTAACATGGAAGATGCTAGGAAAAAATTGTTATATTTAGAAGTATCAAGTTAGGAACCTATGGGGAACACTTAAGCCCTAGTTACTTTTGTTAATTGATTAAGCTTCTTCACTTAAATCTGTTAGTTGTTTAATTTAGTTTAGTTAATTATTTCCATTAATTTAGATATAAAACCCCCCTTTTTGTCTTTTGTTTTCTAAGGAAATAATTGACTAAATACTACTAATAATAGAATAACGTTAAGTCAGAACTATTTTCCTCGTGCGATCGACCCCAACCTCAATAGTTGGGTTCTTAACTTGATACGACCTTTACTTCTCATTTGAGAAGTAAATTTGAGCGTATCAAATTTTGGCGCTGCTGCCTGGGAAAGTAGCTTTTAGATTAACTTAAACTTTTTACTAAAGTTTAGTCAATATATTCTTAATTTTACTTTTCTATTGTTTTTGATTCTTGCATAACTAACTTCCTTGTATGCCAAGTATTTAAGGATTAATTTCAATAATCAAAACTTGGGTATTAACGATGATGATCAAAACAAGAACATCCCAGCTCCAGTTTGCTCATGGTCAGTTATTACACGATAATCCTGATAAAAATAACCAAAAGGGTACAAAATCCCGCTCCACGTCCTCAAAAATGCTACATAGGCTATGATAATATTGCAGACTCTAAGGGGCCACTTGTATTTCCCCCTCTACCACAAGGCCACACCTTTGAGGACCCGCATGCCCATATAGCTAAGGTAAGGGAAATGTGTAAGAGTTGTGTAAGGAGTCCTGATTTGAATTTGGATATACTAGGGCTAAGAGTATTTCTTTTCTCACTGACGGGATAAGCTGCTATATGGTTCACTGAGCTCCCTTATAACTCAATTTCCACTTGGAACCACTAAGGGACGTTTCATTATCACATTACTACCCGGTCTCCAAGAAAATAAATCACAATGACAGAGTGAATAACTTTGTGGAACTATGAGGAGAGTCAGTTAGCAGGTCTTGGGATAGATTCACTCTACTTCTGAGAAGTGTACCAAATCACCGAATAGATGATGAGTCACTGAAGGAATAGTTAAATCGGGGATAGGCTGATAATGATAAATTTGTATTGGATACTATAAAGGGTTTTTCCTATGGGGAGTGTCCTTATGCCATGATTGCCAAAAAGTTAGAGAAAATCTCCCGTAATAATTCAGCTTGGAGTACTAGGAAGTAAGATACTGGAATATATACCTTTGCACTGCAATCCACACACAACCCAACCAAAAATGAGATTCGTCAAGATATGGCTCAGATGAGAACTGAGCTTGGGTTGGTATTAAAACATGGCACTAGGGATGAAAAAAATATAAATGCATAGAACTACTTGTTTAAACCACCACCACTAAATGACGAATATTTTTATGAGGGGGATTCCTCTGCGATAAATGAGCAGACGGGGGATTTCCGACCGAATGCCTAAAGCTCAAATAAGGAGAATCAGCACTAAGGTCAAGGAAACCAAGGTCGGAACTATTGTAACTAAACCGTGAGGGTAATTATGTCCTATATGGAAATTACAACTGCGACAACAACTTCAACAGAGGTATCTGTTGTTACATAAATGAGAGGAATAGGCCCTAAGTTCCTCCTCAAAATCGTGAATTTGCTTCTAGGGATGGTGGAGGTAGTATGGCGCGAGCTGAGGATATGTTGCACAAAATGATGAGGAGGTTCCATGCTAGTGATGAGAACACTAAAGAGTTAATGAGTGATTTAGTGGGTATGGGGTAGAAAGTTGATACACGTGCAATATTGATTAAGCACCTTGAATTGTAAATGGCCGAATTATCTGCGATTGTGAACACACGGCAATCGGGCACTCTTCCTAGAAACGCTGTCCAAAATTGAAAAATTGGACATTGTATGGCTATCACTACTCGGGGTGTTAAGCAAACCATTGACCCACCTATGCCGTCTAATGAGAAAAAGGTGATAAAAGATAATGATGAAGTGGTAGAGGTTAGTAGTGAAGTAGAAGATAACACTGGAAAAGATGTTGATGTGCCTAAAAAGGTAACTTCCATGCCTAGACCACCCCCCATTCCTCAAAGATAAGTGAAAAAGAACAAGGATGGTAAATATTGGAGTTTTATAACAATGTTGAAGCAGTTTTCTATCAATGTCTCTTTGGTAGATGCTCGAGAACAAATGCTTGGTTATAAAGAAAAGAACGGTCACTTTTGAGGATGATGATAGAATGTAGTATTGTAGTGCTAATGCTACAAGATCTCTAATATAAAAGAAAGAAGATCAAGGTGCGTTCACTATTCCTTTTACAATCGAGTTACTACATTTTGCAAAAGCATTATGTGATCTAAGGGGAATCACAAATCGCAAGTCCCTCTCGATTTAAAAAAAGTTAGGTTTGGGTGATCCAAAGCCCAATGCGTTGCTACTAATGATGGACGATCGAACAGTAAAAAGGTCTATAGATATACTCCATGATATGCTCGTAAAAGTGGAGTCGTTCATATTTTCGGCAGATTTTGTTATTCTTGATTGTGAAGTCTATTTTGAAGTCCCTATTATTCTTGGGAGACCATTTCTTGCTAAGGGTAGAGCATTAGTTGATATGGAAAAGGGGCTGATGAAATTTTGGTTGAACAATGAAGAAGTGACCTTCAACAGTTGTAGGTCCATGAGGCATCTGCTATATCCTAAAAAGTTGGTGAGGCATCCGAGACACAAATAGAAGAACGTCTAGGTATAGAAACATTAGCGGCTGTGAACATAAATTTTGATAACGATTGCATTGAAGAGTATGGGTCATTAGTCGCGGCTCTTGATCATGGTGATGTTCGGTTTAAACCAAAGAAATATGAATTTGACATGATGAATCACGAGTATCCACCTGTGAAACCGTCTATAGAGGAGGCTCGGAAGTTAGAACTAAAATCTCTCCCACCTCATCTCAGGTATGTATTCTAAGGAAATGGTTACACTTTGTCGGTAATCATTGCATCAGACCTGAATGAACATTAAGTTGAGAAGTAAATAAAAGATTATCAAATTTTGAAAAATTTCGCTCCTATTTTACAAGTACTAGAGATATATTGCATACAAACCATTCAACATTGAGATATTTCATGGCAAAGAAGGATGCGGAATCGAGGTTGATTTGTTGGGTATTATTGCTACAAGAATTTGACTTTGAGGTGGGAGCTAGAAAATAGACTTAAAATCAAGTTGCAGATCAGTTGTCCTATCTAGAAGATGAAGCTATGAGAGAGTTAGCAGATAGGACTGATATCCATGATACTTTCCCTGATGAGCATGTATTGGCTGCCTCACAACACTTGATTCCATGGTTAGCAGATTTTGCAAACTATCTGGCTAGCGAGTTTGTTCAATCGGAATTGTCCTTTGATCAAATAAAAAAATTCATGTATATTCTCTAGAATTAATTTTGGGATGAACCATAATTATATAGGAGTTGTGTCGATGGGCTTATTTGACATTGTGTGCCAGAAGTTTAGATGTTTGTGTTTTTCGAGGCATGCTATTCCTCACCCGTTGGTAGACATCATTGTGGTATCTGAACAACTCATAAGATATTAAAATGTGGTTACTATTGGCCAACTATTCATGAAGATGCTCGTGAGTTTGCCAAAGCATGTGATCGATGCCAAAGAGATGGAAGTATTTCAAGAAAGCATGAGCTCCCTCTAAACCCCATTCTTGTGATTGAGTTATTTGATGTTTGTGGTATTGACTTTATGGGTCCTTTTGTGATTTCTCATATAATGAAGTATATTTTAGTAGCGGTTGATTATGTCTCTAAATGGGTGAAAGTTATCGCCCTCCAAACAATGAATGGAAGAGTGTCACTGCGTTCTTAAAAAAAGAATATATTCTCTCGATTAGGTATTCCAAGGGCAATTATTAGTGATGGGGGATCCCACTTTTGCAACAAATTGTTCAAGAAATTATTAGAGAAATATGGGGTTCGCCATAATGTGTCCAAACCTTACCATCCTCAAACTAGTGGGTAAGTTGAAGTGTCAAATAGGGAGATCAAACATATATTACCAAAAACAGTGAACTCTAGTAGAATGGATTTGTCAAGGAGTCTTGATGATGCTCTTTGGTCCTACCAGACAACGTATAAGACTCCCATAGGTATGTCCCCACACCAAATTGTATATGGTAAATATTGTAATCTTCCGGTTGAATTAGAGCATAAAGCTATGTGGGCTATAAAAAAGTTGAAAAAGGATATGAACGAAGATGCAGAACAATAGTTAACTGGGTTGAATGAACTCGGTGAATTTCACTGAAAGCTTACGAAAGCTCATCCCTCTATAAAGAAAAGATCAAGAATTACCATGACCTAATAATTGAAAAAACGAGATTTTCTGGTTGGGGATTTGGAGATTTTATACAATTATAGGTTGCGCTTGTTTCCGGGCAAACTCAAGTCCAAATGGACTGGCGCTTACTTGATTACCCTACTATTCCCTCATGGAGCAGCTGAGTTGGAAACCAAGAATGGTGTGCGGTTTAAGGTGAATGGACAACGAATAAAAATCTATTCCGGACATGCTGAATCATTGAATGAAGTGATCAACGCATACCATCTTCATGAAGTCTGAGTAATCAAGTGTCTTCAGTCATTCCGCGATGTTAAATCAAACGTTGGTTGGAAGGCAACCCCATACTTAGCACATCCCTACAAAATTTTACAAAAAATCACTCTGCAACATTCACTGACGGATATATCGATGGACCATTTGCTTGCGGCAGACCGTCACATGAATCTGTCGTGCCAGGTACGTTTTTCATTTATTTTCAAAATTAGGGCACCCACGACGGAACCCATGATGGACCGTTGCATCTATGATGGACCGTCGTCGGGGACTCGTTGCTTCATTATCAAACAACCCAACCAAACCTGATTGGAAAATTTTAAAAGTTTTCAACCTTTGAAACCCCCCACCCCTTCATTTAATCAACTTCTTTCCCTCTTTCTCCCATTTCCTCCCTTTCCAACTTCCTACATTTCTCAACCTCTTCTCTATAAACTGATTCACATCATTTCCCCGAATTCCCAAATCCCAAAATCTCCTATGTATTGATCAGAGTATGTTGTTGTTGTTCTGCTCTTGATTGTTGAGTGCTTCACTTCTTGTTTTTCTCCTCTTCTTAGGTATGTGACTATGATCTCTACCCATTTAAACTGCATTTTTGTTTTTCAATTACTATTGGCCTATTTATTTTGTGGTGGGTCTTTGCCTTCTGATCCAATTTTGTCTGACCTTGGTTGAGAGTCCCTCGAATTTCCTTGTTAAAATTTGAGAAATAGGTGTTTTAGCATTGCTAGTTTATTAGGTATTTGAGTTATAAACATGTAGGTTAATATCAAGCATTCTGTTTGTGTAAGAGGAGATGATTGTGGCATCCTCAGTTCTGTCACTGAATGATAGAACGAGACCCCGACAACGAACCGTCATACCCACGATTAACCGTTATAGGGTCTGTCCCAACACCCCACTATTCATTTTCTCTGAGTGTCCACAAACGGACAAATGTGATCGACCGTCGCTCCCACGACGGTCCTTCCTACACAAACGATATGGTTTTCAGGGACCTTATTCCTAAAGTTATCTAACTTTTTCTAAGTGTCCTCTGACGGACATCTACAATGGACAGTCATACCCACGACGGTCCATCCTGCACAACCGTCATGGTTGTGAGAGACCCTTGTCCTAAGGGTCTCCATTTTTTCGAAGTGTCCACTAATGGACATTTACAACGGACCATTGTACCCTCGATGGTTCATCCTGCAAAATCGTCTTCATTGTCAGAGACCCTTGTCCTAAGGATCTCCTTTTTTTTAAGTTTCCACTAACAGACATCTACGACGGACCGTTGTATCCTCGACGGTCCGTCCTGCACAACTGTCATGGTTGTCAGACACCTTTGTCCTTAGGGTCTCCATTTTTTCTAAGAGTCCACCAACGGACATATGCAAAGGACCATCGTTCCTATGATGGTCTGTCACGCACAACTGTTATTGTTGGACCTTATTCCTAAGGATCTCCAACTTTTCAAAGTGTCCTCTAACGTACATCTATGACAGGCCGTCGTACCCACGAAAATTTGTCCTACACGACCATGATGGTTGTCAGAGACCCTTGTCCTAAGGGTCTCCATTTTTTGTAAGTGTCCACTATTCGACATCTACGATAGAGCATCGTACCTTCGACGGTCTTTCCTGTACAACCGTCTTGGTTGTCAGAGACCCTTGTCCTAAGGATCTCCATTTTTTTAAGTGTCCTCTAACGGACATCTACGACAGACCGTTGTATCCAGGACGGTCCCTCTTGCGCAACCGTCATCGTTGTTAGAGACCCTTGTCCTAAGGGTCTCCATTGTTCTATGTATCAACTAATGGACATCTACGACGTACTTTATAGCTTCGACGTTCCATCCTGCACATACATCATCACGGTTACAGACCCCTCTCCTAAGGGTCTCCATTTTTTTTCTAAGTGTCCACTAAAGGACATCTACGATGGACCCTTGTACCCTCGACGATTCCACCTGCACAATCGTCATGACAGAAAGAGACCCCTCTGCTATGGGTCTCTATACTTTTTCTAAGTGCCCCAAGACGGACATCGATGATGGACCATAATTATCAAAATGGTCCATCCTGCTTATCCGTCATAATTGTCGTAGACTTCCCTTCTGAGGGTCTCCAAATAAACAATGTTAAAGTAAGTCGTGATGGACCCCATGACGGTTTGTCATGCAAACTATGGGCCGTCACTTTGTACGTCGTGTTTCACTACTACTACAGAGATGTCACGACAACTTTACTCTTATGTGTATTTTGTCTCGTTTTGGCTTTTCTTGTTTGCTCCTTCTCGTACTAATAATGATACTTTACACGTACTTTCTCTAATAGTACCTATATAAGATCGAGTTTGCGCATAGAGGCGTTACAAGTCTCTCGCCCCGTCTACCCGACTGGTTATAGGCTCTGATGATGAGCATGATCTGGAGTAGGTGCCCCTAGGCACTGCAACTCAAGCATGAGTTGCACGTGCAAACAGAGCTACACCCAAAAATGTGGCGTCTGGCGTAGTCACTTCTTCCCAGTCTTATGAGGAGCGCACACTGACCGGCCCGCCTTCTAGGTCAGCTACAAAAGAAGAACGAGCATTTGGTTCCTTAGGAGTTTCGTGGTCGGAGGAAGCCTCCGGGTCCGTAGAAGTCTCAGCACCCTCCACGGCTGCACAATCTGCCTCGTCTAATGAGGTTAACAGTCCTGATTCCACTCTAGTCTCACCATTTGGAGTTCCCACATCGATTACAAACAACCCCAATAGATGGTGTGTCGATGGGTAATTCCAAGTGTATTTAGACGCCAAGTTTCTAAATGATAAAGGCGTCATGACACGTACCCTAACACTAGAGAGGCGGTTCCTTACGGGAAGTCTACCCACAATTCCAGATTTCCACAGTCTCTTCACCAGACACTGACTAAAGTGGAAAACTCGTTCTTTTGGCACTACAGTGAGTAGTTGGACCGAGAGTTTCACGCCTTTTATGTGGATAATCTCCGATCAAAGATCGATAGGCGGGCTGCCCTTGCTAAACAAGCCCATCTTGATAACGTCAGAGTACACGACATACAGGTCGACATCTCCCTTCCAGCCATCTGCCGGTATCTGTACGGCAATAATATTGATACAACCAGGTCCCCACTTACCGACAATTCGACTACCGGCGGCAACTTTTTAAAGATGGTTGATTTTTACATGAGCCAACGCTGAGAGAGCCACGAAGAGGTGTATGGCTCAGCAATTATCCATTGATGGAGAGGCTGCCTATTGGGTAATGGAGCCGAAGAGATCTATCAGGAAGGATAACTTGACCTTCACGACCAAGTTTTTATGGTTGATTGCCCGACATTGCCTCTCCCACTCGGCTGTAGATAATATAGTTACATGGGATCGTGCAGTTCTAATGGTAGTGATGATGGTCGGGTTTGAGGTTGACTTTGCTTGGCTTCTTCAGGCGGTCATGCATGAGAGGGATTTCAAGGTCACCACTACGTACCCTTTTCCGTGCATGATATTTTCATTATGCAGTTCCGCAGGTGTGCCCATCTGGAAGATTAATCAGATCAAGACTCCACAGCGCTAGGTTGATATCGTACTTATCAGGGATGAGGCCAATGAGTTGGCTCCACGCAGAGGGCCCCGTCCAAAGGTGCTTCTACTTGGTGAGAATCTGCGTGCTACTCTAGCGCATGCTAAAAAGGCTACGCAGGCTACATTAGCACCCACTGACACTACCCCAATCTAGTCTATCCCGGGTAGTAGCACTGCCCCAAGCTCCTCTCGCTCAACCACTTTCCCTACTCTGGTCCCGCTTGCGAGTAATGTTTCATAATGTAATAAATGAAGTGAAGTTAGTATATGTGCAAGTTTATGTAGCTTACTGTAAAGTCATTAAGGTCTTGGCTCAAATGTGTCTATATGTACTATACTTCGATGATGATATGAGATGACTTGTATAAAATGGATGTATGGTTTCCTTGTGGATTTAAGGTGATGCATAGAACCAAGTATCACTAGAGGATTACATTGGAGGTTAATGAGTTAAAAGAAGGTGTTGACTATAAAAAAAATGTCGACTTTAAAGTAGAACTAACTCACTACAAACTGACACTAAGTATGGCTTAAATTCTATGTGTGATCTTATATGATATTTAGACTTTGAATATGTCTATATGAAGTATGTGAATGATATAAATGCTATTTTATAAGGTTTTGTGAAGATTTAATCAAAAATTAATGAACTATGAGTTCAAGAAAAAATCCCTTTTAAATGCATAGTTGTCATAATTAGTTCTTTCTTGTATGAAGTCCATTCATCTCTAGATTTTACAATAGGTGTAGGTTATACATGCTTAAGGAGTTTTTAAATGGTGAAGAGATTTATAGATGATTTTAATTCTCAAGGAAAGCAATCCTTAATTCAAAGGATTCCTAAGTTATGTCTTTACAGTAAAGCCTTTTATTATTGTACTTATGTATTATGTTATAAAGGAAATGCCCCTAAAGTACTCTTATGATGTTGATTGATGTTCTAGCATATGATGTTATAAGAAAGTGTAAAATTTTCCGCTAATTTACCTATGAGAATGCGATGAATGATAACTATAAGCTTCTATAAGTCCACCGAAAAGTCAATTACATTATGTTACTTCTGGGGGGGCTACCTGGATGTGAAAAAAGTGGTATGAGGGCATGAGATTTTTAAAAGTTGTTTGGGTTTTAAAAGTTCTATATTGCCACGTCTAGTAGATTCTTGATCATTGATGTGAATCGCGTCACATCTATGAGCGAGAGACTATAGGACGATAGAGTTTCCCTTCTTGATCATTCTCATGGCGTACCATAAAACTTAACTCTATAAGATCTCTCTTTTTATATTTTCTTGAGTAGTCTTTTAGATTTCATTAGTTGGATGAGATGGTATTTTTGTGCTTGGGGGAGAAAAGGCTAGTTTTGATACTTATGTTGGTTTTATTGGTTGATGAGTATGTGTGAAGGTTAATTTGGCATGCTTTGACTATGTCATGTCAATTATGCCTATGGATGTGAAATGTGAGAAATGATATGTTATGTTTGAATAAGGTCCTTTGTGTCTATAAAAAAAATTATGTGAAATGGCATGTTTTGATTAGAATTATGTGTCAAGATATAGTTAAAGCATGTGACAAGTTGTTATGGTTTAAATGAAGGTTGATAAGTTAAGATCCTCTTAAGGTTGAATCTAATAATTCTTAGTAAGTTTATTTATCATAGGGGTCTTGTATAAAGTATAAATTGCATGATCTCTATATGTTGGTATATCTTAATTGACACTATGTTAAGAATGCTTCGAAGATCCTAAATTGCATGAAAAAGGATTTTTCAGCAAATTATGCTTTTCTCATATTGATTATGCATCTTAACATGCTAGTTGTGCATTTAATTTCATGAGATAACTTAAGAAACATGTTTGAAGTCACTTATAATGTGTGGTGTTTAGGCCATTAATGAAAATTTTGTGTCTCCTTATAAAGAAAATGATGAGTCCGTTGAAAATTATATCGCTTTTAGGATTTAGAAAGCATTATTGTAGGTAAACTTTTGAAAAGTGAAGGCATTTCAAGATATTGTTCTTGTGTGAGCCTATATATGATAAGATTTTTCTTAAATGATGCGTGTTATGAAAGTTAGTATTAGGCTAGAAATTGAAATATTGTGGAATAACTTAATATTGTTGTGATATGTGTTGTGTGAATATACCATTTTGACTTCACTAGGAAGAATGTTTGAGCATGCTTTTGGATAAAAATTGTGGAATTCTCATGGTATAGTAAAGTTGAACTTTGTGAAATTACTTGGGTGTGAACTCATGAAACATGTAAGTGTGCTAAGGAGGACAGTCCTCCATGGACACAACTAAGCATGGTATGGTTGAGTATGAACCTCATGGGACTAGGCTTAAATAATAAGAATCCATTGTAAACCTATCTTACTCAAGTCTATGTGCATTGAAGTATGAGTGCCTACTTATTCTTGAGTGTTCTTGAAACTGCCTAAGTGTGACTTAATGATGGTTGAAAGATTTTATATTAATAAAATGAACTGTAATGAGCATGTTATGACTAGGATAATGGATATTCCGCCTACAAACATGATAAGATCCAATGCATTTGATGCATTAAAGAGTGAATGTATAGACATTTTGCTTTCTTGTGTTGCATTGAGTGATAATTTGTTGGAAGTTGTGTTCATTGTAATTATAGTGCATTACCTTTTATTTGATTATGTTATCACTTTAATAAGCTTCAGTATGATTCATTGAAGTCATTGTTGTGATTAAAGTATTCTAAGTGTCATTCAAGGACGATTATTCCCAAGTGGGAGATATTGTAAGATTTCAAAAATGAGTTAGGGTGTCTAGCGATCCACTTTTTCATATATGCTTAGTAATATGTTAATAAAGTGTTTTAATGTATGCTTAGGTGATTTGAAATCTTTTGGAAGTCAAACGTCAAGGAACGATAAAAACATTCGATGACTAGTCACCTAAGGGGCCTTATGTTTTTCTATGTGATTGTGTGTGTGTTTCATGAGCTTATGAAGTCCATATATGATTTAAAGTTATGTATCTAGACATTATGGTATGTTTCATGAAGTTTAGAGGTTAAATGTCCAAGAATATCGAATACGTTTGAAAAATAGCACTTGAGACATCCATGTTTGTGTATTGATGGTGCCTAATGTTTGGACATGTTGTCTGTAATAGTTTTGGGTGAAACTGATGTGGAAGATTGTAAGAACACATAAATGAATATACTAAGTAATGCTTAATGTGTCTAGAATGCCTACGATTAGACAGTCTTCACACGGATAGATGCAGATAGAACCACACCTCGAAACCCTTGATACAGCCAAGACAACTAACTTGGGGAGTTAGTGGAGCTAGAAAAGGTTGAGGCCAACCATGTAGGGCTCTCAAATACGAAGATTTACTTAAAGAAGTCTTTACCGGACTTAAAAAGTGAAAATCATAGGTTTGGAGTGTCTATGGGGTAATATAGTCTTTCTCCAGTTTAAGGGTAGTATCACAATTACCCTAGATATATAATTAATTATTTAATTAATAAGGTGGAGGGGCATTTTCGTTATAGAGGGCCGAAAATTGGCCCTTGAAGTGAAGTCTTGCTTCACCCGGGTTCGAACCTAGGTGGAAACAATGAATTAAATTTGTTCTTAATTTAAGTTGGTAAATTAATGATATTAAGTTGTATTTATTATTTATTAGATGATTTATATAAAAGGAAATCATATTTTTAATAATTAAGTAAAACCTTATTAGACTAAGTCTTAAACTAGACTAATAAGCCTATGAAAACTCTTCTCTCCCATGCTCATCTGTCACACGTCTCTATCACTCTCATTCACGATCTCTCTCTGCCAAAATAACTTTCAAGAATAGAAAAATAAACCTAGTTCTTCATACATGAGGAACTCACACGAAATCACAAGAAAACAAACGTTAATCAGACGTTAGGCAAAGGGAGGTTGTCCGTCGAGTGGTGTTGACATTGAGGGGACTTTGACGTGATCTTGGTTGATTTTTTGGGGAAGAAAGTCGAGGATTTAGAATAAAAAAGGTATGGGTTCTCTTATCTTTTGGTCCCTTTTCCAATAGACCCCTAAGGTTTAGACGAATATGTTCCAAAAACTAGGGTAGTTCCCCATTGCATATCCCTATCACTAGCTCCCAATTGAATCATAGGTTGACTATGTTTGCTGGTAGAAAACTAGGAATGAAAATTTTTTTCGTGATGATTATGTTTTTCTATGTATGTTCGTAATTATGTAACTTATGTTGATGTTTTTCTAAAATTTTGTGTACGTGTGTTTGCAATGTGAACCGTATCTATGCGCCTCAGGTTAAGTCTTTAAAAATAAGATGTTGTGGATTTATTTCATGTACAAATGATTATGCAATTCGTGATGTTCATATGAGTTGAAATGTGGATTAATTGAGTGATAATATGTCGGCTAAACAAATCCAAGAAAAATGCAGCTAAGAACGTATTAAATGATCTAAGAATTACCATATGAAATTAAGTATAAATGTTGAAGAATGTAGGCTGCAAATGTGAATAAAATTTCAAACTTGTTGATGGTTTAATTTTGGCTAATGTTGAAGCTAAGGAGATTTTAAAAATAATGTTAAAAATATGTGAGGTCAGTTGATATTGAACCAAATACATCACTATAAGAAAGCTATGAAAGAAAGAAAAAGAAATTTGAGGCGTGGGAATCAAACACACAACCTCTAGGCAGTGATGGTGTTTAAAGAAAATGAAACAATAGAGATGTGAGGCATGAGAATCGAACCCACGACCTCTAGGCAGTGAAGGAGTGTTAAGAAAATGAAAGAAAATAGATGTGAGGTGTGGGAGTCGAACCCACAACCTCCTAGGCAGATTTAAGGAGAAAATTAAAAGAAATAAAGAGGGTTTGTGGGGGTTCGAACCCACAACCACTCTGCTAAAGGAGAAAAATTTAAAGCAATGAAAATTAAATGTAAATGTGGTTGTGGGGGTTCGATCCCACATTCTCTTAGTTCTATTAAGCGAAAAATGAAATGTGAAATTAAGGGGAAAAAATGAAGGTGTGTGGGCTTAAACTTGGTCCCAAGCCATATGAATCAAATAAAGTAAATTAAAAAAAATTAAATGTTGTCCATGGGATTTGAAACCGGGTTCCCTTTCCCAAATTTTTTATTGATACATAAGTCATACGTGAATTAAATATTCAAGAATAATGCAGCCTACATAAATCAAAATCGAGATCTTGGAATACATACAAGATGCATAAGTCTTATACCACATAATCTTAGGAATATATGAATCAATTAAACATACTATGAACGAGCCTCAGATCTTGTATGTACAGACCTATAAGTCTAGCATACGTCGAAAGTAAGTGAACCAATGAAATGATGAAATTTTAGAAGGGTTATGTAAGAGTGTGAAACACATTAAATGGCCAAGTGCATTGGCATATAATTAAATGAATAATCAAATGATGAAAGGAACAAAGAAATGGTGAAATGAACAATGAAATGATGAAAGCCTCAAAGGGTTAAGTAAGAGTGTGAAACACCCTCAATGGTAAAGTGCGTTTGCATTTGATGAAATAAACAATGAAGTGATGAAACCTTACAAGGGTTAACTAAGATTGTAACACACACTAAATGGCCAAGTGCATTGGCATATGATGAAATCAACATTCACGTAAATTGGGGTGAGTAATTATGAAGAGCAAATGTGCTAATGTTAATGAAAGTGGTGAAAACATGATACAAGAATAATGTAAAAGATGAGAGCAATATCAAATAAGCCTAAGTTAATGTTACAAAAACGTTCTAACCTATAAGAGTGTAAAGTTAATCAAGAGATGAGTCTCTCTGAACACTCTAATTAAAGTATTGAGTTCAACACACTTAATACTAATGAAGATATGAGAAATCATCAATTGACCTATAATGGCCTCATACTAGAAGCCAACTTCTATGACGTATGACTTGAATGTAATGGAACTTTATACTCAGCACCGATAGACTAGCTATGAGTGGTGATGCCTTCTTTTGAGAAGGGAGGAAGTTCACGTAACTCTCATTATATGACACTATCCGACATGCGGGTATGTGTCTCCTAATATCTCCTAGTCCTAGAACCTATACTGTCAATATAGGGATCTAGCGGGGTTCGATTCCAATGTACGCTAGCATGTTTTAGGTTGCTGGTGATTCAACCTCTTTTCAGTGTGGGGGAAACACTGTATTTCTTGATGCTCACATGATCTATTTCGGTTAAAATTAATGTTCTGGATAAATTAATAAGGCCAGCGTCATACGATGCACATAATGAAAAGAAAAATACCAAAGATGATAGGATAGGATGCTGATGAGGTGAGATAGAATAATGTAATGACACTAGGTCATTCTTGATCATTGCATAGCGAACTCGATGAAAGTCTTATACTACATGCTAGCTATAGCTGGTGTTTACACTAGCCTATGAAAGAAATGAAATGAAGTACGTTTGAATGAATAAAGCAAACTCTGTGTTTGCTACAGAAGACTCCCTAGTTGCGGTGCCATATGTTGAGCCCTCATTTTTGGGAAGTCTTGATGTCAAGTCCATGATTCCAAGGTCTCATGGCATATGAACGAATGATATGAAAAATGTTATGTTCTATACACAATATGTTATGTGTTACGTGCAAGATGTTATGTGTTGTGTGCAATATCATAAGTATGATGATGCATGTTACTCTCATGGCATGACATTACTAATCCAAATTTTGAAAGGTCAAACTTTCTTAATCTACATTTTGGCAAGTCCACTCACTTGACTTTTCCATAATCATGTTGTTAGGAAAGAGATATTCTTACTCATGCATACCTTGGTGTGTTCTTGCATATACCCATATATATTACAAGTTTTTACTAACTCTGTACAATCTACAATTTTAGTTGTAGGCACAGGTGGACGCTAGAGCTATAGGTTGACGCTTAAAACTATCCGGACATGGAGCATTCATCCGGACTTGGTAGATCATAATGCTTTTGAGGATGCTTGAACATTATATTCTAGAATAATTATAGGATTGGGCTAGTGGAGTATATTCCACTACCGTTTCTTTCAGCTTTTGGTCACACGTTGTATTGGTGCCATTTAGGTATGTATACATTTAATGCAATATTTAACTATTTCTTTCATTTGATGATCTTAATGTTAGATGGGTGATGTGAACAATAATGAATCGGGTCACTTTTGCTGGTGATTCAACCTCTTTTCGGTGTGGGGGAAACACTACATTTCTTGATGCTCACATGATCTATTTCGGTTAAAATTAATGTTCTTGATAAATTAATAAGGCCAGCGTTATACGATGCACATAATGAAAAGAAAAATACCAAAGATGATAGGATAGGATGCTGATGAGGTGACATAGAATAATGTAATGACACTAGGTCATTCTTGATCATTGCATTGCGAACTCGATGAAAGTCTGATACTACATCCTTGTTATTGCTGGTGTTTACACTAGCCTATGAAAGAAATGAAATGAAGTACATTTCAATAAATGAAGCAAACTCTGTGTTTGCTACAGAAGCCTCCCTAGTTGCGGTGCCATATGTTGAGCCCTCATTTTTGGGAAGTCTTGATGTCAAGTCCATGATTCCAAGGTCTCATGGCATATGAACGAATGATATGAAATATGTTATGTGTTACGTGCAAGATGTTATGTGTTGTGTGTAATATGATAAGTATGATGATGTATGTTACTCTCATGGCATGACATTACTAATCCAAATTTTGAAAAGTCAAACTTTCTTAATCTACATTTTGGCAAGTCCACTCACTTGACTTTTCCATAATCATGTTGTTAGGAAAGAGATATTTTTACTGATGCATACCTTGGTGTGTGCTTGCATATACCCATATATAGTACAAGTTTTTACTAACTCTGTACAATCTACAATTTTAGTTGTAGGAACAGGTGGACGCTAGAGCTATAGGTTGACGCTTAAAACTATCCAGACGTGGAGCATTCATCCGGACTTGGTAGGTCATAATGCTTTTGAGGATGCTTGAACATTATATTCTAGCATGATTATAGGATTAGGCTAGTGGAGTATATTCCACTAGCGTTTCTTTCAGCTTTTGGTCACATATTGTATTGGTGCCATTTAGGTAAGTATACATTTAATGCAATATTTAACTATTTCTTTCATTTGATGATCTTAATGTTAGATGGGTGATGTGAACAATTATGAATCAAATAGAATACTTCGTATGTATGATAAGGAACCAAAATTTTCAAATTTTCCTTTAAAACTATCCTAGACGAAGTAAGAATGACGTAAGTAGGCTTGTATGCAACAACTAAGAGGTCAACAATGCCGGTCTCGTCTGGGGTCTAGACATCGGTAATGACAAAGTCGGTATCAGATTCCTAGGGTAAATTGCAACAATAATAAATTCACATCAACCACATTGAGTAGTTTCTAAGTCATGGTAGTGAAGTACACCACCATCCCTGATTAGAGAGGGCATAAGGCGTTGGAAAAAAATTCCTTCTTCTAATATTATCATGCCTTTCCTACTGTCTGATTTTCTTGGTGTTATGAGCGTGTCTAAAATCAACCCTTGCTATTTTCAAAGGATGAACACTAGGAGTAATTGGTTAGAGGAGAGGAAGAGCAGGTTCTAGGAACAATCAAGTTAAATCCAAAGCTCCAGTTGAAGGAGTAGCCATGCCGATTAACTCTGTTGGGTTGACTGATGCTGAGGTGAGGGCATCTTTGGCCTAGATGGAATAGGCCATCACTATGCAGGCTAGGCCATGAAAGAACAAGTCAACAGGCAAAATGTTAGAGGGAGAACCCATTGTTTCGTACCATGGAGGACAGGCTGAGAGACTTCACAAGGATGAATCCTCCTATTTTCACATAGTCTAAGACTTCAAAGGACCCTTAGTAGTTTTTGGACCAGGTTCATTAGATCTTTGTGGCTATGGGGGGCACAGATACTTAGAAAGCATAGTTGTCTTCCTATCAACTCAAGGATGTTGCACAAACTTGGTGAAAGATGTGGCAAGATAAATGAGTTTTGGGCGGAGTTATGATCACTTAGGATTTGTTTAAGACAACCGTTCGAGAGAGATTCTTTCTCACAGAGATGAGGGAGACCGAGGTTCAGGAGTTTGTCAACCTTAAACATGGATCGTTGACAGTCAGAGAGTATTCCCTGAAGTTTGTGAAATTATGCAGGTATGCCATGTCTTTTTTGTCTAACAGTACAGACGAGATGAGTAGATTAATGACAGGGATTGTAGAGGATCTCGAGGAAGAGTGTACGGCAACTATGATGCATGACTGCATAGACCTTTCCAAGCTTATGGTCCATGTCCAGCAAGTGGAGTAAAGAAGTAAGAGGAAGCACACTAGGGCAAGGAACTGGTCAAGTCAAGGCGAGGAGAATTTTTCAAGTAAGATTACTACTCAAATCGGGGATAAGACCAGGTTTAAGAAGTAACTCTCCCAACAAGGGGAGTAAAGTACATCCAAGGGTCGCTATGATAGTAATTTCGAGTTAAGAGTTAACAGAAATAATGAAATAGATACACCTCAAGAGAGACAACGTTGTAGGACATATGGCAAACTAAATGGATGAGAGTGTATGATGGGCACTAACGCTTTTTACAGTTGTTGAAAATCGGGTCACATGATGAAGGATTGTCCGGATAGGAGAAATCAATAGCAAGAGAAGGAGAGAGTTCAACCTAATGAGTCAAGTGAAGAGTCTCCAAGGAGGCAACGATTCTTTGCACTCAAGTCTAGGGGTGCAGGGAAAGGCACCTCTGATGAAGTCTCGCGTGCATATCCTTAATTAGTCTTTCATGTCTTTGAATGTGTATGGTGTTTATGCACTAATATGAGGTTAATATGTTTGAGTCATCATGTTGGTTGCTGATTTGTATGATTACATGTTAAGTTATGTTGTATGATTTGATGAGACTAGTTTAGGAAAGAGTTCCTTAGTCCATTAATGTGAAGCTACTAGTAGGTTTCAAGGATGTGCACCATCATGTGAATATGTGAATCAGATATTCACCAATAGGGAGTATTTAATTACCTATGTAGGCCTAAATTTTATAGATAAGTTACGTATTATTAGTAAAGAGTAGTGCTCCTTTGGGGATGAATGTTCTTAATGGGGGGATATTGTAACATCCGTAAAAATGAATATGCTATGTAATGCTTAATGTGTCTAGAATTCCTACGATTAGACCGGGTTAACACGTATTGATGCACGTAGAACCAGACCTTTGAACCCTTCTATAACAATTTCAACTATCTTGGCGATCTAGAAAAGGTTTGGTAAAACTATGTAGGGCTCTCGAATACAAAGATTTACTTGAAGGACTCTTTATCGGATTTAAAAGGGGGAAATCTTATGTTTGGGGGGTCTAGGGTAAAAATGGTGTTTTTCCTGGCTAGGAGTTGTATCTTAATTACCCTAAATATATAATTAATTATTTAATTAATAAGGTGGAGGGGTATTTTGATGAGAGAGGGCCGAAATTATTTGCCCTTGAAGTGAAGTCTTACTTCACCCTAGTCAACCTTGTGGAGGAAATGCATTAAATATGTTTTTAATTTAGGTTTTTAAATTAATGAGATTAATATGTATTTATTATTTATTAGCTTATTTAAAATAAAAGGAAATCTGATTTTCAATAATTGAATAAATTATTATTTGAATAAGTCCTAAACTAGACCACTAAGCCTAAGAAAAGTATTCTCTCCCACGCTCATCTTTCTCTCTCTCACGTCTCTATCACTCTTATCACAATCTCTCTCTGGCAAAGTGAATTTCAAGAATATAAAAATAAACCAAGTTTTCACACTTGAAGAACTCACACGAAATCACAAGAAAACAAACGTTAATCACACGTTACGTAAAGGGAGGTTGTCAGCCGAGTGGTGTTGACATTGAGGGTACTTGGACGTGATCTTGGGTGAAGTTTTTGGGAAGCAAGTCAAGGGTTTAATGTGACAAAGGTATGGGTTCTCTTCTCACCTGGTCCACTTTCCAAGAAAAGTCTTCTCTCCCACACTCATCTCTCTCTCTCTCACGTCTCTATCACTCTCATCACGATCTCTCTCTGCCAAAGTGACTTTCAAGAACATAAAAATAAACAATGTTCTTCACACTTGAAGAACTCACACGAAATCACAAGAAAATAAACGTTAATCACACGTTACTTAAAGGGAGGTTGTCACTCGTGTGGTGTTGACATTGAGGGGACTTGGTCGTGATCTTGGGTGAAGTTTTTAGGCAGAAAATCAAGTGTTTAATGTCAAAAAGGCATGGGTTGTCTTCTCTCCTGGTTCCTTTCCCAAGAGACCCCTATGCTTCAAACAAATTCTATTTTGAAAACTAAGGTTGTTCCCCATTGCATGTACCTATCACTAGCTCCCATTTTAATCATAGGTTGGTTATGTTTTCTAGTAGAAAACTACGGATGAAATGTGTTTTCATAATGATTTTGTTTTTATATGTATGTTCGGAATTATGTGACTTATGTTGATGTTGTTCCAAAATTATGTGTACGTGTGTGTGCAATGCGAACCATATCTATGTGCCTCGAGTTAAGGCTTTAAAAATGTGATATTGTGGATGTATTTCATATGAGAATGATTATGTATTAAATAATCCACGAATTACCGTATGAAATTATGTATAAATGTTGAAGAAAGTAGGCTGCAAATGTGATTAAAATGTCTAGCATGTTGATGGTTTAATTTTGGCTAATGTTTATGTGTAGGGAAGTTTGAAAATAATGAAGAAAATATGTGAGGTCAGTTGTGATTGAACCCAAGTCCTCACTATCAGAAAGCTATGAATGAAACCAAAAGAAATTTGAGGTGTTAGAATCGAACTCATGACCTCGAGACAGAGAATGAGTGTAAAGAAAATGAAATAGAAGAAATGTAAGGCGTGGGAATCGAACCCACGACCTCTAGGCAGTTAGGGAGAGTTAAGCGAATTAAAGAAGAGAGATGTGAGGCGTGGGAATCGAACCCACAACTTCCTAGAATGATTCAAGGAGAAAAATAAAACAAATTAAATAGGGGTTGTGGGGGTTTAAACCCGCAACCCTCGGCCAAAGGAGAAAAAAAAAGCAATGAAAATAAAAAGTAAATCAGATGTGGGGGTTGGATCCCACATACTCTTAGTTCTATTAAGCAAAAAATGATGGGAGAAATTAAGGGGAAATATAATGAAGGCATTGGAGCTCAAACTTGGAAGGGATTTGAAAACGGGTTTCCTTGCCCAAATTCCGTATTGATAAATAAGTCATACATGAGTTAAATATTCAAGAATAATGTTGCCTACTTAGACCCATAATCTTAGGAAGATATGAATCAGTTAAACGAACTATGAACGAAGCCTCACGACTTGTATGTATAGACCCATAAGTCTTGAATACATCTAAAAATAAGTGAACCTAAGATGTACGCAATGAAATTATGAATCACTAAAAGGGTTAAGTAAGAGTGTGAAACACACTTAATGTCCATGTGCATTGGCATATGATGAAATGAACAATAAAATGATGAAATGAATAGTGAAATGATGAAATGAACAATTAAATGATGAAATGAACAAAGAAATAATGAAATGATGAAACCCTAGAAAGGTTAAGTAAGAGTGTAAAACACCCTAAATGACAAACTATATTTGCATACAATGAAATGAACAATGAAAACCTAGAAGGGTTAACAAAGATTTTGAAACAAACAAAATGTCCAAGTGCATTTGCATATGATGAAATAAACATTCACGTAAAATTGGGTGAGTAATTATGAAGATAAAATGCTCTAATTTTAATGAATGTGGTCACAACATGATATGAGGCTAATGTAAAAGTTGATATGAATCTCAAATGAGCCTAAGTATATGTTACCAAAACGTACTCACCTATGAGAGTGTAAATTTACTGAAGAGACCAATCGCTATGAACACTCTAATGAAAGTATTGAGATTAATACACTTAATACTTTTGATGAGATAAGAAATTATCTATTGAGATATGATGTTCTCATAATAGAAGCCAACTTCCATGACGTATGAGTTGAATGTAATGGAACATTATACTGAACACCAATAGACTAGCTATGAGCGGTGATGCCTTCTTTTGTGAAAGTCGAAGGTTCACGTAACTCTCATGAGATCTGACTTTCTAGCAATGGTGGGTATCAGTCTCCATATATTTCCTAGTCTTTGAACCTATAATGCTAATATGGTATGTGGCGGGGTTCAATTCCCATGTACACTAGCATATTTTGGGTGACTTTTGCCGGTTATTCCACCTCTTTTTGGTGTGGCGGGGTTCAATTCCCATTTACATGATCTATGTTGGTTAAAGTTAAAGTTCCCAATGAATAGATGAGGCCAGCCTCAAATGATGAACATAATGAAATGAATGATACCAAGAGTGGTAGGATAAGATGATTAGGAGGTGAGTTAGACGTAAGTAATGACATTAGGTCATTGTTCATCATTGTAGTACGAACCTAATGAAAGTCTTAAACTACATTGTAGGTATAGCTGGTGTTTACACTAGCCTATGAAAGAAGTAAAATTAAGTAGGTATGAATGAATGTAGCAGATTTGTGTTTGCTAAATAAGGCTCCCTAGTTGAGGTCCCATATGTTGAGCCCTCATTTTTGGGATGTCTTAATGTCAAATAAATTATTTTAAGGTCTCATGGCCTATGAACGAATGATATGAAAAATGTTATATGTTATAGCAATATGTTATGTGTTATGTGCAAAATGTTATGTGTTGTGTGCAATATGATAAGCATGATGATGCATACTACCATCATTGCATGACTTTCCTAACCCAAATTTTGAAAGCTCACTAACCTCCCTAATCCTTATTAGGCAAGTCTACTGACTTGATTTTCATTAATAATGTTGTTAGGAAAGATCTATTCTTACTCATGCATGTACTTGGTGTGTGATTGTATATACCCATACTTAGTACAAGTGTACTAACCCTATACAACTCTACAATTTTAGGTGCAGGCCCAGGTGGACGCTATAGCTACATCTTGACGCTGAAAGTATCTGGACGTGGAGGGTTCATCCGGACTTGGTAGGCCCTCATGCTTTCGAAATTGCTTGCCCAATATATTCTAGCTTAGTTATAGGATTGATATAGTGGAGTATGTCCCACTTTCATTTCTTTTAGCTTTTGTTCAGTCACAGTATTGGTGCCATTTTTGCAAGTATACATTTAATGCTATATTAAACTATTTCTTTCATATGATGATCTTAATGTTATATGAATAATGGTGAGAAATTATGAATCTAATATAATGTTTATCATGTATGTTAAGAAATAAAAAGTTTCAAATTGTCTGCTACAATTAACCTAGGCGAAGTAAGAATGACGTATGTAGACTTGTCTGCGACCTCTAATAGGTCAACACGCCGGTCTCATCTCAGGTTTAAAATCCGGTCATGACAAAGTTCCTTTACTTGTTAATGTCTATATTTATATTGGAAACATCTGGGTACGACTTCACAAGGCCCCCCCCCAAAAGGGCACACGAGAAGGACCCTAAAGTTTTCCAGACATTGCCTTGGAAGTGTTAATCAACTTAACCAAACGACGCCCCAATGGTAGACTGACGCCCCGCCAATAGGGAGGCATTGATCAACACTTATCATGGGGGAAGGCAAAGACAAAGAACAGCCCAGCATCTAATCGACGTAAGCCACATACCGTCTATCAAAGTACCTACTAGGCATCGACAATGGTCAATGATGCATGATGTAACAAACTGCCTAGCGACGGCCTCACTTAAGAGGTGAATGGAAAATTAACCCCACGTCAAAAACATACCATACTAGGTTATTTGGTTTTTTTGAGTGTATATAAGTTATCAAAAACGTGATCAACCCATTCCTTATTCATTCTACAAAAAATAGTCTTTCCCTCCAAATAAAAAAATTCTCTCTAGAAACCTCCATTGAAGGTGACGCCCAAGAACGACTTGCAGTTAGCATTACCATGGATTATTCATCATTTTTAGAGGTTTTCATACATATTAAGTTATGCGGATCCTTAATCTCTAGTTATTCTTCCATCTAGAGAGTTAACCTCAATGTTTTCAAAGAGATTTCATAATCAAACTTCTTCTTCTTCAATCTAGCCATGGGTTCTTTCTAAAAATGTTTTTAATGGATTAATATTGATGTATTGATAATAATGTATTGGTTTTAATTTAAATTTCAATCCAAGTGCATTGTGAACCCATATCCCTTCCCAAACTCGACTTAGCCCATAAATGGGCATTAAGATCGTGGCATGTTATTGGTTGATTTATTCTATTACATTGAATTGCTCATGTCTATGGTTATTTAAGTATATTTATGATGAATCATCCATGTTGATCAATGCATGAATATTTGAACAAAGCTAGCTTAGATCTTTATGTGTTAATTGTAACATTGCCTTTAGAATGCATGAATATGGAATTGATTATGTTAAATTGATTGACAACTACTCCCTATCATGTATTAGATTATAAATTATATGTAATGGATTGAATATTCATCAAGGCTTAAGGATTAGGTAGTATTGATTCATGTTCTCTTGTCTTCTATAAATTGCTAATGTAGTTCAATGTATCTCATCTCCATGGTAATTGAATCATCATTTGTATAGGTTAAATTGACTTTAGCTACTGCCTATAAAATATTATAATGATACATTATGTGTTTTTATCCAAAGTAGGTTGATGCTTGAAGACTTGATATATATTTCTTCTATATTGTAATTCTATGATGCGAACTATAATCTTTATTTCTTTGCAATTGTAGTTGGATTTCATTTTAGCTATGGTCTCTTTGACTAATTCCTTCTATGTGTATTGTTGATTAATTGTAAGTATGAATAATTGATGATCAAAGTGAGGAAGAAATGGGTAGAAGATCAACTTCCCTTCACATTCGATAAATTGATTGGGTAGTCGATTTAATATGATCCCAATCTTGTTATGATTAATGTATGATTTCGATTATGTTAGTATACTTTTAGCTACTGTCCTATACTTTAATTGTTTATAAAATAGTAATAATGGTAAATGATGACCATAGGCTAAAGGATTTTTTAAAATAAAATGGTCTACTGTTCTACTTTTGTACTTCTCTATAGTATTGTTGATGAAGCCTTCTATGACATTGTGTTGTATGGTCCACTTATGGTGGCAGTGTTTAATTTTTTGCCAATATATATGTGTTATGAGATCATGGTCATGAAGGAAATCATACTATGAATGTGTGTTGATGATGAATAATCCTATCTGAAGCCTATGCCTAGTTTTATATTCTAGTTGTGATGTAGGTTGCATGGATATTGTATAAGCATGTGTCGATCTATTTTACGATCATGTGAAGGTGATCCCATTGATGAAGTGTTAAGGATTGATAACCCCTACCCATGTACACCAATGTAAATGTGTGAATAGATAATGTTAGGAGTCTTAAAGTGTAATATGAAGTGATCCTACCTCCTATGCTAAATTATGTGGTGTGTTCAATGCTTGGTTGTGCATTGTAGTTTTTAGAAGGGGGCTTACTCAATGTGTTGTTTATTGACATTATATAATCATTCTTGACCAATGTTCACACACACTCATATATTATGCATGCTTACAATTTAGTAAAGAGTCATGGTGTCTAATGAAAGGTTGATCTCATATTCACTAGATGTCTACTACTATGCATGTAAGGTAAATGTATATGAAGTATGTTATGAATGTGCATAGTATCTAAATGTGTTTATTTAAAAGGATTTCTTATTTAGTTACACATACGCCCTAATGCATGAATAAAGTAAACTATGAACATGTGTTGTCTAAAGGTGTTATGTTAAAGGTTTGCTCGCATGTAAGTACATATACACATGCATGATGATCTAGTCAATAGAGGGTCTCTTGAAAGATGTTTTCAAGTGTATCCTAAACTAGATAGGTTCTTGAATATTCCATATCCATGTGAAAGCTTTTCTCACATGATATAGGTTGATGAAAGGAAATCTCATATATAACCTATGAGCTAAGAACATAGGGAGTGAATCTCCTAAATCCTATGTTTCATAAAGTAATGTAATATAACATTTTAATAAAGCAAACTTATCTTAGAACCGAATGAAATTGAAGTGAGGGTATACCTTCCCATTGGAGAAAGGTAGGTCACCATAAGCCTCATGAGGTGGATAGCCTTAAAGCCAAAGGGCATAGAGTTCATGTTTCCATGATGGTATCAATATTCCATTAACTATGCTAGCCACATAGGATCTAGCAAGTGAATTATTTAGTATGCTAGCATGAGTTAATGTTCTACCTTGGCTAGGTAAGAACACTATCCACTGGTGTAAGGATCTAAAACACAAAATGTCATGTTTAGCACTCATGTTCTTAGTGTTGGTTAAGTATATAGTTTTCTTAAAGTAAAATGGGAAATGGAAGTTAAGTAACGATCCTAATTATGATAAGCTAAAGATAGTTTCTTAGTGTAGGTGGGGGGTATGTGACATCACCTAAGCACTGCACAACTAACTCTTGAGCGATGTTCTAGTACATGTGTCTATGATTATGTTTCTCTTGCATGGCATTGTGATAATGTCTACATGATGAGATGAGATGCATTATATGAAGTACTAATATTATTGTGGGCTTAAGGTCCTATATTTATGTGTATGTGGTTGTCTATAGCATTGTGTTGGGTACATGAAATATAAGTTAAGTCTTGCGATCTCATGATAGGTCTACTAAGTACGGGTGAGGTCATGGGGCGTCACATGTACGTTGCACTAGTAGATTTATATTTGGATTGTGAGTAAGGTTTCCTAATGTACTAGGTAAAGTCAAGTTAGTATATACACAAGTTGATGTAGCTTACAGTAAAGTCTTTAAGGTCTTGGCTTAATCGTGTCTATCATGTACTATACTTATGTGATGACTTGTATAGAATGTATGTATGGTTTACTTGTGTCTTTAAGGTGATGCATTTCACAAAGTATCACTAGAGAGTTACTTGAGAGGTTAATCAATTAAAAGAAGAAGTTCATTGTAAAGTAGAAAATGCTCACTTTAAAGTGACCCCAAACATGGCTTAAATTCTATGTATAAACTTATATGATATTTGGACTTTGAATACTTCTATGTGAAGTATGTGAATAATATAAATTCTATTATAGGTTTTATGAAGATTTACTTAAAAAGGCATGAAGTATGATTTCAAGAAAATGTCCCTTTTAAATTTATGTTTCTGCGTGCATTCTTGTACTAACTCTTTTATTGTCTACTTTTTACAAAAGTGTAAGTTATGTATGCTTAAAAGAGGTCTTAAATGGTGAAGAGCTTGATAGATGATTTCACAGCTCAAGGAAAGGAATCCTAAAGTCCAAGGATTCCTAAGTCATGTCTTTAAGTGTAATGTTTTTTATTATTGTACTTATCTATTATGTTATAAGGGTCATATATCTAAACTACTCTTATAATGTTGATTCTAGGATGGAAACAAGTTACTAGAGTATTTAACTATCTATAATTATATTTTATATATATATATATATATGTATATATATATATATATATATGTATATATATATATATATATATGTATATATATATATATGTTTGTGTGTGTGTGTGTGTGTGTTTATGTTGTGTGTGTGTTTGTGTTTTTCTGTGCGTGTCTGTGTGTATGAGGTAATGTTATAGCATATTATGTGCTAAGAAATTAGATTTAAATTCTCTGCTAAATTTACCTCTGACAATGCGATGAATGATAACTATGGTTTTTTATAAGACATCCAAGAGGTTAAGTACGCGATGTTACTTATTGGAGGTGTTCCCCGGATTTGACACTAGTAAAGGGACCTAAGTATACCAATCAAGAAACAACATTTGTCATATTGAAAATGGACAATGAGGAATAGGCCCTTCTATTAATGCAATGTAGTGGGTCATCCAAGTTATACGCATGAGATAGAAGCCCCTCATCTAATGCACTAGGGAGAGTTTGTAGATGCAATCTCCACATCAAATAACTCTGTGCCGCAAAAGTCTTTTTCTAGTGGATTTACCTTATATCTATATATTTACTTATACCATATGAAAGTAGGACACCTTTTTTTGGTGTTGGGTTATAAACATCAAATTTCATATAGCTTACATGGTCTATGTAACCAGTGGCAACTTTTACCGATAATAATTAAGATAATGAATGGTATATGAACTATACTATGCCTTCTTGGTGAGTTTACTTAGTAGGATTTGGGGAACGTGACTTCAATTTTATATTGCACACGCAGACTTAGTAGGATGTCATAGGATGGTTCCTTTCCATTATGATGATATTTGAATGTGTGCGTGTAGATTGAATGATTGAAGTTATCAATGACATTCCGTCTAATTAAAGTAATGTACATGAATTTTTCCTTATTTGTGACTATTTATCATAATGAGCTCTAAATGTAAAGTCCATGATTAAGTTAGCATCAAAAGAGTAATTAGTAGGATTGGTATCACAGGAAGCTAACCACACATTGCACTTTTATTCCATTGGGGTTACTAAGGTAATATTTTCCCAAGGATTGACTATGAACATTATATTGGCTTGTGTTTTACATTGTAAATGCATTATAGTTAGCATACATTAAACAATTGTTTCTTAGGAGTTTCTTTAATGATGATTACAAAACTATGACATATGTTTTGTATTTTTCATGTATTATTTTCTTATTAGAGGCTATGTATTGTGAAGATTGGGATTTATGTTATCTTGAAGTTGGATACTATGCTTTTTATTTTAACGATATCTCTCATGTTATAATGAAATGTATGTGAGTTACCTTATTGGTTTCATTCTCCAACTATTTCAAAATTGATGTTCAAAAGCAACATACTGTAAGCTTTGTGTTATCCCCTTGTATTAAAATTTCTATAAGTGTAGGAATTGGATATATTGGATTCCATCCTAGTGGATAGGTTCGTTGGAGATCAAGAAGAAGAAGAAGATTTAAATTCTGCAATATTTTCCAATGCTCTTATGTTCAAGTTATGCTATGAGTCTATTATGTGACCCTTTCTTGGTCAATTATATTGTGTTACATCTAGGTTGTACCCCTGAGTCGTGATATCGCACTTCCTTAATTTTATAATTTTCAACTTTAACTCCCTCTTAAGACACAATGTGGCCTAAGAATGCCACAAACTATAGCTAAAACTGACACTTAAGGAATTTTTCATAAAACTCTCTACCATGTAAAGTCTACAGAATTATTATGTGGTGACTAACATTATATTTTTCATTCCTCCAACATATTAGTATGTTATCGCTAACATGATAAAAACATCATAGTTCCCTTAACGTGTTCAAAAAGGTGTCTTTGGAATATCACATTTTCTTACTCGTAATTGATGATAGCCACATATGAGGTGTATTTTTGAATAAACAGTGGCACCCAGAAGATGATCGAAAAGATAATCAAATCTCAGACGAGGATACTTGTTCTTTATGGTAAACTTGTTTGACTGACGATTATAAATTCATATCCTAGGAGAACCATTATTCATTCTAACAAATAAGACAGAGAGCCCCAAGATGAGTCACTTATTTAGATGAAAGCTTTACCTAGAAGATGTTTCAACTACATTTAAAGCACTTTCAGCTTTGTTGGTACCATTTTATATGGTGGAAGATATATAGGATAATTATCTACAAGAATGTCTATATTGAAGTCTTTTTTCTCTCTCAGGGGGAACTCGAGGTACATCATCTGAAAATCCTTGTGAATATTCTTTTGCTACTAAAATTAATTGAAAATAAGGTATCTTAACACTAGAGTAATTAACTCTAATTATGTGATAGACACAGCCCTTGGACACAAACTTTATTTCCATAATGTACTAAATAAAATGAACCTTAGGCACAACTGAAGTACTTTTCAACTCTATTACTGGCTCATTTGGGAACTAAAACTTGACAACTCGAGTTCTATAATCAAATAACGCATAGCACGCATAAAGGTAGTCCATACAAAAAATCATATCAAAATCTACCATGTCTAATTCTACTAAATTAGTCATGTTGTGCTTGTGATTAACGTAAATTGCACGATCATGATATACTAGCTTAGCTCGAATGACTCCCTCACAGGTGTATAAACACAAAACGGTTCACAAAATTTTTTAGGAAGTACATCAAATTTATTTGCAACATAAGGATTCACAAAAGATAAACTTTCTACTTGGTCTACAAAAGCAGAAACATTAATATATAAGAAATCGATCATACAAGTGAAAACATCTAGAGTTTCTTTTTCCTCTTTCCGACAAGTGATTTCATTAAGGCAATGTGTTCCTCCAACAGTACATGAAGTAAGTCTTTCAGGTTCTTCCCTATCGGATTAGGCGAATGAAGAATATTGGACTACATTGACATTATTCGCACTATGTTCTTAGTTCTTAGGGAACTCCTTCATGACATGACCCTTTTGTCTACAATTGAATCAACAAGTAGAGGTAGCATGATACATACCTAGATGGGTTCTACCACACTAAGTCCGTGAAAACACCCTGATTCCCCCTCATGCAATTTACCCTAGTATTAAACATGTTTAGCTCTGATATTCCGCGCATTATGATCATTGTTCTCAGATTTGTTTCTGGGTTCATGTGAACTAGCAGATCATGGAGGAGGTATTTTTTGCTTATATTGAAAGGATGACCATATGGCTTTATTCTTGTTCTTTCTGGATTAATTATATGTCTTAGATATAGTATTATTTAAACCCTCTCGATCCCTAAGATTCTCTTCCACAATCTAAAGCACACAAAGAATCAACCCTGATTTATCTATTTCCCCAATTATCATAGTTTCCAAGGCCCTGTTTTCTTGACTGACGGGACAACCTAACGACAAAAACACTCATTATACTCCTCATATCCGCAAACATCTCCGAAGAATAATGTCTTAGATGGGTGAAGATCAACCCATACACATGGACAATGGACACTCAATGAATCTTCTTTAAGAGTAAGAAACTCGCGTACCTTCATCCGATGTTTAAAACAAATCCCACCTCGCAGGTTTTGCTTTCTTATCTAAACCATTCATCCGGTTTTTAAAACAAATCCTAGAAAATTTATTAGCTGATATGTGGCCATTTTAACTCTCTCAGTATTGAAGACATGCATAGAATCAAACACCTCTTACAGATCCTCAATAAATTTCTTTGGGTCCTTAGAGTGAAACTTGAAGGATTTATCCTCTAGAACTCTCGTATCCCCGAAGTTGCGCTACATCCTTTCTAGCCCCTCATTTTTTCCAAACATGGTTAGTAACACCTTTACTATACATCGAGATAGACTTAGAGAACTCAACATTGTTAACTTTTACAAGGGGTTGCACTTCAGGTGCATTGGTTACCCCTTAATCCTCAACATTTATCCTAGGAGGACAACCTTTAAGTGCTCTTTGTGGAGGCATGATTAACTTAAAAACACACGAATGCACGTATTAGGAAGAAACTTTTCGGAGGTCAAACTCTAATGCACGAAATGAGTGTGAAAGAAGCTAGAAATTTTGTGCAGTGTTGTAGTCTCCTAAATTATAGATATGGCATGCTTCACACTGATAACTAGGACCCTAAAGATGCGGCTTCATAGTCTCCCTACTACTATTAAACTATTTGCTCTGATATCAAGTTTATTACGCATTGAGCCTACTTCTGGGCGGGTTTAGTACTCGCGAACATTAATGGTCCCAAGAGAACCCTATTCCTTACTTACATAGTGGAAGATTTAAAGACAAGAAATAAAATTCATGAAACAAAGAAAATAAAGAATACCTTAGCCAAAATGGCAGCTCAAGTCTTATACATATACCACATGAATGAATTATACTAATGAACTATACCTATATGTGTATGAAGCCTGTAAAATAAATAGGGATGTTTGTAAAATTAAATACTCCATTAAAAGTATAAGGAGTCCTTTTGAATGCAAAGAGGCTCACAAACTTACTTTTAGTTGTATAATGGATAATTGAGGTAGTGGGTGTTGATCTTGCTAACCAGCATATTCAACATAAGAAGGTGCAGGACAACTTACATTAGTACGTTGAATGTAAGAGTCGGTGAGTTGGAATGCTAAACAAAACCTAGGCATGAAAGAACCCAAAAGGAACACTTACTTTGGACTTACTCAACTTCTGAATAACATTTCTCAATATTTTTTTTGTTGAACTAACAACTATATTGAAACAAACAAACAAATCCCTCTATTACAATCTGCTTTACTATCTTTTCTTTTAATCTAATTTTATCTCTACTTCTATTTAATGGAATTTTTTATCTATTATCTATTATTTTTCTATTTTTAAATTACATAGCTCTGTCTATTCTGCTCATAAATCTTCCATTAATCTCATTCCTGGTCTTCTTACTGATTTTTGTGGCCATGACTACCGCTTTCTTCCACAATGCTCCATTTCGTGCTTTCCAAATAAGATATATTAGTGTTGCTATTATTTCTCGAATAAGTGTTTTGCTGATATCCCTTATTGCTTTCCTTGCTAGTCTCCTCCATATTCCCTCCATATTCTTTCTCTGTATATTCAGTCCCATCCCCTCGAGTATCCCCATTATGCATTTTTATTGAATACTCACATTCAAAGAAGAGATGTTCTAAGCTTTTTGGTTTTGACCCACACCATTAGCATTTGTTTCCTAATATATTCCTATTTTTTCAAGTCTATCTCTTGTTAGTAGCCTTCTATGCATAGTAAGACAACATGTAAAGTGCCTTTTGGCAGGTTCATTGTATTCCATGTATCTCTCCCCCATGGACATTGGTTTCCATTCCCTGACAATCATCGATAGCGACTTTGAAATTTGTTTCCTGCAATAGCCTTCTGCAAATGTAACTTCGATTCCACAAATTTTCCTCAAGTACCAGCAACTATTCACACTCGGTTAATATTGCCACCAATCTTCCCTTTTTTATATATTTGGTGCACCCATTTGGCGCAACGATTATGAGCTTTGCTCGTGATATTCCACACATATTTGGATGTAGCAGCCTCATTCCATCTCAAACATTATGTTATTCCCATCTTAACTCAATCAAAAAAAATAAAGCATATGCAATATATAGAAGACTTTTAAAAACAGTGAAAATAACTTAGTTAGTTAAAGCAAGTGCATTAACAAACTCTATTTTACTCATTTAATAATTTAATATAGTTTATGTGGTAGATTCTCTACCCAACAACCACTACTATGAGCAAAAGTGGTGATACATCGCCATGCCCACACTGAAAAAGTATTCTATACTTTGTCATCATATAGGATTCCTTAACAAAGTTGATCCAGTAATCTATGCTTAAAAGCACTGAAGGAGTCATATAAAAAATATTACCCTTCACTACCCATGATGACTACGTCTAAAATATCTGAACATGAGAAAAGATTAAAAAAATTCACTACCAAAAACCAGGGCATAACTCACTCATGCAAACTCGGTATCACACAAACTCAAATGTGTTTGAAAGAATCCATCGAGATCATTCATAGGATGGCTTGAAAAAAAACCTAAATCTTGCGAAGATAGGACTTATGATCGTATTTAGCTGAAAATTAACACAACTTAATATACTTGGCAAATTTTAAGATTCTTATATTCTTTCCAAAAATGCTTATTTCCAATTCCTAACTTCTTCATAGTTAATTCAATTAGAGATATGTTACAGGGCATGCCAAAGCACAAAAGTTTTTAAGTCAGTAAATTTCTAGTTTACTAGAATGTGCTTAAATTGTACTTATCATTGCATAATGTAAGACATGACATAAAGTTGACATTTTTTCCAACACATATTTCTGGTCTAAGAGAATCTTCGTAATCACAAGGTATTTAATATTCATTTCATTTATCATCTCAACATGATATCAATTTCGGCAAATATCTTTACAAGTTAAAAGGTTTCTTGGGGATTTAGAACATAATAATGAATATTTTATAAGAAGTTTTGTCCCTTCAGAATAAATTAGAGTAGCTCTTCTGATGCCTTCTATAAAGTTTGAATTACCCGAAACTGTAGTAACATTTGCTTTCCTTCTAACAAAGTACAAAAATAATTTTTTCATTTTTTAATATGGTGTGTGCTTTTCCCTTATTAATTATTATTCAACAATGTTCTTAGAGGCATCCATATACTCTTTAAGATAAAATATATAAATGATGTCAACATTATAATAGTATTACTAAAAATTATTACACAGCATTTTACTTATTTACAACACTAAGAAAACATATTCATATGAGTTTATACAAACAACAAAAGTGAAATATATTTACATTATCCCAAAACCATGACCAACCAGGTGATCTATTTTTCCTTCGGGATTCTCAAAGAAATTCGCTACATCTAGATGCATAGGTTCAATATTAATTCACATATAAAGTTTACTTCTGCGTTATTATTCATCTCCTTAACAATAGCTTGATACAGTTTAACAAGGTACCTTTTCGTACGAAAAGTACATAAGATTTGTTTGCCTAAATTTTTCTTTTGAACCACTTCATTCTTTTCATCCTTCTTTTTACTTTTTTTTGTGGTTAAGGTTACTATTTAGTGGAATACAATCACAATGATTAAATATTCTTCTTTGACCATGATCACAACCATGACTAGGCTCAGGACTTTTTCCACGCTCAAATTGGTGAAATTTTAAATTTTTCGTATTTACATCATGAAATTATATAAAACCAGTAGGTCGACTTTGATGGGATGTCATTACAAGGTCCTTGTGTAGTTAAACAACAAGGAGATGTTAAATGAATTCTGAATATTTTTTATATCATATTTATCGATAATGCCAATGTAAGAACATAATCGAGGCATAAAAAGTGGAAAATCTTTTCCCCGTCATATCATGGTCCTCGATATTCTCTCCATATAAATTTAATTGTGAAATAATTTAAACATGGAAGATTTATACGAACATATATACATAAAATCTTAAAGTCTCAAATGCATCATGTCATAGAGTGGTTTTGGAAGGCACGCCAAATTCATGTGGTCATATCCATCTTTTAAATTATTTCACAAAACCCAAAGATTTTTAGTAGTCACATATTGTATTCTTAAACCCTAATCAAGGTGATATTGGAAAGTTATCATTTCCTTAGCACAATACTCATCGGATGACTGATTTTTTTATCGGTGTTGTCTTCCACACCCATCGCGTCAAGATAAATTTCTTCATCAATGAACCATGATTCATAGCCTTTGTGCAATATGTCAAAAACAATAAATTTATGTGTAGAATTATTAAACAATATTTTAGAAAGGAAAATTTATACTTTTGAGGCTTTTAAAGTCCCTACTTGAACTAGTAGTCTCGTACTGATAACATGTTACAAAGTATAAAAGGAAGAACAATAGGAAGAGTACTTGAAAATAAAAAAGACAGAATAAGATAGGAATTCATGTGTTTCAATTTCTATATAAATTTGATATTGATTTATAGGCAAACGACATGTGGCTATTCGTGGCTTGCAACGTAAAACACACTTTGGCATGAGTGAAACATTTCTACCATGCTAACTCAACATGACATCCACACTTTTACTAAAGAACCACTTCTTTAGAAAAACATTCTATAACATATATTTAGACATCATCTGAATAGAACATCGAAACCCTAAGTGTTCTCAGATAGCTTAGAGTTTCTAGAAGTTTAATAGGAAACCTCTCATCGACACAAAAAGTAGACAACACCCTAGCAGTGCTTTTTCTTAGGTTCAAAATTTATATTCGCCATTCTGCCAAAAAATAGAAATTTTCACAAGAATTTAAATGAAGCCCTTAGTGTAATTTGTGAGGTTATGAATAAATTGTTGTTTGGATCTATAATTGCAATGGTTAACATTTCAAATGAAGAAGATGAAGTTGGTGTGGCTGAAGCTGACCCATCATGTATAGTTGCTTCAACTTGTTCTAACAAATTGGGAATAAATATATTTTATGCTTAATTGATTAAATAGGCTGAAATAGTTATAACCTGATGGACCAACTCTAACCACCAGAACTTCCACTTCTTCCCTTGAAAAATTAGCCAAAATTAATTAATTCATGTCTTATGATTCAAAAATCAAATAAATATCCCAAAATTTGTGTTGAATTTTATGGCTAGAGGTATTGGAGGAGGTCGAGGAAGACTTTGTAATCACCCTAACTTTGTGGTACATAGTTCTACATCTTTGATGAACAACATTGATAAGGGAAAACAAATCAGCCCAGTACTACCCACTAATGTTAACATAGCCCATGACACTAGTACCTCCTTTAGAGATGCTACATCCTTAAGGATAATAGAACTAAGCTCCACCCCACCAATTGAACTGATTAATAGTGATAAAAATCTAGATTTTGAAGAACAAAGGATTCAATTGAATATTTGTAACCTATGCAACAAGAGATTCTTATTCTTCACCTATTAACAACATTGTAGTTGTTGGTCGTTAACACTTCATTAAAAGATTCTACTTCAACCTCCCTATTCGCGAATAATAAAGAAATAACAACTGATTTATCTCTAAATTATATCCTCTAGAAATTCTTAATGGGAAACTAGGGATACAACTAATACAAAAGGTGGTTGATGGAGAAGTAACCAAATAGAAACCAGCTCTAGTTGCCTCATTTATAAGATAAACACTAGGGTATAATGTTATTAATAGATACATTAAGTATTTTTGTGCATGTGTTGCAGAACCATAGCTTCGCTACCATGAAAAAGGATACTAGGAAATAAGATTCTGAATGACAGAAGAGTTGAATGAGGTACTCTTTTTTCATGCATACACACTAAATAATAAACATGGGAACCACAAAACAAATTATTCCTTGTATCAACATAAAATCAATGCAAGAGGGTCCCATTGTTTCCCATGATCAAAGAGTGTAGTTAATAATAAATTTCACTTAAAATGAAGTATATCAAGCACTGAAAACAATGGGAGTTGGTAAATCTCATTAAGTTCATTGATACAATTCATATTTACTTTTTAGATAAAAATCATAGAGAATAAGTAAAGAGGATATTTTGAATGTAGTAATGGTTTTTTTCAATTAGGGAAATCATATAGACCTATTAATTGTACTTTAATAATCCTGATTCCAAAGAATGCTGCACAAAATAACATCAATGACGATCGGCCAATTGCGTGTTGCTCTACCCTTTACAAGATAATTGCAAATATTATGACTACAACGTGTGAGCAAGTTGTGCCTACCATATTATGTGATACAAAATCTGGACTTGATCCTGGTAGGAGAATAGGGGACAACTTAATCTGGCCAATGAAATAGTGAGAGCCTATGCTAGAATGCATATCTCAAACAGGTGCATGATCAAAATTGATATACATAAAGAAAATGATTTTGAGGAATGGAGCTGGGTGAAACATGTGCTTGAAGGACTTAGCTTTCCTACTAGATTCAAACAATGTATTTTAAAGTGGGTCCAAACAAGTTCAGTATTGAATTATATGTAAATGGTTAGCTTAATGAATCTTTTGATGTTGCTAAGGAGTTAAATAAGGATACCCTATCTCTCCCAATCGTTTAGCTATTACAATGTCCAATTTGACAAAATTTCAAGGTAATTTCAAGGCAAATAGACAGTACAAGTATCATCCCAAGTTATCCAAAACATATATTATTCACCTATGTCTTACATGTGATCTTTTACTGTTTGCAAGAGGTGATCATCATTCTATTGTTGCCTTATACCAAGAAACCATTGGTAAGAGCTCTTTTTCCTTTAATGGAATCAATTAGTAAACACAAGAAATATTATTACAATAGTTTGGTTTTACCCTTGGTGAATTGTCATTTAAATATCTACGTATACAACGGCCCACCAAGAAGATGTCGGTCTTCCAATGGACTCTCATATTAATAGAATTGTAATCTCTTCTTAGGCAACAGAAAAAAATCTCTTTTATAGGTAGAACACAAATACATTGGCTTAATTGCTTATGATTGCATTTAAAATCATAACTATTATTGAGGCCTATTGTAGAATTTACATCTAGTCAGGAAACAACACTATTACAAAAATGGCCATAATAGCATGCGACAAGATGTGCCTTCTTAGTAAACAGGCTGCCAAAATCCGTTCAACCTACAAAAATGGAACAAAAAAGGAATACTAAAGGCATGTTGGGATCTAGATCATAAAGACAATAGGCTTTGGATTTGATGGATTCACAATTTCTACATCAATAACTATCATATAGTTGTAGATCCACTGCCAGAACAATCAACTTCAATGGTTGAGATGATTATAGTAGCCAGGAGTTTACTTTAAAAAACTCAGTTACTTTGACATACAAATGTTACTATCAAGATTATGTATTTACAAGTTATTGGGGGGGGAGAGAGAATTCCTTGAACATGCATAATGTTTGCAAATGCAGTTAGATATAAATCTATATTCATGTTACTATTGTAAGTGCATAATAGACTACTAACTACTGACAGCTTAACATCATGTGTGTAACCTTTGAACGTAAGTGCAAACTTTTTCAATGATATTTCGAGTTGAAATATTACCTATTTTTAACATTTCACTTTACTACACTATGTTCCATAAATTACTAAACTATATGAAAATATCAACATATCAAACAACAACATAGGAGCAACATCCCTAGTGAATTATTCAAAACACAAAAGACAAGTGTAATGTTTAGCTCCTCACATTGGTGTAAACTGAATTTTTTCAAGGGATGGAAAGATATAATAGACCATTTAACGATAAACATAAACAATTGATAGCAGTATCAAAGGAGATAGGTAATTTGATTTGAGAAGCAACTAAGGCTACTGATTTAGTTTTTGTTCTGAACTGCTCTATAGTTGTTAAATGAAGAAAGATATTGTAGCATCTCGTAACTCGTACTAGCCAAGAATAACATAAAGATATAAAATTGATCATTTTAGGAAAGTATCGAAAAAATTTGGAAAATTCCTAAAAGGTATTTTTGGTCATTTTCAAATTGTCATAGCTTCTAGCTCAGGATGAGTTACGTCAGTTTTTCATATTGTTAGAATCCTTGTCAATAAATATTTGCAACGGGTTTGCATGATTTTTGTATCACATAACAGAGATATGCCTTTCAGAAATTCGGTGGTTGAAGTGAGGAAAGTCCAATCTCGGATTTTAGTAAGGTCAAACTTGTCTTTTCATCCATATTTTTAATAATTCATTTTAAATATTAATTTGGGGTTAAAATAAGTTGGAATTTATAATAGAAAGATTATTTTCCCTTAGCATTTGCAGAAGAGAAAAGAGAAGAAGCAAATATGGAGAAAAGATCAAGAATTCATCAAGGAAGCCAAGATCTTCGAGTGGAATTCGTCAAGGGTGATCCCACTAAGGTATGTGCGATCTTTCGTGTATGATTAATTCATCCACACACAATCTTTTTTCAATTCTTTAATTTTTGACTTGTTTACATGATTTGTATGAGTTCTTTATAAATCTTGCCTAATTCCTTATGGTTGAGGTTACTGAATGTCCTTTGATGTTAATTAGTAGTTTTTGAGGTTTTTTTGAGTTATATATATTATTTATTGATAGTATTGATAATCCTAATTGTTTGGAATTGAACTATTGAGGTTTAGGCTTTTAAGGATTACTAAACGGGTTGACAAAATTATCAGACGCATTTGGGAAAACAGTGTGCATCGCGCATGCAATGTGCCACAAAGTGGCTTCAATAAAAAGGGGCCTGGTTCGGTGTAACACCAGTGCGTTGCAGCCTAGACTCGATAAATTCAGGCTGGTGCAGTGCACAACTAGTACGCCTGGATCAGCGTTTTTTTCCCAGCTTTCATAATTTAGCCCTCGTAAGTCCTTTCAAGGTACATTAAAATCTTCCAATGATTCTAATTACTTAAAATGACTTTTAAAAACTAGAAATCATTAAATAACTCAAATCATGAACCTTGAATCCATAATAAAATTCAAGTAATGTCAAGATCAAAGTCAAAGAAAATAAGAGTCATGTATAAAAGTTAAGAAGAAAGTCAAAGTTAGTTCTTAAAGTTCTCAAAGAGTTTTAAATAAGGATTCTAACTTTGTTTTAAGGCTAAAGATACAAGTTGAACAAAGGTTAGTGATTTGAGTAAAATTCTCAAAAGTTACAAGTGAATTAAGTATTCCCTAAGAGTTACATATCTTTTAATATTCTTGAGCAAGAAAGGAAGCTAGACTTCCAACAGAGCGTTTGTCTAGTTTTAGTAAAGTGGAAACAATGATTTTCAAGAGGGCTTTTAAAAATTTAAGTTTGAAAAAGTTATCACAATTCAGAGAAGAAGTTTTTAAAACATATGATCTTTGTTTTTAAGTAGTATGAAGCACTTATGTGGGGACACGAGTTCATATTAACTTAGTCTCTGTAACAACCTGTTTAGTCATTTCGAGCAGTAGAATCATTTGTGATAAAAACTGACTGGGTCGACGGATCACTCGACAGACTGTCATGGTCACGACGGACCGTGAGGGACTCCGTCGTCCCATACTTGTGTAATTTCTTATGCTGCTCTCCTAATTACCCTCGACTACAGGTAGGATGAACCGTCATAGGCACGATGGTCTGTCGATGGTCTCCGTTCCAAAACACTTCAACCCAGAAATTGGGGTACTGGGATCAACTCTCTGAACTTCACGACGGAACTGCAGCACGGACCGTCGTAGATACGAATGACCGTCACAAATTTCATTACTGAATTTAACCCTCTGGACTTTGTGATGGACCTGCAGGACGGCCCGTCATAGATATGACGGACCGTCACAAGCCTCGTGATCCCGACTTGGTCAGACTTCCGCTAAAAGTTTAAAGGGGTGTTTTGGACTATTCATGATTTTAACCATGAAATTAGTGGGGTAAGTTTAATAATTTATTTACTTGGGGTTAAAGGAGTTAACCTTGAATAAATAGTGGGTTACTTTTATCATCTTTTAAAATTGATCATATGATAACTAGGGTAAAAGAAAAAGTATTTGGAGAAGAAAGATAAAAAGAAAAGAAAGAGGGGAGAACGAGCGAGAGAAAGAGAACGCGGAGGAAAGCAAAGGCATTGTGAAGTAGCTTGTTTGATCACGATTCTTCAGTGGAGGTAGGTTATGGTTTATTTCTATGTGATAGATAAACTCGAAATAGCAATTGATATGTATTGGGTGGTATTGTAAAGTCTTCTATATGCTTGATTGTGTGGTTGCATGTTGCGATTATGTAATTGTGATGGATTAGAATGATGAGACTGTTGAATCTTAAACCCTCTCTATTAAGATAAAGCCTTGACATAAAAAAGGCTTGATGAACTAAAAAAATGAGATAAATGGATCGCGTGTCACGTTCCGACACGTAGTATTAGGGGATCGGGTGTCACGTTCTGACATGTAGTATCAGGGGATCAGAGCGTCATGTTTCGACACATAGTATTAAGGAATCGGGTGTCACGTTCCGACACATAGTATTAAGGGATCGGGTGTCACGTTCCGACACGTAAAATTAGGGGATCGGAGTGTCACGTTCCGACACGATAATAATAAAGAGAAGAAATCTTGAAATGTGTTAATATACTCAAATTCGAAGAACCTATTTTTCCCAAATGAGTATGGTGTGGAGGATTGAGTCCTCATAGGTGTGCTTGGTGTTGTTGCCAATGGTTCTTGTACTTGTCGTTGTCACTTGTTAAGTATCATAGTTGACTTTATATTATTATTCAGTATATATTGCTTTCTATTCTGAGTTGGTCGATGATACCTACTCAGTACTTGTTCCTTGTACTGACCCCTACTTGTAATTTTTTCGTTGTTATTTTGTGGAGTGCAGCAAGTGCGCCATCGACTTCGACTCGCCCTCAACTCTGGCCAGTCTCTAGCATATCAGAATTCAGGGTGAGCTATTGTTCCTAGCTCGTCCTGGATTCTCTCCTTCACGTCTTGATGTCTTAAAGTTCGGACATGGACCATCCTTTTACTTATTTTATCTTCTTAATACTCCTAGGTTTAGAAATTTGAGGATACATGTTCTTGATGTGATGACTTCCAGATTTTTGGAATAATAAGTATTGAGTTTTAGAAGTTATTTAATTGATTTTTGTTAATGAGTTTTGAGTCTTCCGCATTATATTTGTTCACTATGGTTGAAATATTGGTAAATGTTGGGGTTTAGATTTGTTGGTTCGCTCACATAGGAGGATAAGTGTGGGTGCCACTCGCGGCTCATTTTGGGTCGTGACAAACTTGGTATCAGAATATTAGGATCGTTGGTCTCATCACACAAGAACGAGTCTAGTAGAGTCTTGAGGAACGGTAGGGGGACGCCCTTAATTTACATTGAGAGGCTATAGGACTTTAGGAAAATTCCATTCTTTCTTCCTTTCGTGCTATTACTTGGATCTAAATGGTATCTAGTTGATACAAATTGGTATTTGACATCCTCACTCTATTTCGCAAATGGTTAGAACTAGAGCAACAACTGTGCCAACACCAACACCGGCAAGACAGGGTGCGTCTTAGCCAACCAATGGGGCTGTAGCTCGAGGAGGAGCAGTGGCAAGATATCGTGGTAGAGGTCGCAGGAGGACGCTCTCTAGAGGTAGAGGACAAACACCTGGTCCAGCCAGTAATAGGGAGGTGACGCCTCCACCGACTGATGAGGTAGTAAGAGAGGGTGAGGAAGGGGAAAATGAGCAGGTTCAAGATGAGGAATTACCACCCCAGCCTACCCCAAAGATGATTAATCAGGTTCTTACTTATCTTAGCAAGTTATCTGATCAGGGCCAGATGCCTCCAGTGTTTTCTGCACCAGCACCTCAGGTTCCAAGAGTACAACATGCAGCTGTTGTGGCCCCCCGCATGGACGCCTCATTGGAAGTAGGCATGTTTCCTCTATTGACTACAGGGCCTATAATGACGAGTGATCAGCATGAACTTTTCACTAAATTCTTGAAGTTGAAACCTCCAGTCTTCAAGCGTGCTGAATCTGAGGATGCCTATGATTTTCTGGTTGATTGTCATGAGCTGCTACATAAGATGGACATAGTAGAACGATTCGGTGTCGAGTTTGTGACCTATCAGTTTCAGGGGAATGCCAAAATGTGGTGGCGGTCATATGTTGAGTGTCAACCAGCACAGGCACCACCTATGACTTGGGCATCATTCTCTAGCTTATTTATGGAGAAGTATATACCCCGGACTATAAGGAACAAGAGGAGAGATGAGTTCCTAAGCTTAGAGCAAGGCAGGATGTCTGTTACTGCTTATGAGGCTAAGTTTCGTGCACTATCCAGGTATGCCACCCAGCTTTGCTTCAGTCCACAAGAGCGGATTCGCCATTTTGTGAAAGGATTGAGGTCAGATTTGAAGATCCCAGCCTTACAGGTAGCTGCTGCAGCAAAATCCTTTCAGGAAGTGGTTGATTTTTTTTATAGAAGTGGAGGGGGTGAAACCAGTAAACTTCACCATGGCGTCAACATCTAAGAAATTCCGTAAAGGAGGTGAGTTTAGTGGTTCCTACTCCACAGGGCAGAGTTCAGGAGGTTACCTAACCCGTCCTATTCAGTCTTCACTGCAGGCTATAGCTGGGGGTCCATCACAGACCAGTCAACATTTCTATGAGTTTGTAGGCTATCCCCAAGACCTATGCTTGACTCCAGAAATTGTTATGGATGTGGAGAGACTGGACATATTAGGAGATATTGTCCAAAACAGAGTTACAGACCCCCAATAGTTAGAAGTAGAGGTGGTCGTGGGAGAGGCCGCCATTTTGGAGGACGTGGTGGACAAGGTAATGGTGGTCACCAAATCAGCCGGGGTGGCGGGCAAGATGAAGGTACTGCAGCACAACATGGTAGGGGCAACGGGCAGACAGGTGATAGGGCCCATTGTTATGCTTTCCCCGGGAGGTCTGAAGCAGAGACATCTGATGTTGTTATCACAGGTAATCTTTTGGTTTGTGATTGCATGGCTTTTGTATTATTTGATCCTGGATCCACATTTTCATATGTATCTTCCTCATTTGCTACTGGTCTTGATTTACATTGTGATTTGCTTGACATGCCTATTCGTGTCTCTACTCCTGTCGGTGAGTCTGTGATAGTTGAGAAGGTGTATAGGTCTTGTCTTACGACTTTTGAGGGGAGCAATACTCATGTAGATTTGATTATTCTAGAGATGGTTGATTTTGATGTAATTCTTGGTATGACTTGGCTTTCCCCAAATTTTGCAATCTTAGATTGTAATGCTAAAACTGTAACATTGGCCAAGCCTGGGACGGATCCGCTAGTGTGGGAGGGTGACTATACTTCTACCCCAGTTCGTATCATCTCCTTTCTTCGTGCTAAGAGAATGGTTAGTAAGGGTTGTTTAGCTTTCTTGGCACATCTCAGGGATGATACTTCCCAAGTACCCTCGATTGAGTCTGTCTCAATAGTCCGTGAGTTTCTGGATGTGTTTCCCACAGACCTTCCTGGCATGCCACCGGATAGGGATATTGATTTTTGCATTGATCTGGAACTGGGTACTCGCCCTATTTCCATACCCCCTCATAGAATGGCTCCAGCTGACTTAAGGGAGTTAAAGGCTAAACTTCAGGAGTTGTTAGGTAAAGGTTTTATTAGACCAAGTGCATCCCCTTGGGGTGCTCCTGTTTTGTTTGTGAAGAAGAGGGATGGAAGTTTTACGATGTGCATAGACTACAGGCAATTGAATAAGGTAACTATTAAGAACATGTATCCTCTTCCTCACATTGATGTTTTGTTCGATCAGTTAAAGGTGATTGTACCTTCTCAAAAATCGATTTGAGATCTGGTTATCATCAATTAGAAATACGGACAGCAGATGTGCCAAAGACTGCTTTTCGAACCAGGTATGGGCACTATGAATTCTTAGTAATGTTTATGGTCTTACGAATTCCCCTGCTGCTTTCATGAGCCTAATGAACGGGATCTTTAAGCAATATCTTGATCTCTTTGTCATTGTATTCATTGATGATATACTGATATACTCAAAGAGTAGGAAAGAACATGAGGAGCATTTGAGAATGGTATTGGAAGTGTTCAGGGAGAAAAAGCTTTATGCCAAATTCTCCAAGTGTGAGTTTTGGCTAGATTTAGTGTCCTTCTTGGGGCATGTAGTTTCTAAGGATGGAGTGATGGTGGATCCTTCTAAGATTGAAGCAGTGAAGAGTTGGGTAAGACCTACTAATGTTACATAGGTAAGGAGCTTTGTTGGTTTAGCTAGCTACTACCGTTGATTTGTCAAGGGATTTCATTCTGTCGCTTCACAATTGACAAATTTGACTAAGTAGAATGTTCCATTTGTATTGTCAGACGAATGTGAAGAAAGCTTCCAGAGCCTCAAGACCTTGTTGACTACTGCACCAATTCTTACTTTGCCAGTGGAAAGTAAGAATTTCATTGTTTACTGTGATGCATCTTATTCTGGTTTGGGTGCAGTGCTAATACAAGAGAGAAATGTAATTGCTTATGCTTCGAGGCAATTGAAAGTACATGAACGTAACTATCTGACCCATGATTTGGAGTTGGGTGCAGTCGTGTTTGCATTAAAGCAATGGAGACATTATCTATATGGTGTTAAGTGTGAAGTCTATACAGATCATCGTACTTTACAGTATGTTTTTACTCAGAAAGATTTGAATTTGAGGCAGAGGAGGTGGATGGAACTACTGAAGGACTATGATATTACTATTTTGTATCACCCAGGAAAAGCTAATGTTGTGGCAGATGCTTTAAGTAGAAAGGCAGGGAGCATGGGAAGTTTAGCCCACTTATAGGTTTGTAGAAGCCCATTGGCTAGAGAGGTTCAGACTCTGGCTAATGACTTTATGAGGCTAGAAGTACTAGATAAGGGAGGATTTTTCGCCTGTATGGAGGCAAGATCTTCTTTTCTTGACAAGATTAAGGGGAAACAGTTTACTGATGAGAAGCTGAGCCGAATTCGAGATATGGTATTACGAGGAGAGGCTAAAGAGGCAATAATTGATGAGAAAGGCATTTTGAGAATTAAGGGAAGGGTATGTGTGCCCCGTGTTAATAATTTGATTCACATTATTCTTACAGAGGCTCATAGTTCAACGTATTCTATACATCCTGGTGCAACCAAGATGTATCGTGACCTAAAGCAACATTTTTGGTGGAGTAGAATGAAGCGTGACATTGTTGATTTTGTTGCCCAATGCCCGAATCGTCAGCAGGTAAAGTATGAACACCAGAGGCCCGGAGGAACACTTCAGAAAATGCCCATTCCTGAATGGAAATGGGAAAGAATTGCAATGGATTTTGTGGTTGGTCTTCCAAAGACATTGGGTAAGTTTGACTCTATTTGGGTAATTGTCGATAGATTAACTAAGTCTGCTCACTTCATTCCGGTCAAGGTGACTTACGATGCAGAGAAGTTAGCCAAACTTTATATCAGAAATTGTTCAGTTGCATGGAGTTCCACTTTCCATCATATCAGATAGAGGTACGCAATTTACTTCTAAGTTTTGGAGGACATTGCATGCTGAATTAGGTACTAGGTTGGATCTTAGTACTGCATTTTACCCTCAGACCGATGGTCAGTCTTAGCGAACGATTCAGGTGTTGGAGGATATGCTTCGTGCATGTGTGATAGAATTTGGTGGTCATTGGGATAACTTTTTACCCTTAGTAGATTTTTCATACAATAATAGCTACCACTCAAGTGTTGATATGGCCCCGTTCAAGGCATTGTATGGGAGGAGATGTAGGTCTCCCATTGGGTTGTTTGATGCATTTGAGGTTAGACCTTGGAGTACTGACCTTCTGAGGGAATCATTAGAGAAAGTGAAATTTATTCAAGAAAATCTTTTAGCAGCTCAGAGTAGGCAGAAGGAATATGCAGATCGAAAGGTTAGAGACTTGGATTTTATGGAGGGTGAGCAAGTCTTGCTGAAGGTTTTGCCCATGAAAGGGGTGATGCGGTTTGGTAAGCGATGTAAGCATAGTCCGCGGTATATTGGTCCATTTGAAGTTCTGAAGCACGTGGGGGAGGTGGCTTATGAATTGGCATTGCCTCCAGGACTCTCAGGTGTGCACCCGGTATTTCATGTGTCTATGCTGAAAAAATACAATGGGGATGGAAACTACATTATTCGTTGTGATTCAGTCCTTCTTGATGAGAATTTGTCTTATGAGGAGGAGCCTGTTGCTATTTCAGAAAGAGAAGTCCGCAAGTTGAGATCAAGGGAGATTACATCCATCAAAGTTCAGTGGAAAAATCAGCCAGTTGAAGAGTCCACTTGGGAGAAGGAGGCTGATATGCAAGAAAGATATCCACATCTTTTTACAGATCAAGGTACTCTTTCTCGCCCTTGTTTTTCTTCTTGTGATCGTTCGAGGACGAACGATGGGTAAATTGGTATCTATTGTAACAACCTGTTTAGTAATTTCGAGCAGTAGAATCATTTGTGATAAAAACTGACTGGGTCGACGGATCACGCGACGGACCGTCATGATCATGACGGACTGTGATGGACTCCGTCGTCCCATACTTGTGTAATTTCTTCTGCTGCTCTCCTCATTACCCTCGACGACAGGTAGGATGAACCATCATAGGCACGACGGTCCGTCAAGGGTCTCCGTTCTAAAACACTTCCACTCTGAAATTGGGGTACTGGGATCAACTCTCTGAACTTCACGACGAAATTGCAGCACGGACCGTCGTAGATACGAATAACCGTCACAAATTTCATTACTGAATTTAACCCTCTTGACTTTGTGACGGACCTGCAGGACGGCCCGTCATAGATATGATGGACCGTCACGAGCCTCGTGACCCCGACTTGGTCAGACTTCCGCTAAAAGTTTAAAGGGGTGTTTCGTACTATTCATGATTTTAACCATGAAATTAGTGGGGTAAGTTTAATAATTTATTTACTTGGGGGTTAAAGGAGTTAACCTTGAAATAAATAGTGGGTTACTTTTGTCATCTTTTATAATTGATTATATGATAACTAGGGTAATAGAAAAAGAATTTGGAGAAGAAAGATAAAATGAAAAGAAAGAGGGGAGAACGAGCGAGAGAAAGAGAACGAAGAGGAAAGCAAAGGCATTGGGAAGTATCTTGTTTGATCACGATTCTTCGGTGGAGGTAGGTTATGGTTTATTTCTATGTGATAGATAAACTCTAAATAGCAACTGATATGTATTGGGTGGTATTGTAAAGTCTTCTATATGCTTGATTGTGTGGTTGCATGTTGTGATTATGTAATTGTGATGGATTAGAATGACGAGATTGTTGAATCTTAAACCCTCTCTATTAAGATGAAGCCTTGACATAAAGAAGGCTTGATGAACTAAAATAATGAGATAATGGATCGGGTGTCACGTTCCGACACGTAGTATTAGGGGATTAGGTGTCACTTTCTGACATGTAGTATTAGGGGATCGGAGTGTCACATTCCGACACGTAGTATTAAGGGACCAGGTGTCACGTTCCGACACGTAGTATTAAGGGATCGGGTCTCACGTTCCAAAACGTAGAATTAGGGGATTAGAGTGTCACGTTCTGACACGATAATATTAAAGAGAAGAAATCTTGAAATGTGTTAATATACTCAAATTCGAAAAACCTATTTTTCCCAAATGAGTATGGTGTGGAGGCTTGAGTCCTCATAGGTGTGCTTGGAGTTGTTGCCAATGGTTCTTGTACTTGTCGTTGTCACCTGTTAAGTATCATAGTTAACTTTATATTATTATTCACTATATATTGCTTTCTATTGTGAGTTGGCCGATGATACCTACTCAGTACTTGTTCCTTGTACTGAACCCTACTTGTATTTTCTTCGTTGTTATTTTGTGGAGTGCAGCAAGTGAGTTATCGACTTCGACTCGCCCTCAACTCTAGCCAGTCTCCAGCATATCAGAATTCAGGGTGAGCTATTGTTCCTAGCTTGTGCTGGATTCTCTCCTTCACGTCTTGATGTCTTGAAGTTCGGAAATGGACCATCCTTTTACTTATTTTATCTTCTTAATACTCTTAGATTTAGAAATTTGAGGATAGATGTTCTTGATGTGATGACTTCCATATTTTGGGAATAATAAGTATTGAGTTTTAGATGTTATTTAATTGATTTTTGTTAATGAGTTTTGAGTCTTCCGCATTATATTTGTTCACTATGGTTGAAATATTGGTAAATATTGGGGTTTAGATTTGTTGGTTCGCTCACATAGGAGGATAAGTGTGGGTGCCACTCGCGGCTCGTTTTGGGTCGTGACAGTCTCCCATAAATCGAGTAGCTAACATTGTAAAAAGAAGGGTCATACTTTTTAAATGATTCTTTATTTCTTTTTAGCATAGACTAGTGGATCAACTTAATAGTTCAAGTTTTATACTGATGGCATGGTATAGGAAGGTTCCCTTGCAACGTGTGGTGAGATGTTATACCATCGTTTAGGCTCAAAGTGATGGTTGTCGGTTAGAGGATCTCCCACAAAAACTAAATAACTTTTGTATATAACTAAAGTTTTGTTTGTTATGTCTTAACCTCCTCGAATCCGGAGGATCTTTTAATGCGTTCAGTCTTCTCATTTATAGAATGTTATAGGGTTTGTACCAACATGCATTGTAGTATTGTAGAGGCTTCATAGATAGATAGTAAGCCAGGTATTTTAGTTTGGGTCTCTATATATTTATAGATATTTTATATTAAGACAGAAATGACATTTTGACCAAGATATTTATATTAAATTTATTTATGAAATATTCCTCATTTTACATTGTGTTAAGTCTTTCTTTAGGTTAAGTAAGCGAGGCCAAGGGTTCGTTCAAGCCTAACAATGGTCATTGGACGTCATCCACATCTAGGGTGTAGGCTCGGGTAGTGAAAAACTTTATATCAGAGCATAGATTTAATGTGTTCTAGGGAGTCTGTAAACTCATATCTCTAGAGTCTTATTCATCCGAGTGAAGCGCGCCATATCTATTATCAGGAGGCTACACAATTTAGGAATTTCTAACTTCTTTCATATACCTTTTTTGTGTATTGGAGTTTATCTCTAAAAGTATCTCCCTGATTCATACTTGTGCGTGTTTGAAATAACTATGTCACCATGAGGTTATGTAAGAGGTCGCCCAGTTAGGAGAAATGTAGAACCTCAAGAACAAGAGTTCACTTATGCACCTGAAGGGAAACCTTTAGGGGAAGTTTTGACATGCTGAGTTTTGTGATGCTATTAGGATGTTGAGTCAAGTTGTGACTAACCAGGCTGGTCAACAGACAGGATCTCAACTAGTTTAGTATGAAACCTCAAGGATTCATGAGTTCTTAAAAATGAATACTCCTAGTTTCATAAGTTTGAGCACTGCTGAGGATCCTGAAAATATTGTGGAAGAGATGAAGAAAATATTTGATGTGATGTATGTTGTTGGTATTGAGAGAGTCAGGCTTGCTCCATAAAAACTAATGAATGTGGCTAGGACTATTTTCAAACAGTGAAAGGAGGGAATAGAAGATAATCCACCACATCCGATTTGTGGTTTTTTTTGAAAATGCCTTCTTTGAGCGTTTCTTTCCCCGAGAACTGAAAAAGGCAAAGGTGAGAGAGTTTTTTTTCTAAAACACAACTCTTTGAGTGTGCACGATTATGGGTTGAAGTTTACTTAACTGTCTTGCTCCGCTCTTGAGATAGTTAAGGATATGAGGAGTAGAATGATTTTGTTTGTCGCTGGCTTGAGTCGTGCACTTAGTAAATAGGATAGAGCTACAATGTTGATCAATGATATGGAAATATCCCGATTGATGGTATATGTGCATAATATAGAAGAAGAGAAGCTGAGGAAGAGAGAGCAGTACCAGAACAATAATGCCACGAATGGGATTAATATGGGCAGCAGAAAGGTGGTATTATAGGTCTTAATTTTTGAAACAAAAAGGGCATGTGCAATCATCTTCTAGTGCAACTATGGTAAGAAACAGAGGTGAGTATAATGACCAAAATTTGAAGAACATCAAAGATACATCAGCCCAATCCAAAGGTAGTACAGTATAAGGAGTTTATTCGAACCTGCATGTGGTAGATGTGGTAGAAACCATGTCGATAAGTGTTTTAATTTCCAGTCTGGTTGCTTCAAGTGTTGTCAAGAGGATCACTTTATGAAAGAGTATCCTATGAATAAGAAGGGGTGGAAATCAGGGTAATAGAAATCGATGTGCATCAGTTGATCCACTAGAAAGGGATGCACCTAGAGAAGCTACTTCCTGCACTAGTAGAGGATCAAATTTCATCTATGCAATCACTAGCAGCAAAGATCAAGAGAATTCTCCAAATGTTTTCAAGTGTATGATCAAAATCTTTCTTTTTGATGTTTATGCTTAGTTAGACCAAGGAGCAAGTTTGATCTTTAGTAACTCCTTATGTTGCAAATTAGTTTGATTTGTTCCTCATAAACATTGTGAACCATTTATTTGTTTCTACCCTTATCGGAGATTCTTTTCTAGTGGAAAGAGTCTAACGTGATTGTCCTATTTCTATGACTCACAAGAACACCATGATTGAACAAGTGGAGTTAGAAATGGAAGATTTTGTTGTCATTTTAGGTATGGACTAGATTCATGCTTTTTATGTATCAATAAACAATTGAAGTATAGTTGTTAAGATTCATATTCCTAATGAGTCAGTTCTAGAGTTGAGTAGTGGTTCAACAGTGTGTAAGGGTGATTTTATTTTGTACCTGAATACGAGAAAGTTAATTTCAGAGGGGTGTATCTATAACTTAGTTTGAGTTAATGAATCAAGTGTTGAGGTACTTCCTTTCATTACATATTTATAATAAAAGAGATTCTATAAGTCTTTCCTTATGATCTACCTGGAGTCGCTCCTAAGGATGAATTAGACTTTGGCGTAGACATCATCCCAGATGCTAATCTTATCTCCATACATCTCTGCCTTATAGAATCACACCAATAGAGTTAAAATAGTTCAAAGAACAGTTGAAAGATCTATTAGATGAAGGTTTCATCTAACCAACTGTCTCACCTTGGGGCACTCTGGTCTTGTTTGTAAGAAAGAACGATGGTTCCCTTAGGACGCGTATAGACTATTACAAACAAACAAAGGTTACCATCAAGAAGAAATATCCTTTTACAAGAATATAAATAATCATTCGACAAACATAGGGTGTAACGTGCTTCTTGTAAATTGACCTCAGAATAATTTACCATCATTTGAAAGTTAGGGAATGTCATATTACAAAGTCAACATTTAGAACAGGATATGGGAATTATGAATTTTTTGTCACGTCTTTTGATTTGTCCAATGCTCTTGCAACATTCATGGATCTTATGGATAGAGTTTGAAACCTTATTTAGATCTGGTTTTTATCGTCTTCATTGATGACATACTAATCTATTCAACCTCAGAATAGTTATTTATACTTTGAAAGATAAGAAGTTATATGCCAAGTTCTCCAAGTGTGAGTTTTGGTTTAAGTATGTGGCATTCTTAGGCCACATTGTTTCTGGTGATCGGATTAGAGTTTATATCCAAAAGATAGAAGAAGTTAAGAGTTGTCCTAGACCCACATCTCCAAAGATATAAGAAGTTTCTTAGGTTTGTCTGGTTACTGTAGAAGATTTGTTGAGGAGTTGTCGTCAATATAATCTACCTTTTCTAAGTTGACATAGAAGATAGTTAAGTTTCGATGGTATGAAGCTTTAGAGAAAATATTTAAGTATTTGAAAAAGAGGTTTACTGACACCCGGGTTTTGACCTTACTAGAGAATACTAAAGGTTTTTCGGTGTACTGTGATGCCTCTTGAGTTCGGTTGGGTTGTGTGTTAATGCGGAATGGCAAGGTTATAGCTTATGCCTCCAGAGAGTGTAAGGTTCATGAGAAGAATTATCCAAACCATGACTTAAAGTAGTTTGTTGTAGTATTTCTCTTGAATATATGGCGTCACTTCTTGTATATAGTTCATGTTAATATATTCACTGATCACAAGAGCCTACAATATGTGTTCACCCAAAAAGTGCCCACTCTCACTCAAAGTATTTGGTTAGAACTACTCAAGGATTATGACAGAAGTAGTTTTTACCACCCAGGTAAGGGTGATGTAGTTGGTGATGCTTTAAGAAGGTTATCCATGGGGAGTATCGCCTATATTGAGGATAAAAAGAGAGAGTTAGCGACAAATGTACACAAACTTTCATGCCTGGTATTCAGGCTTATGGATTCCATAGAAGGAGGAATAGTGTAGACTAATGGGGTTTCATCATCACTAGTTACAAAGGTGAAAGAAAAGCACGATCAAGAGGCCATTTTGCTTGATATGAAGGTTCGTTCACAAGAAAAGAGTATTGTCTTTTGAACAAGGAGGAGTTGGTTAGCTAAAGTATTAGCGTAGATTGTTTTTACCTAGGGTGGAAGGACTTCAAGAGAGGATTATGGAGGAGGCTCATAGTTCTAGATATTTGATTCACCCGGGTTCAACCATAATGTACCGTGATTTGAGAGAGGTATATTGCTGAAAGGTATGAAGAATAACAATGTTGAGTTTGTTGCCAAGTTCCCATATTGCCATCAAAGTTAATGTGGAACATAAAAGGCTGGAGGGTTGTCTCAAAATATAAAACATCCGGAATGGATCTGAGAGAATATTAATATGAACTTCATCACAAGCTTGCCAAGGTATTGCAAGAATTCCTATTCTATTAGGGTAATTGTAGACAAAATTACAAAATTAGCCCACTTCTTGCATGTTAAGACCACTAATTCGGTGGAGGATTATGCTAATTTGTACATTCAAGAATTTGCAAGACTTCATGGAGTTCGTGTCTCCATTATTTCAGATAGAGGTGCATAATTTCTTTCTCAGTTTTACATATCCTTTGAGAAAGGTTTTGTCATATCTAGGTTTACCCCCTAGACGTAATCGGCGTCGTCGTCCCTTTAAAACAAATACTAGTCTATTATTCCATGTCGTTAAATTCTAAGATTGAAGATTACGGAAAAATTAAAACATCGCATTAACATCTACTTGGAGGTTTACATATATCTCTACATACACATAATATTTATTCATATCGACTATATATAGACCCTTCCTAAAAGAAGGCTATATAGTTTTCTACTTTTATTTCACATACATATATATAAAATATAGAAATAGTGTCAACGGTTGTCTAATCTCATACAATCTAAATGGTTATGACAATATGAGTATAGCCCTTACATCAATCTAACAAGACCACATATAGGTCATACAAAACTATAGTACTCAATTGAAAAGGAAAGAAATGAAAGAGTCATGATTCTCATAAAAAGTTTGTAATCTAGAAGATGACATTGCCCTAGGAGGTTAAGGACCTTCCCCACTTGGATGAAAGGAAGAATCCAAGCCATCAACAATGTCGTCTTACAAACTCTTCAACGACGGGAACCTAAAATGTTTGGGAAAAGGTAAGAAAATGAGGTTAGTACTCCACAGGTACTAAGTATGACATCATATACATATACCACACCAAAACATGCTAAAGAAACATTTAGTGAAAAAATGCCATTTAACCTCTTCAAAGGTATATGAACAATGAAGCAAATATACCCACCTATTTAGAAATGATCACTAAGTTAAATGAACCATATTCATAGCAAAATACTTGAACCCATAATCTCATATAACTACTTCACCAATTAACAGTAACATGAATAAGTGTTCATCACATAAATAGCAAAGTAAGACAATAATTACAATCCTAATAAAGTTAACAAGTGCAATGAACAAGCAAAGCCCCATAACCTTACTCAATCAAGTAACCCAACAAGAACTATAAATAGCATAATACTTCATCGAACATAGTCTTTAACTCACAAGTTCATACCTTAAAAAGAAGACTTGTTTCATTTTCATAAACATCATAATTACCATATAGAATCATTTACCGTCATCATTATAAATATATATATTATTAGCTTCCTAAAGCTCCTATCAAGGCAAACTAGTTCAAGGCATAGGTAGGGTCACATACCCCTACCTAACGTAAGTTAAACCCTTAAAGTCACTTTAGTTAGTTTACACATCATTACTTCATTTTACTTTACAGAACAATTACCTCAACCGACATAGAACACAAGATATAAATGTGAAATTCGGTGTCATAAAACCCTACACCGTAAGAAGGTGGACTACTTGCCAAGGTAGTACAAAAACGTAAAACATAGCAAGTAAGTGGATCAACTAGCTAGTATTCCTATGGGGCAACATAGTTCGAGAACTAGGAGATATAATTGAGACCCTCTTTATGCGCCATGCATTGTAGTATCTAATCTACAGAATAATTTAGTGCTCCTACCTTCCGTATGTGTAAAAGGACACTCTTCAATCTAGTTCACTCAGAGCTAAGCTAGAGTGTCTTTTTGAAATGTCTTTAAGATTTTAATTATCAATCATAGATCATTTTAGGTCACACGGTCTACCCCTTGTATAATCATTATTAATATCTCACTAAGCGTTGTATGAGTGTAAGTTCATTCATTACAATTCATAAAAGTAAGGTTAACACATTACATAGCATTTTCATAATAAGGCACATTGGTATACATTACCACCCTTATAACATTTACATCTTAACAACCTCACAACCATCAACAAGACATTTCAATTCAACATCCTACCATATAAATCTTAATACAAGGCATACTTCAACATAATATTGTAACTTAACCACAATTAATCACAATTGAGAGTAAAGATAAAGATTTCAAGACTTACCAAGTCTTCCACATAATTATTCCTCAAGGTCTTACCATCAAAGCCATAAGTATACTAAACTAGGGAAGTAATATCATCACACAACGATAACCAATAAGATAACACGGCCAATAACATCTTTATAAAACAATCCAACTCTAGATCATAGACTAAGACAAGATACATAAACCAATCCTTAAAAAGTTCTTCATGACCTAAATCACTTCTCAAGATTTTGGATAATAGGCCTACAATTAATCTTAATTAATTCATAATAACCCAAAGTAAAGTAATCCAATAAATAAGTAACTCAATTTTATAATCACAATACGATATAGGTCAAGATTACAACCTCGGGTTAGGGGTTGAGGATCATGTTCTTCAATTTTTATCAAACCATTAACAAGTATCATATTTAAGTTAAAGTACGTTTCAATCTACTCAATATAACCTAAATAAACCATTAAAAACTCAATTATAACTTCAATTTCGTAATTGAATCAAACCCAACAGAAAACTAAACTTTTGAAATCTATTTTGAGGAACCTTTTGAGGAAAGAGTCCCAAAGGTGAATAAAACTCATACATGTTTTGATGAGAAATTGAATATGAATCCACCCTTTTCCAACCCCTAATTCCTCTCCTAGACATAGCTTCAATGGAGTCTTCCAGTTAGAGAGAGAAAGAAGAGAGAATGTACAGTAATTTGTTTTTGAGTTGTGTTTAGATTAAATGAAGCTAAGGGATTTATATGGTACCTAAATAATCATGATTAGACCCCCTTAAATCCCTTAATTTACCGCCTAAAACCCCTAACTAATTAATGTACTTAACTTAAATAAGGCAGAAAACTCAACTCTCACAGACTAGCTCTGAACGACGGGCTGTCTATAAGTGGACGAGCCCTCACCCCTCCGTCTTGCACATCCGTCGATGAGTTCAAAGACTATGTAGGCCTACGACTGGTTCTAATGGTCTAAGTGTAAAAAAAAAGGTGAAACCGATGCCCTGTCAGTCCACACACGAACCGTTGATTGTCCTGTAAATGTACACTGCCCAGGCAGTGTTTACTTCAACAAAAGGGTCCTCCTCAAGGGACCATGGGGTGTCCTTGGGGAGTCGTACAAGGAAATTTCGACAATGAATCAACTCAAACACCTATTAACTACCCTTTTACAAATTTTTATACATTTCCGACTCCTAAAAGCTAGTCGAATAGACTAAGGCACGCTAGTACCTCTTTGAACCAACTTATGGACGTCATGGACATTTTTCAACGTTATGGTTCTTAAACTTCCTACATGACCTAAATTCTTTAAAATTGGACTCAAAAAAATACATAGACCTCACTACAACAATGTTAGCCATTACGACACCCCTTGAATTTCTAAGTGTTACATTATCCTCCCATAGGAACATTCGTCCTCGAACGATAGTGAACACTCCTTTTGAAGGAAGGAATAGACTCAAGACTAGCTACGCAACCAACAATTAATATCAAATTAACTTAAGCCATATATTTTCAACAAAGAAATTTCCTTAACCACAAATAAGGCTCAATCATCTCATCATGAGGTATTTCCTTCTCACAAAAAATATGAGCTCAATATACATTACACTAGTCAATTGGCACAAATTTTGATTTATCAACATGATATATACTTTTTAATAAGGACTCGCTTCATCAAAATACTGATCATAACTCAAAACAAGCAAAAAGCAAAATTTGAAGTTTTCAAAAGCAATATTATAGTAACTTCACTTTAATGTTTTCAAATATGCATACTTTGTAAAACATCACCCCAAAATCAAGAAACTTCAATTTCTAGTCATATTTATCTTAATAAATAGAATGACTAACCATAAGTCTCAAAAAGATAAAGGTAATGGGAATTCATGTCGGCCTCGGCCTCCCATGTTCCACCCTCAACTAGGTGATATTTTCATAATACTTTTACAAAAACCATCTCTTTATTCCTTAACATCTTGACTTGCCTATCAAGAATTTTAACCGGGACATAATCACAACAGCGGTCATCCTTGACAGCAAGACCCTCAACAGGAAGAATGGACTTCGGATCACCAACACAGTTTTTCAACATAGAAGCATGGAAAACCGGATGAACCGAGGCCAAAACACTAGCAAGTTTCAATTCGTAGGCAACCTTACCAATCTTTTGCAATATTTCATAGGGACCCACATAATCAGGACTCGACTTTCCTCTCTTGCCTAATCTAACCACCCCTTTCATTGTTTAAATTCATAAATACACCTTATTACCTTCTTCAAACTCCAAATCTCTTTTCCTATGATCAACATAAGTCTTCTTCCAGCTATAGGCCGTTTGAAACCGGCCCCTTATGATATGAACCTTTTCCAAAGTCTTATAAAAAACCCCGGGACTGAGAAGCGTTGTCAACCACTTTAAACCATCCAATAGGAGACCTATACCTCCTATCATACAAGGATTTATAGGGATCAATGGAAATGGATAAATGAAAACAATTATCGTAATGAAACTTCACCAAAGGTAAATGTTTATCCCAATTCCCTTTAAAATTAATAATGAACGCCCTAAGCTTATCTTAAAGGGTGTATCCTACGTTCCGCTTAAACATCCGTTTGGGGAGGAAAAGTAGTGCTCAACATCACTTTATTACCCTACCCTGCTTTGGAATGACCTTCAAAATCTAGATGTAGGTGCGCCCCAATCTAATATGATTGATAACTGAATGCCATGGCGGCACGGAATCTCATCTAGGAAGATTCTTGCATAATCATTTGTCGAATACGTAGACTTTACGAGAATAAAATGTGCGGACTTAGTCAACCTATCAATAATCACCCATATCAAATCATAGGATCTTTGAGTCTGAGGCAACCCTACTACAAAGTCCATATTAATTTCTTCCCACTTCAAAGTAGGAACTTGGATATCTTGACGTAAGCTACCCGGCTTTTGGTGTTCGTCCTTGACTTCTTGTCAATTTGGACACTTAATGACAAACTCAACAATGTCCTTTTTCAATAAATCTCCTGCAAGTCATGGTACATTTTTGTCGAGCCTGGGTGAATGGAGTATAGAGACCCATGGGCTTCATCAAGGATCCGATCTCTCAACCCATCAATATTAGGAACACATAGTTTCCCTTGGAATCTGAAAATGCCATCCCCCCTAAGGAGAATATCTCATTAATTTTTCCGAGGACAACTTCTTCGAACTCCATCAAAGATTTGTCAAGGTTTTGTTTGGACTTTACCTCGACCACTAAAGATGATTGGAGTTATTATGGACTATAGCACCCCCATTTGGAGAACCTCCAACTTCACCCCAACCTAGCCAACTGTGAATTTCCTTTGCTAGATCTTTCTTAGCTTCCTCAATGTGGGATACACTACCCATAGTCATACGACTTAGGGCATGCGCCACCACATTAGCATTTTTGGGGTGATAGAGGACACTTATATCATAATCTTTCAACAACTCTAACCACCTCTTTTGAAAGAGGTTCAACTGTTTTTGGGTAAACACATATTGGAGACTCTTAGGGTTGGTGAAAACATCAATATGAACCCCATACAAGTAGTACCTATAAATTTTCAAGGCAACCACCACGGCCTCTTACTCAAAGTCATGAGTGGTGTAGTTTCTCTCATGTGCCTTAAGTTGTCTAGAAGCATAGACAATCACTTTCACATGTTGAATAAGTACACACCCCAAACCCACATAGGATGCATCACAATACACAATGAACCCTTTTTTTCCCTCTGGAAAAGTCAACACCAGTGAGGAAGTAAGCCTATGCTTCAACAATTGGAAGTTTCTCTCACACTCCTCTGACCACTCAAACTTCATACACTTTTAAGTAAACATAGTCAAAGGAGATTCAATGTATGAAAATCCATCCACAAACCTACGATAGTATCCCGCTTAAACAAAGAAACTTATAATGTCAGTTGGAGTCAAAGGTCAAGGCCAATTTTTCACTGCCTCCATTTTCCTTGAGTCTACCTCAACTCTCTTACTAGAGATGATGTGACCAAGAAATGTCACCACCCTTCACAAAAATTTGCACTTACTATATTTTGCATACAATTGATGTTCCTTAAGGGTTTGTAATAATACCCTCAAATGAACCATTTGATCATCCTCATTCTTTGAATATACAAACATGTCGTTAATGAATACGATGACAACTGCATATAGGTCATTTCAAAATGCCTGCATAGGTCCATAAACACCACCAGAGCATTAGTGAGATCGAAAGACACTAACAAAAATTCATAGTGCCTATACCGAGTCCGAAATGCCATCGTTGGTACATCCTCACCTCTCACCCTAAGTTGGTGGTACCCCAACTTCAAGTCTATTTTGAAAAATAACTCACCCCGTGGAGTTGATAAAACAAATCATATATCCGAGGAAGAGGGTATTTATTCTTAATTGTAACCTTGTAAGTTGACAGTAGTCAATACACATTATAGAAGACCTATCTTTCTTCTTTACGAATAACACCTGAGCACCCCACGGCGAAATGGTAGGCCTTATAAAGCCCTTGTCTAAAAAATTCTTGAGATGTGCCTTCAACTCCTTTAATTCGGCCAAAGCCATCCGATAAGGAGGAATTGAAATGGGCTTTGTATTCATTTGATAATTGTATTGGCGTGGGGTAAAATTAAATTAAAATAGGGGGTCAAAAAGTCAATATTGAAAGTGAAAGGACTTGCAGGTAAAATAAGCGAATAGAATTGGGCATGCTGGAAAAACATGCATGCAACCAATCCATACCCAATATAATATTGAAATCCAACATATCAAGCTCTACTAGATCAACATGGGAAACTCTATTGGGAAACATTATGGGACAATTTTTTATACTCTTTTTGCAACAAATGATTAATCCACCGAAGTAGACACTATAAAAGGGTCGTGCAAAATGTTGGTCAAGATTTCAAATTTTTAGCTACAAGAGGTGTAAAAAATGATAAAGTAGCACCGGGATCAAGTAAGGCATAAGCATCAATAGAGAAGACTCCCAACATAGCGGTCACTACGTTGGGAGAAGTCTCTTGCTCACCCCTAGAGCGGAGAGCATAGAAGAGGTTCTTATTTGGAGAATCACTAGAGCCACTTGCTTGAGCTTGACCACTACCCTTGTATTGACCCCTCACATTTTGGCAATCCTTAACCTCCTGCTCAATTTTTTCACAACCAAAGCAATTTTCCTTCCTTTTGAGGCAATCAACATCGTGCTACTTGCCACACTTTCCACAAGTTGGCTTCTCTATTAGTGAATTAGTACCCCTTCCCTCTTTAAATTAGGGGTAGACACACTATCACGACTAGACTTTGGAAGATTAGTACGAACATGACTTGAAACCCGCTTCTTCAACCAAGGCTTGTCTTGTATCTCAAGCCTAGTCCTTGAAGAACTTTCCTCAAAACATCTTTCCCATTTAGCATCAATATTCTTTCTATTTTTCCTAGCCTCCTCCACTCTCCTACCATGAACCATAAGACGAGATATGTTTATATTGTCATGCAACATAGCCGAATGACATTCCTTATGCAAGATCCCCAATACTCCCATCACAAAAGCGACCCATTTCATCTCTAGTATCAGAGACAAAGGAAGGAGCATATTTGGAAAATTGAATGAACTTCAAGGAGTAGTCATGAACACTCAGACCCTCTTAGAAGAGGTTGACAAATTCCACCACCTTAGCCTCCCTCATCTGTATAGGGAAGAAAAGATCAAGAAATGCCTTTTTTGAAGATCTCCCAATCACCAGTCCACTCTGAAAAGGCCTATTATTCCTCCATTGCACATGCCATGTTTGAACCACATCCTTGACTGGACAACTCGGCCTTCTAACTTGAAGATACCACCATAGAATATAGTATTGGGGTTCTTCCTCAACCCTAGACACGTTAAAGATCGGAGGGTTCATTCCAGCGAAGACCCTTGGACGCGAAGCTATAATAGAAACGTGTTGATGAGTCAGAGAGAAATCTTCTGATTGGATTGGGCCGTCATAGCTTGGGCTTACACAGTTTCGGCTTGTGCTTGAGTAGTAATGGCTTGGGCCATTTGAGCAAGAATATCCCTCATCTCTGCCTCCGTCAGAGGTTGAGGGTTAGCCGGGGCTTGATCAACATTTGCATTTTACTAAAGTGGAGGAACTTTTTCACCATGGGGAAGAGCTCCCCGATTAGCAACTTCCTATTCAAGACTCCTTGTCGTATTTCTTCGACTGTTCATACTTCCTATAAGCACAACAATGGTATTAGATAGAAAAGCAAGCTATACATATACTCTAGTGGCATGATATAAGATTTCTGAGAAAGAGAGTGTTTCCTAGGTATTACATATATTCCTATTCATAAATGTGGCGCGCTTCACCATTATGAATAGAAAACTACATAGACGTGGTAGAGAGAGAGACTTAACTCAACGATATTAAAACTCATGCATAGCGTTCTACTTTTATATTGTTGAGTTAAGTCTCTCTCTCTACATAGACACTTTGTAAAGGAAGGTTGCATAGTGCTCTACTTTTATTTCACCTATATATATTAATAATATAGAAATAGTCTCAACTATTGTCTCATCTCATACAATCTAAACGATTATCACAATATCGGCATATCCCTTACATCAATCCAACAAGACCATATATAGGTCATACAAAAGTACAGTACACAATTGAAAAGGAAAAAAATGAAAGAGTCCTTAAGTTCATGACAAGTGTGTAAGCTAGAGGATAGCATTGCCTTCGGATGTTGAGGACCGACCACAATTGGATGAAAGGAATAATCTAACACTTCAAAAATGTCGCCTTCAGAACACTTCAATGACCAGAACCTAAAATGTTTGTGAAAAGGGAAGAAAATGGGGTTAGTACTCCACATTTACTATGCATGAAACCATATATACATACCACACCAAAACATGCTAAAAAGGACATTTAGTGCAAATATGCTATTTTACCTCTGCAAAGGTTTATGCGCAATTAATTAACTATACCCACCTATTTAGACATGCTCAACAAGTCAAATAAAACATATTTATATCAACACACTTGAACCCATAATCTAATACAACTCTATCCCCAATTAAAAGTAACATGAATAAGAGTTCATCACATAAATAACAAAGTAAGACGTGTAATGACCAAGCAAAGCCCCTTACTTAATGAAGTAACCCAACAAGAACTATAAATAGCATTATCTTCAACTAACATACTCTTTAACTCATAAGTTCATACATTAACAACGAGACCAATTGCATGTTCATAAACATCATAATTACCATATAGAATTATTTACCATTATCATTTTCCATATATAATTTTAGCTTCCTAAAGCTCCTATCAAGGAAAACTAGAACAAGGCATACGTAGAGTGTCATACCTCTACCTAAGCTATGTTTAACTCTTTAAGTCACTTTTGTTTGTTTACACATCATTATTTCATTTTACTTTAGCTAACACAATCCTCAACCGACATAGAACACTTTAGCTGAATTTGGAATCGAATCTCATTAAACCCTACAGCGAGAGAAGGTGTACCACTTGCCAAGGTAGTACCACAACATGAAACAAAGAAACTACGTGGATCAACGAGCTAGATACCTATGAGGCGCAACATACTTCGAGAACTAGGAGATATAATTGGGACCCTCCTTATGCCATGCATTGTAGTCTCCAATCTGAAGACTAATTTAGTTCTCCTACCTTCCCTATATGAGAAATGACACTCCTCAATCTAGTTTACTCGGTTCTAAGTTGGAGTCCCTCTTTGAATGTCTTTAAGCCTTTAATTATCAATCATAGCTTAGTTTAGGTCATAGGGTATACCCCTTGTATAATCATCATCAGTATCTCAATAAGAATTGTATGACTGTAAGTCCTTTCACCACAATTCATAAAAGTGAGGTTAACACATTACATATCATTTTCATAAAAAGGCACATTGTTATACATTAACACTGTTATAACCTTTGGATGTTAACAACCTCACAACCATAATAAATACATTTGAATTAGACTCCATACCACCCAATTAATCCTAATACAAGGCATACTTCTACATGATATCGTAACTTAACAAGAATTAATCACAGTTGGAAGTAAAGATAGAGATTCTAAGACATACCAAGTCTTCCTCATAATTATTCCTCAAGGTCTTACCATCAACCCATAACTCCACCTAGCTATGGGAGTAACATCATCACACAATGATAAGCAATAAGACAACAAGGAAAATAGCATCTCTATAACACAATCTAACGCGGTCTTAGCCTTAGACAAGATAAATGAACTAGTCCTTACAATATTTTTCTTGCCTTGAATCACATCTAAAGAATTTGCATAATAGGCCTAAAATTCATCTTAATTTTATCATAATAACACCAAAGCAAAGTTACCTAATCAATCACTAACTCAATTTGATAATCACAATATGATATAGGTCAAGATTACAACCTAGGGTTAGTGGTTGAAAATTATGTTCTTCAATTTGTATTAAACCACTAAAAAGTATCACAATAAATTCAAAATACATGTCAATATACTCAATATAACCTAAAAAACATTAACAACTCAATTCAAACATTCAATTTCGTAATTGAATCAAACCCATAAGAAAACTCAACTTTTGAAATCTATTTTGAGAAACGTTTTGAGGAAAGAGTCCCAAAGGTGAATAAAACCCATAACTTAATGTTTTGATGAGAATTTAAAGATTAATCCACTCTTTTCCTGCTGCCAATTACTCTCCTAACATAGATTCAATGGAGTCTTCCAATTAGAGAGAGAAAGAAGAGAGAAGGTAGAGTAATTTGTTTTTGAGTTGTGTTTAGATGAAATGAAGTTAAGCACATTATATGGTGACTAACAAACTTAATTAGATCCCCTTTAGTGGGACCACGGTGCCATCGACGCTCTGTTAGTCCACACACGGACCGTCGATTATCCCGTCAATGCACGCTGTCCACACAGTGTTTTCTTCAACACAATGGTCCTCCTCATGGGCCCTTGGTTGGTCCTTGAGGAGTCTTACCCGGACGTTTTGACCATGAAAAAATACAAATACCTATTAACTACCCTTTTACCAATTTTTATACATTTCTGACTCCTAAAGTCTAGTCGAATAGACAAAGGCACGTTAGTACCTCTTTGAACAAACTTCCGGATGTCATGGACATTCTTGAACGTCTTGGTTCTTACAATTTTAGATACCGGTTAAAATTTAAGATCGCCAAATTTTCAATTTGATGACAAAGGAGGCTGCATCTTTCAAGATTCTTTTGGATGAACCAATTTGTTGAAGAAAATACTTGCGAATTAAAGAGGATATGAAAAACGAATATCCACATCTCCTTTAATCCCGAGAGAATGCAAATGAAGGTACTAATTTTCTTCTTAGTACTTTAAAAACTATGAGAAAGCATGATTGTTACTTACTTTTAGATTGTTGAGTGTTACTTGATGTTACCAGTCTTAGGATAGTAACATAAATCTCATTCGCGGATGAATTTCTCAAGGGGGATATATTGTAACATCACATAACTCATAAAAAACAAGAATAACCTAAGAAACTAAAATTGATCATTTTATGAAAGAATAGGAAAAATCTGAAAATTTCATAACTTAAAAAAGTGAATTTTTGTCATTTTCAAACGGTCATAACTTCTAGATGAGGAAAAGTTAAAGTCAGCTCTTTTTATGGTTGCATAGAACTTTGAAAGATCTTTCTAATGGTGCCCATTTTTGTGATTTCGATATTGTATGAGGGATATATGTCTTTTGGAAGTTGGGTTGTTGAAGTGAGGAAAGTCCAATTCCAAATTTTAGTAAGGTCAAACTTGTCTTTTCACCCATGTATTTCCCAATTCATTTTAAGGGTTTATTTGGGGTAAATATTAGTTGCAAATCCCAATAGAAAGCTTATACATGCTTATGGATTGAAGAAGAGAAAAGAGAAGAAGTAAAAAGGGAGAAATATCAAGAATTCATCAAGGACGCCAAGTTCTTTAAGTGGAATTCATCGGTGGTGATCCTTACTAAGCATTTGAGATATTTTCTATTCGATTAATTAATACACATACAAATCTTGCTTCAGTTCTGTAATTCTTTTGTTGTGCACATTTTTTGAATGAGTTCTTGATAAATCTTGTTGAATTCCTTTTGTTGAGTAGATTAAAAGCATGTTTATGGTAATTAGTAGTTTCCGAGGTTATTTTTGAGTTAGATCTATTGGGTAGTGATAGTATTGATGATTCTAAGGGTATGGGGATTGAACTATGAAGGTTTAAGTATTTAATTATTAGAAAATGAGTTGAAAAATTCATCAGACTCACCTAGGCATTCTTGGCGTGTAGCGTCTGTAGTGTGCCACAAATTGGCTTCAGTAAACTATGGCCTGGCCTGGTAAGCTACAAGTGTGCCAGAACTAAGCCTCAGTCAACAGCGGTTGGAACGGGACACTAATTGTACGCCCAGATCGACGTTTTTTGACTAGGTTTCATATTTTATCATTCGTAAGTCCTTCCAAGGTACTTTAATATCTTTCAATGATTCTAATTACTTCAAATGAGTTACCTAAAAATTATTAAATAACTAAAATCGTGAAACTTGAATCCATAATCCAATTCAAGTAAAGTTAAGATCAAAGTCAAAGAAGATAAGAGTCAAGTCTTAAAATTAAGAAGAAAGCCAAAGTATGTTCTTAAAGTTTTCAAGAGTCTTAAACAAACATTTTAACTTTTTTTTTTAGGATAAAGCTACAAATTGAGCAAAGAATAAGGAGTTGAGTAAAATTCTCAAGACTTATAAGGGAACTAAGTATTCCGTATGAGTTATGTTACAAGTTGAGCAAAAAGTAAAGAGTTGAGTTTATTTCTCAAAAGTTATAAGGTAACTAAGTATTCTCTTCGAGTTACAAAAGTTTTCACATTTTTTAGCAAGAAAGGAAGCTAGACTTCCAACAGAGTATTTGACTAGTTTTAGTAAAGAGGTCTATGATTTCCAAGAGAATTTTTAAAAAGCTATGTTTTAGAAAATTATCTCAAACAAGACAAGAAGTTGTTTTTAAAACATATGAGCTAAGTATTTTGGGAGTAATATTGAGCACCGAGAGGACACGAGTTCATATTAACTTATGCCCCCATAAGCCATGTAGCCAACATGGACATAATAAGGGTCATACTTTTAATATGATTCCTTAGTGATTTTTAGCATAGACTAGTAGATCCACTTAGTAGTTAAGGTTCTATATTGATGACAAGGTATAGGCTGGTTCTCTTAAAATGTGAGGAATGACTTTGTACCATCGTTTAGGCTCATAGTGATAGTTGTCAATAAGAGAATCTCAAACAGAAACTATATTACTTTTATATGTAAGTAAACTTTAGTTTGTTATAGCATCTTCTTTACAGAACTACGTTGTTTTACAATATTACCAAGCTTTATATATACCACATGTATTTTAATTGCGTGTGTGTGTGTATATATATATATATATATATATATATATATATATATATATATATATTGAGTTAAATATTCATGAACTGAGTAGAGCCAAGGTAATTTCATCTTCTTTTTTTCAAGATTTAAGTTCTCATTTAACATTCCAACTCTTATACTCCTAGATTTCAATGTAGTGATGCTAGTTGGCCTGCATCTTCTTGTGATGCAGCCGCAGGAAATCAGGATTGGCATCCAGTTCCTCGTTGATCCGATTTTCAGCATCCACATTTAATGGTAATCCTCCTTACATCAGCAGGACTCTTTTAATTCTTTTAGACTTTTCATTTATAGAACATTGTAGGGTTGGTCCAAATCATCCTAGTATTGTGGAGGCTTAATAGATAGATAGTTACCTAGGTAGTTCAATTTGGGTCTCTATATATTTAAGGATATTTTTATGTTTAGTCTTGAGCGCCATTTTGGCCAAGTTATATATATTAGAGTTAATTTTTAAATGGTCCTCATTTTACATTTTAGTTAAGTCTTCTACTGAGTTAGTTAAGCCAGATCAAGGGTTCCCTCAAGACCAACAATGATCATTGGGTACTGGACACGTCCGTGGTGTAAGTTTAGGGAGTTATAGGTATTGTGGCTCAACCTATGGCTAAAGTAGAGTGTTTTTGTGATCCATCAGCTGGGAATCAAGCACTTTTGGATGTGGAAGTTGTTGGTAATTTGTACTTAAAAAAAGAAAGAGCATTGAAATGCTTTTTGATAATCAGCCTACAATTTAAATTGCAAATAATCCCTTCTCATTTAGAATGAAATAAAACTTAAATTATATTTTTTATCTCTTTGTGGGAGGTGAAAAAGAATGTAAAATATAGACTAAGTGCACTTCAATACTGATTTTAATTCTATGGAAATTTAACTAAGGCCCTACTTACATCATTATTTGAGTTTAACAGAATAAGGCATGGGGTTGTTGCTCTTGAGTCAAGGAGGAGTGTCAAAAGTGGTTCCTCAAATTCTATACATTAGTTCAGACTTATCTTTTATCGGTATAAAACTTTAAAATGGGATTAAGGTTACGTAAGTAAGGTTGTAATTTTGGGTAGAATTTTATTCGTTAGTTGATATGTTTTAGGTTTTAGTTTTATAGTATCAGGTTAACTTATTTTACTTTTTTCTTAAGATTTTTAAGTTATAATTCTATGTATTGATATAGGACTCATTATTCAAATAAATCAATGCAACATAACCTTGTATCTTTTCTTCCATTCTTTGTTAATTTTTTGTATTCTCCTACACTCTTCATTATGAATTTAACTATAGGATTCGCATGATTATTTATATTCAATAGTTTTTAGCATTGTTTAGTCAATATTTGGATTTGTTTCATTGGTTAAGTAGTTCTGTAATAGAATATTCAGCATTATACTTAAGGTTCAACCATCCAACAACCAAGGGATAAAGAGAGGACTAAGAAGTCATTGATGGTTTTACTTAGTCATTCATGCCACCCTTGTGATAGAGAAGAGAGCAACTATTCAGTTTTCTTGATTCGATTCGTGTTGGGAGTATTTATTTACTTGAAATGAATCCCTAGTGCATAAGGTGCAATTTTTCCCTCTTTAAATAATTGAAATATTATTGATACAGAAGTTTAAAATTTATGTGAAATGCATAAAAAAGAGAAATTCGGTTGAAGGAGGATTGAAAATGTCTAATGTGAATGAGCATTATTGAGAACATCGACTTTACACATCCATCACTTAGATTTGATTCATGAAAGAGCATTTAAAATCTCTCTTTAATTTTTTTATTATAAACATATAATGATAGTGGTTAGTAGAATATATACTTTATTTGGGTTATTGTTTATATTTACAGTTTTATACATAGATGTTATGACTCTATAAGGGCATTTTAGAAATCCAACTTTTAGCATTTTAGCTTCACAATTTTAGTAAAAAAACAAATCCCATATCTAGTATTAAAAATTGTTCAACTATTAATTAAATCAGAATGTCATAAAGAACAAACGTAATGAAAAGAAAAACACAAATGTAACATAAGTATTTTGGTAATCATCCGGCACCTATTCTCAAGTAATTTTTTTTAAAAAAAAAACTATCACAAACTCAAGATAATAAGAATCAAATAAAAATATTACGAGATATTTTTAGTTAGTAAATAACAACACTTTTTTTTATAATCTATGTATTAGATAATAAATAGAAAAAATCTTGACTAACAGAGTATCTAGATAAGATATATGATAAAAACCATTTGATAGAATGAATAACGTAATGCATATTTATTGAGTATTTTTAAAATTTTACTGATAAAATCTCCTTATATACTGTAATTATGTGATTGTCTAATTTCAATATTTTATGAATTCAAAAAATATGTTTCAACTTCTACATTAATTTCAAGCTGAAGAATAAAACAATTGTAGATGGGGAAATATATGTGATTAAGATAGTAAAAAGATGTAACTAAAAGAATTAAATTTGTGCTTCTTGATGTATTTGAAGATGTATCATGTTAATTTGTCACATGGACCTCTTTTCAGTTCGGATATATATATATATGTAACGACCTGTTTAGTCGTTTTGAGCAGCAGATTTTATTTCTGGAAAAAATAGGCTGAGACGACGGAACCCACGACGGACCGTCATGAGCACGACGGACCGTCGAGGGGTCTCGTTTCAAAACACTTAGAAATTCTGAAAAATGGGTACTGAAATCGACTCTCTGAACTTCGTAACGGAATAGCAGGACGGACCGTCACAGGCGTGACGGACCGTCACAGACTCTTTAGAGAATTTCAGTCTCTGAACTCTGTGACGGAGCAGCAGGACGGATCGTCGCAAGCACGACGGCCCGTCACAGGCTGCGCAATCCCAGGCTGGGTCGGATTTCACTTAAGTAATTTAAGGGGCGTTTTGGACTATTCCTGCTTTAATTATAAAGTTAGTGGG